>NC_052316.1:13165748-13492537 GCF_016432855.1 Salvelinus namaycush
ATTATATTAATCTGACTATCCACAATAATCATATTATTGTGGGCATGTAACCGTGCTCAGTGAGTAGAAGTCTGAGAGATATGGGATCTCAGCACTGTTAGTTAATTACCGGTAGCTACTATAATAAACAGTCATAGAGTAATTGCCACTTCATCATTGCCCTGGCAACGACAGGAATGCAACTGTGAGTGACTCTACATCTCTTTCTCTCATTCACTTTCTCTCTCTCTTTCTATCACACACACACACACACACACACACACACACACACACACACACACACACACACACACACACACACACACACACACACACACACACACACACACACACACACACACACACACACACACACACAATGTCAAATTGAGTCTGGCTGTGTGAAGCTCTGGCTGAGCAAAAGTTAATTACTGGGTTAGCGGAGTGCAGGCGGCCCGGTCCTCTAACCCTCCCAATTATCTACCATCCCAAAGAGCAGACCCTCTGGCTGCACAGCCAATTAACAAGAGTGCTGGAGCTACCCTGAAGCCAAGATACACTGAATTAAGTCTTAAAAAATGATGAGGTTGAAGTGACCGATGTTATGAGGATTTATAAGGTACTGTACACTCACGTCAATTTAATAGTGAACTGGAGGGCATTGCAACATTTGAGCATTGTTAAACTCTGCTTTTGATGAAAAGATCAATGCCTGTACTCTAGGGAAAGACAAAGAGAGAATCCCTCTCTCTCTCTCTCTTTCTCTTGCTCCATATCTCAAAGCACTTTTATCCCCATTAAGCGATTGAAATTGAATCTTAGGCAAAGCCCCTTTCTAATCCCAGATTCCAGGGCTCCACTCTTCAATTAAGATCAGCCTAACTTCGCTGGCCATGCTGCCCTGGCCCTTTCATCTCTCCCTGTTCCTGCTCCCTTCCCTTTCCTCTGACAGGATGCAGGTTTCAAAGGCAATTACTGTACTTTTGAACGCTAGCACTTATTTTCCCTTCCTGAGTGTGTCACGGAAATGCAGGACAAAAAACAAAAGCGATGGCGACTGGTAACACATTGTTGACAGGTGGTGGTGGGAAGATAATTTAGTTGGCACTGCAGAGCACTTTATTGTACAACTGCAATCAAAGGTTTAGCTGAGAGAGTTAATCCGAAATGGGTCGTTGGCACACACACATACTATAGTATATTATATGCCAAGTTACCTAAAAGTATTTTGTTGCAGTTCACAGAACTTTCCATTGAAACGCATGCACACAATGTCTTAGAACTTGACACTTAATTGCCCTATTGGTCTATTTCAGAACGGTCAGGCAGGTTAACTCCAAGGCCTTTAAGGCAGTGACTGAACAAAATAGATAAGGGTAGAACCAAAATGGCTGTTGTCCACTGTGTATTGGGTTTCAGAGGGTTAAGAAATCCAGTGTTAAATTATTCAATTACAGGCTTCCTTGCATCCAACGCTGAGGTATCAGGCCTGTAACTGCTGGGCTTGGGTAGTATACCGTATACTGGGGTATTTGGAAACAGCCACAGAAACTATTTATTTGAAGTTTGTTTTATTAATTTGAATATTTGTAGTTACTTTTTAGGTATATACTGATCCTGCAGTCAACTTGCGCAAAACGTTAGGAGATAAAGCAGATTGTGTTCATCATTTCACCTGTCACATTATTTTTCATTATTAAACTTACCGGTAGTCCCCAGTCAAATGGTGTTTGTTTACAAGCACAAAACAAAGAAAGACAGGAGACTTGTGCCTCACTCACTGTTGTGCAGCACACCCCAGGTGATCTAGTTACAGTTTGGAAATCACAACTAAATGTTTTCCATCTAGATATCTTATAACTATTAAGTTAACTATCTAAAATATGCTAAATGCTTTGCAGTTGTGTATTTGGTTTGTTAACTTAGTAGTTATCTATTAAATTGTTTATATCAGAGACTGTATAAAAGGTTTGCAATGTGCTCGTTAGCATTTAGCTAGCATTTGCCTTGGGATTTTACATGTACTTGTTAGCATTGCTAACCTTCGGATTACAGCGGCTCAGTAGGGTTTGAAAATAGTGCCCCTTGTGTTTAGTGACGGTATTTTTTTAATATTTGGATTTATTTGACCTTTATTTCACTAGGCAAGTCAGTTAAGAACAAATTCTTATTTTCAATGACAGCCTAGGAACAGTGGAGTAACTGCCTTGTTCAGGGGCAGAAAGACAGAATTTTACCTTGCCAGCTCGGGGATTCAATCTTGCAACCTTATTATTGAATGTCCCGGGATGGCACAAGGTCGGAATGAAGGTAGGACAATCTGGATACTGCCCAAGCCTAGTATCTGCATGTATTAGTTTCACCACCAACTGACCATGGTCTTACAGCTTGTGTTCTCACACCCAGGAGAAACCATTCTGACCAAAATAGCCTACATGTATCTCCAACACTATGCCAGATACAGAGGGTTGCTGAGGTTGCAAATAAAGATGATGATATAAACATAAAAGTAACTAGATGAACCTTTTTCAATCAGTACTCCTGTCATCTTTCTTTCATTTAAGAGTTGATCAAGAGCATGCAGTGGTGTAAAGTCAAAATACTTGAAAGTACTACTTAAGTTCTACTTTTTATCTGTACTTTACTATTTTAACTTTTGTTTTTACTTCACTACATTCCTAAAGAAAATAATTTACTTTTTACTCGATACATTTTGCCTGACACCCAAAAGTGTTTGTTACATTTTGAATGCTTAACAGGACAGGAAAATTGTCTAATTGACATACTTATCAAGAGAACATCCTTGGTCATCCCTAGTGCCTCTGATCTGGCGGACTCACTAAACACATGCTCGTTTGTAAATAATGTCTGAGTGTTGGAGAGTGCCGTAAGGTGAAAAAAACTAGAAAATGGTGCCGTCTAGTTTGCTCAATATAAGGAATTTCAAATGATTTATACTTTAACTTTAACTTTTGATACTTAAGTATATTTAAAAAAAATACTTTTAGACTTTTACTCAAGTACAATTTTACTGGGTGACTTTCACCTTTACTTGTGTCATTTTCTATTAAGGTATCTTTACTTTTACTCAAGTATGACATTTGGGTACTTTTTCCACAACTAAGAGCATGTATCCAAAAGGAATGAAGAGAGGAACTGTGGTGCATTATGCTGAATGTATAATGCTGTAATTTTAGCTCCATACACAGAACATGAGAATGTAGAAAGTTGTCTCAGAACTCAAGCACTCCTTCAGGACACAGAGAGGTGGTGAAGCTGTGGGAAATTCAACAGTACACCGGCCAGAAAACCTCAAGTAACAAGTATGGGAGAGGCAGAACAAATCTCTGAAGCAAATCGTTTTATTTATTTTTGCGAAAAGAGAAGCACTCCTAGCAATTTATTTTGGTTTTTGTAACAGGTCACCCCTAACAGCTCAAGTGAGACTGCTGGTTCCAGCCAGACCTCCAAAAGAGCTGTTAGATAAAGTCTTGTCTCTGTGTCTACTGAAGCAAGAGGTGTTGGGTTCCATAGGGAGGATGCATGTCCCTTGTGTAGGGGCCTGGGGAAACATTAGCCACCCAGAGAGAGAGAGAGAGAGAGAGAGAGAGGGGAGGGGGGGGGGGGGGGGGGGGGGTGAGTCTGGCTTCAGTCCCCACTGGAACATGACTGTGGGCCTTATTCAATCAAAACAGTAACCAGGTATCCATCCGTCTTTCTGTCCATCTGACAAGTTGTACATCTGTTTATCTGTCCGTATGGTTGTCTGTCCATCTGTCCACCTGTCTAGTTTCAAGTTTGAAGTTATAGTCTCACATGTACAAGTACACTGAAATACCTTTCTTGCAAACTCAAAACCCAACAATGCAATAATCAATAACAATGTTTAAAAAAAAAAAAAATATTTAACCTTTATTTAACTAGGCAAGTCAATGTAATACTATAAAAAAAAGATGAGACATAATGTGCACAACACAATAAGTAAGTACGTAAGCATGCTATATACAGGGTCATTTCCAATACAATATTTACAACACGCAGGGATACTGGAGTGATGGAGGTAGATATTTATAGGGGTAAAGTGACTATGCATCAGGATATAAGATAAACAGAGTAGCTGCAGCTTGTATGTGAGTTGGTGTGTGTGTGTGTGTGTGTGTAGAATCAGTATAAATGTACGTGCATATTATGTGTGAGTGAGCAGATGATGGAGTTAGTGTGTGTGTGAGTGTGTAGGGCCCTGTGAGTGTGCATAGAGACAGAAATAAAAAATAAAAAGGTCAATGAGAATACAAGGTTAACTCAGATAGTCCGTGTAGCTATCTTGTTAGCTATTTATCAGTCTTATTGCTTGGGGATAAAAGCTGTTCCAGACTTGATGCACCGGTACCGCTTGCCGTGTGGAAGCAGAGAGAATAGTCTATGGCTTGGGTGGTTGGAGTCTTTAACGGGCCTTCTTACCACACCGCCTGATATAGATGACCTGGATGGCAGGGAGCTCGGCCCCAGTGATGTACTGGGCTGTCCGCACCACCCTCTGTAGCATCATGAGATTGAGGGAGGTGCTATTGCCATGCCAGGCAGTGATGCAGCCAGTCAAAATGCGCTCAATGGTACACTTCAAGGATTTGAGGGCCCATGCCAAACTGTTTCAACCTCATGACTGTGCGTGTGTGTTTGGACCATTTTAAATCTTTAGTGATTTGGACACCGAGGAACTTGAAGCTCTCGACCTGTTCCATTGCGGCCCTGTCGATGTGAATGGCGGTGTGCTCGCCCCCAGTTTCCTGTAGTCCACAATCAGCCCCTTGGTCTTACTGACGTTGAGGAAGTGGTTGTTGTTCTGGCACCACACTGCCAGGTCACTTGAGGCTGACTCACCTGTCTATATAAGATCCCACAGTTGACAGTGCATGTCAGAGCAAAAACCAAGCCATGAGGTCGGAGGAATTGTCCGTAGAGCTCCAAGACAGGATTGTGTCGAGACACAGATCTGGGGAAGGGTACTCTCAGACCATGAGAAACAAGATTCTCTGGTCTAATGAAACCAAGATGGAACTCTTTGGCCTGAATGCCAAGCGTCACGTCTGGAGGAAACCTGGCACCATCTCTACAGTGAAGCATGGTGGTGACAGCATCATGCTGTGGGAATGTTCTTCAGCGGCAGGGACTGGGAGACTAGTCAGGATCGAGGGAAAGATGAACGGAGCAAAGTACAGCGAGATCCTTGATGAAAACCTGCTCAGAGTGCTCAGGACCTCAGACTGGTGGCGAAGGTTCACCTTCCAACAGGATAACGACCTTAAGCATATAGCCAAGACAACGCAGGAGTGGCTTCAGGACAAGTCTCTGAATGTCTTTGAGTGGCCAGCCAGAGCCCGGACTTGAACCCGATCGAACATCTCTGGAGAGACATGAAAATAGCTGAGCAGCGAGGCTCCCTATCCAACCTGACAGAGCTTGAAAGGATCTGCAGAGAAGAATGGGAGAAACTCCCCAAATACAGGAGTGCCAAGCTTGTAGTGTCATACCCAAGAAGACTTGAGGCTGTAATCGCTGTCAAAGGTGCTTCAACAAAGTACTGAGGAAAGGGTCTCAATACTTATGTGAATGTGATATTTCAGTTGAAATATTTTATAAATTTGCAAAGATTTATAAAAACCTGTTTTTGCTTTGTCCTTATGGGGTATTGTGAGTTGATTGATGAGGGGGGGGAAAACTATTTAATCCATTTTAGAGTAAGGTTGTAACGTAATTTTTTTTATACTTTCCAAAAGCACTGTAGTCTGTTATAGTGGGGTGTTGATGAAAAGGAGTGGGAGAGACAAAGAGAGAGACACACAGAGATAGAATTGAATTGAGAGGTAGAGAAAGAGACAGAGTGAGGTAGATAGATAAAGAAAGAAAGAGATGTAGAGAGTGTGAAAGGTAGAAACAGAGGTACTAAAGAATGAATGAGAGAGAGAGAGAGAGCGAGAAGAGTGTGAGAGAGTGAGTGCCTGTGAAGACAGAGACCCAAGGAGCATAATGCATGAGTTTACTGAATGTAGGTCATCGATTCACAAATGTATGTCAGTGTGTAAAGAACAGCAAAGCACACCTTCGAAGATCAGAGGAGAAATAGGGGGAAGGAGGAGAACAAGAGGGAGAAAACAACACAGTGAGGGAGAGAGGGAAATACAGCAACAGAGAAAGACAGAGATGCGTGAGAGACACGGGACAAAGACAGAGAAAGAGAAGTGAAGAATGGTGTGACAGATCGATTGGCCTTTTACTATTTATAGACTTGAATTTCTCTGTAGTGTACAGTATACTTGAGTACAGTGTAGCTCATATGACACTACAGAACGACCCTCACAGTAACCTAATTCAACATAGAAACGCTATCAGCTCGTATGTGAAGAAAAGCGATAGTATTGGTATTATGTAAGTGGAAGGGTATGTGCATGCTACAGTGACTGCTCTCAGCTTTATCTGGCAATGCATTTGCAGCAGATTTGAAGTGATGTGGTACTATGAAAAGCAAGAAGGAATTTTTTTTGCCACATGTGGGACTAAAATTGGCGAAGTGTAAGTTTAAAGATTCTCACATGAGAAAAGCTGAGACCAAATCTGAGGAATAAAACTCACACTCTTTCCCAGGAATTCCCAAGACTAAAGCTATATACTGTGATAAAGACCAGTTCAGTAAAACTAAAGTGCTCAGTCTCACACTCCATCCCCTGCACCACAGCTGGGTCAGAGGTTCCACACACCCACCCTCTCTCCATCCTACTCTCTCTCTCCCTCCAACCATTTCTCCCTTCTCTCTCTCTCTCTCTCTCTCTCCCTAATTCCTCTTTCACCATGTCTCATTCTGACCTTCCTTTCCTTTCCTCTCCCTCCCACTTTTTCCTTATTCCTTTCTCTCTTCTTCTCCCTTGATCTCTCCCTGACTATCCCCTCTTTCCCTCCACCCTCCCTGTGCATTCTGTCTTCTTCATCTCTCTCACACTCTCTCTCTCTCTTTCCCTATTTGCAAGCATGCCCTCCTTTCTCTCCCTCACTGTCTATCCCTCTCTCTTTCTCTGGGGTTGGCAGATGGGACAGCAGCACCTGGTCCAGACTAATCCCCAGTGGGTTGAGGGAGGGAGGGAGACAGAGAGAGAGAAATAGAGGGCTGCACTTTTCAAGCTGCTCAGACTCACTAGCAATCTGTTGGGGATACAAATAAACACCCCCATAAACAAATTCCTAAAAATGTCAGATTAGACTAAAGTGTGTGCACATTTATTATGAGTATGAGAGTGGTTCGCTCCGTTCAAGCAACTGCAAAGCAGCCTTCCAAACAGAATGTAGGTGGCCCCTACAGGCAGTGGAGGGAAGTTATGGCTAATGACTGCTCACTCAGCTGGTTTAGTGCTCCCCTGCAACCCTCTCTCTGATCTCAGTTTGTGTGTTTGTATCATGCTGTCATTCTGCCCCTGAACAAGGCAGTTAACCCACTGTTCCTAGGCTGTCATTGTAAACAATAATTTGTTCTTAACTGACTTGCCTAGTTAAATAAAGGTAAAAATATATATATATTATTGATCCACGCTGCTGTGAAATTACCTGCACCTAAACCCAAAGGAAATACACCCAACCATACTAACACGGTAAGAGAAAATGAAATCCCAACGATGTAGATTAACTGCAGTGTGTCTTTAAAAGCAACAGAGCCAACGGACCCTAAATAATAAGCTGTGACCAATGTTACAAGAGCGATAAGATGGAGGCACAGCATCTGCTCCAGTTCTAGGAATGAATATCAGCCTGGCAGCACATCTGAGTGGGGGCGCTCATCTCATTGTCCCTCTCGGCAGCCACACTGCGTAAGAGCTATCAGTGGTGCCATGTATAAAGCGGCTCCATAACCAAAGCCTGCCATGGGTGAGTGGCACAGGTTGGTGCCAAGGCTGGCCTGGCAGAGGCCACTGGGCCAGAGCGGTGAAGTGGAAGTGGCACTGCCAAGGAGGAGTATCAGAGACCATATGGGCAGTGAGTGGCCCTCTGTCTACTGTCAATCTAGGCCAAACCATTGAAATTCATCTAAAATACATTTGTTCTCTTCATCAAAAACAACAGTTCATACAACTTCAAATCACTTACGCATTTTGTGTGAACCTCATATTTTCCAAGTTGCAACCATCAACAAAAATATAGCTTACTTGGCTATATGACTGAATTGCATCATAAGGTCACATTCCCCAGTAACTCTCCATCACTCTCTGAGGAGCTGTACAGCATGCATCATTAGAAAAAAGTATTTCCAGGAGAAAAGCATGGCACCACCTACGTACAGTTCCTTCAGACCCCTTGACTAAGTATTCACACCCCTTGACTTGTCCATATTTTGTTGTGTTACAGCCTGCATTTAAAATTAGATTTCGTATTTCTGGCCTGCACACAATACCCCATAATGTAAAAGTGGAATTAGGTTTTTACAAATTATTACGAATGAATTAAAAATGAAAAGTTAAAATGAAATTGAAAGTGGAATTGTTTACTAATTAAAAATGAAAAGCTGAAATGTCTTGAGCCAATAAGTATTCAACCCCTTTGTTATGGCAAGCTTAAGTAAATTCAGGAGTAAAAATGTGCTTGGCCTTCCGAGTGGCGCAGTGGTCTAAGGCATCGCAGTACTAGCTGTGCCACTAGAGATTCTGGGTTTGAGTGTCCAGATTTGTGTCCAGATTTGTCCAGATTTGTGTCCCGCTCCTTAAAAGTGGCAGCTCTAGCCTTTAGCCCAGTGCGGATGTTGCCTGTAATACATAGATTCTGGTTGGGATATGTACGCACGGTCACTGTGGGGACAACATTGTTGATGTACTTATTAATGAAGCCAGTGACTGATGTTTGTAAACTCCTCAATGTTATCGGATGAATCCCAGGAACATATTCCAGTCTGTGCTAGCGAAACAGTCCTGTAGCTTAGCATCCACTCATCGGACCAGATCCGTATTGAGCACGTCACTGGTACCTCTTGTTTAAGTTTTTGCTTGTAAGCAGGAATCAGGAGAATAGAGTTATGGTCAGATTTGCCAAAGGGAAGGGAAAGGGAATACCTAGTCAGTTGCACAACTGAATGCATTCAAACGAAACGTGTCTTCTACATTTAACCAAACCCCTCTAAATCAGAGAGGTGCGGGGGGCTGCCTTGTATGCATTTCCCTGTGTGCAGTAAAGGTGATTTAAAGTT
Organism: Salvelinus namaycush; assembly: GCF_016432855.1. Classification (NCBI taxonomy): domain Eukaryota; kingdom Metazoa; phylum Chordata; class Actinopteri; order Salmoniformes; family Salmonidae; genus Salvelinus; species Salvelinus namaycush. Next base: position 13,174,948 of record NC_052316.1, read on the forward strand.
TTGTCGCCTTTAGTTGCACAGGTGACATGCTGGAAAAATATGGTAAAACTGATTTCAGTTTCCTTGCATTAAAATCACCAGCCACGAGAAGCACCACCACCTCTGGATGTGTCACGACTTCCGCCGAAGTCGGTCCCTCTCCTTGTTCGGGCGGCGTTTGGCGGTCAACGTCACCGGTCTTCTAGCCATCGCTGATCCACCATTCATTTTCCATTGGTTTTATCTTTGTTTTCTACACACCTGGTTTTCATTCCCCAATTACATGTTCATGTATTTAACCCTCTGTTTCCCCTATGGTTTTTGTGTGTGATTGTTTCTATGTTCATTTCGGTACATGATGGCTGGTTTTTCGACGGGTGCTGTTTTCACCCGTGCGTAATATTTTATCGTTTGTATTTGGTCAAGTGTATTTGCTACCTTGTGCCTTTATTTTTGAGTAAAGTATGTTGCTCACTCATTTTGCTCTCCTGCGCCTGACTTCATGCACCAACTACACTCACCTTCTGACAGGATGTGTATTTTTCTTGTTCGTCTATGGCCTTATACAGCTCATTGAGTGAGGTCTTAGTGCCAGCATCGGTTTGTGGTGGTAAATAGACAGCTACGAAAAATACAGATGAAAACTCTCTTGGTAAATAGTATAGTTTGCAGCTTATCATGAGGTATTCTAACTCAGGCGAGCAAAAACCCGAGACTTCTTTAACATTAAAGATTGTGCACCAGCTGTTGCTAAAAAAGAGACACACCCCTCCCCCCTTCGTTTTACCCGAGGCTGCCGACAGAAAAAACAGCTTCCTCTTTCGAGTTCCAGGGATTAAGGCCTGAGATTAAGGCCTAGTCCAGAGTTGCCAACTCGTTGAAGTAGAAAGTGTGGACATCAGGACAGTGATTGCTATCCTGATCGGTGTCCTGATGTCCAGAAGCTGTTTTTGGCGATAAAACAGGATGGCGGAGACATTATGTACAAAAAAAGTTAAGATCAGTGTAAACAAAACACACAAAATAGCAGCATTGATCAGTAGACCGTAAAACGGCTGCTATCCACTGCAGTGCCATCTTTACATCTTCATAACTGTGTGGGGGTGTGTGTACCATGTTCATTCCGTGGTGATTGGAATCACTGAGAAACTTGAAGCTCTCGACCCGCTTCACTACAGGGCCATCCTTGTGGATAGAGGCGTGCCCGTCCCCCTTTTCCTGTAGTCCACGATCAGCTCCTTTGTCTTGCTGACATTGAGGGAGAGGTTGTTGTCCTGGCCCCACAGTGCTAGGTCTCTGACATCCTCCCTATATGCTGCCTCATCGTCGTCGGTGATCAGTCCGACCACCATCGTGTGGTCAACAAACTTGATGATAGTGTTGGAGTCGTTCGAGGCCACGCAGTCATGGATGAACAGGGAGTACAGGAGGGGACTAAGCACACAATCCTGAGGGGTCCCGTATTAATGGTCAGGGTGGCAGGTTTATTGTTACCTACCCTCACCGCCTGGGGGGCGGCCCGTCAGGAAGTCCAGGATACCGTTGCAGAGGGAGGTGTTCAGTCCCAGGGTCCTGAGCTTGGTGATGAGCTTGGAGGGGACTATGGTGTTGAATGCTGAGCTGTAAGCAATTAACATAATTCTTACATACATATTCATTTTGTTCAGGTGGGTGAGGGCAGTGTGGAGTGGAATAGAGATTGCGTCATCTGGATCTGTTGTGGGGGGGTTTGCGAATTGGAGTGGGCCTCGGTGTCTGGGATGATGGTGTTGATGTGAGCCATGACCAGCCTTTCTATCACCATGAGAGCAATACGCCCTTATATTGCCCATTAACTACCATAATAGCAAGACCAAAACAGTCATGATGAGCACATTAGGGGCAATTGTTGCACGGAATGGGATTACTGGTGTCTGTGAACATGAAGTGACTGCTATATCTGGTGAGAATATCTGGAGAGAATGTGCGACTATGACACAGAGTCAGGTGCAGTCTCCATGGTAACATATCATCCACACGCACATGCACGCACTTTGTTATCCAACTCCATCATCCCATTATCCACCTGCGGAGAAGCATGATAAAAAAATTGATTCAATTCTGTTCCATTTCCCTTTGAGATTGAAATGTTCTTTCTGGCTTCAGTATTGTCTGGTTACTCGGATCTTCAAAAACTACATTTAATTCCACTACACTTTACACTGTGTACCCACCACGGTAACAGTAGATCACGATGGAAATCCTCAAAATGCTTTCATCTCTTCTGCCAAGTTCCAATCAAACACACACCTACATGTTTTAGATCAACCTAGCTTGAAAAGAAGAGAAGTTACTTCACTAGTCTATTGTTTGTTGACTCACTCAGCTAGTTCGCAGCGTGTGAGTATCCTTAGATTATCTCTACATACATAGGCCTACATGTACAAACACACACACATATACACATACAGGTGGCCTACACACACACACACACACACACACACACACACACACACACACACACACACACACACACACACACACACACACACACACACACACACACACACACACACACACAAGCAAGAGGGCTGAGGGACCTTACAGATAATCGTATGTGTGGCGTACAGAGATGAGGTAGTCATTCAAAAATCATGTTAAACACTATTATGCACACAGAGTCCATGCAACTTATTATGTGGCTTGTTAAACACATTATTACTCCTGAACTTGTTTAGGGTTTCCAAAACAAAGGGGTTGAATAATTATTGACTCAAGAAATGTCTGCTTATTTGTAATTCATTTGTATATTATTGGGTATTGTGTGTAGGCCAAAATGCAAAATCTCAATTCAGTCCATTTTAAATTGGGGCTGTAACACAACAAAATGTGGAAAAAGTCAAGGGGTGTGAATACTTTCTGAAGGGACTGTACAGTATACCGGGCTATTTGGAAATAGCCACAGGAGGGTTTTTCAATACCGTTAATACCGTTTAAACTACTTATTTAAAAAATATATATAATTTGTAGCGACTTTTTTTGTGCGTGCAGAAAACTGTGAGTAGTATTTTTGTGTTTCATCTATAACTTTATGAGCTGGGATGTCTGTCCTACAAATAGTTTATGTTTTAAGACTGTATAAAATGTTTGCAATGAGCTTGTTAGCATTTAGCTAGCACTCGCAATGGGATTTTACATGTACTTGTTAGCATTGGTAACCTTCGGATGACAGAGGCTAAGTGGGGTTTGAAAATAGCACCCCTTGTGTTCAGTGCCGGTATTACCAAAAATACCTGGATGGCACAAGGTTGGTAGGAAGGTATGACAATCTGGCTACCGCCCAAGCCTAATATCAAATGTTCAAACATCTTTCATGTAGCATGCAAACGACTTGGAGGCTTGTAGGCATGTGCAGAATATTTTGCTGGTCCTATCCATCGCACAGTTTTGGCCTTGTCACCATGGCAATTACAACGAGAAAGCTTGCAGGGGAAGAAAAAAAAACAGCACAAGTCTTCAAAATAGACTGAGTCTCTGAAGTGAACACACACAATTCTATTATACACACATCATGTCAATAGAAGGATGTAATAGAAAACCAGATAGATGCTGAGAGAGAATCTATGATGGGGGAAAAGATGCAGGCAGGAGAGACAGAAAACTGATCTAACATAACACAGGAAATAATCAATAAAATGACACAGACTCCACTGGCAGTAATGGCTTTATATAACTGTCTACTGGACATCTCAGGCCATGTCAAATCCAAAACTGGTGATGTCTTCTCTCACATATTTCCTGTGCACAAACACAAATGCATGCACACACACAAACTCACTCACACACACAACCCTAGAGTGAGTAAGCTTTGCAATTGCTTGACCTGTCAGGACAATGTATTTCCAGACTGGTGGGGGAAGCTGCTGAAGGAACATCAAAGAGACATGATTGTGTGTGTGTTTTTACCTACAGTATGTGCCTGCTTGGGTGTGTGTGTGGTTGGGTTCCCGTGTGTGTGCTGCACTTCCCGTGTGCTCTCTGGGTCTGTCCCCAGCCAGCCAGCCAGGCCAGGAAGGAGCTTCTGTGCTGCCCAGTTTCATGTCTGACAATGGACCACCTTCATCCATCTGCACACATCCACCCCCAGTCTGCGCATGTGTGTGTGTGTGGGTGTGTGTGAGAGAGAACGAGAGAGAGAAGTGTGTGTGGGTGCAAAAGGTACCTCAGTCTGCAACATAAATCAATCCCTACATCACATTGACTGTCAGATTAAAGGCTATATTTCTATGTTTTCATATATCAATGTTAATTTAGCCATTTCCGTATATTGATCATTTCTGTTTTGAAATCCATTTGCTGTCTTTATTCTGTTTGCTGAAAGCAAAGCCACCAGAATAAGTACATTTAGCCTCATTATTCATTTCCATCCTATGATGGTGCTTTTCTTCTAGACAGAACCACGTTCGACTGAGCTTGCCTTTACACATTATTATTCCCCCTAAAGACTGTAAAAAAAAGCCTTCCATTCACTCACAGGCTCAGAGGTAAAATCAGTTTTTCTCAGACCCTTCTGCCTGTTTTGTTGAGCAGCACAAAAGCAAGCAGGCACATTTTTCCATCTTCTCTTGACATCTCTATGAATAGTTTGGCAAAATGCTGCGAGGGCCAACAGAGAGGGCCAACGCTGCACAACGCCTGATGTGTGGGAAGACTTCATGTGTCAGGCTGAAAATTCAGGAGGATGTTTGCGAAATTACTCTCGGTTGGGTATTTACTGCAAGTTGGTGTTTCTGTTGACATTATCTGTTAAAATGTTTGTTTTGTGTTGACAATTTTACATACACATTACAACCGTTATAGCAGTTGACTAGTTGTTTACCAATTTAATAACAGCTGAACCTTAATGAAGCATCACCAGTTAAAGAACTAGCAAGCATCTTTCTTCCTCCAGATACAGGTCAGTTGATCTGAAGTTCTGCGTCACCACGGACAGTGTGTTGACATTATAGCGTGTTTGCCACAAGTACGAACTGAGTCACAACAGAATGTGGACCTTGGGGGGACTTCTGTAGGGATATCACTTACTGGTCTGGACCAGATACCCCACGCTTTGGTTCACTTTGTTGGATATCTCGGACAGACAGGCTGGCAGAAAGACAGAGCGAGCACATAGACAGACGGACGGAAACACGGACAGGCAGTGTGTTCTGCAGCTCTTGTGTCTGTCCATCCCCTGGGGGTCTGGCTGACGTTATGATGTTATTATCTGCTATCAGGACAGGTCTCTGGTGGGGAGGAAGAGCCACTAATCAGCTGAAGCGAGGATGATGAGGTCAGAACGGATGCAAGTAAAGGGAGAACGCCGTCGCCTGCGGCAGGATCATTGTCCGGGGAGCTTTCCCTCCTCTTTCTCACACTCACACACATACACCATAATTGATACAAATTAGAGGGAAATGGGTCCTGAGCATTGCTGTATGGCTCAGTGGGTAGAGAGCCAGTGTGCAGGAAACCAGGTCAGCACGCCACTGATTACTCTGTGCCACAGAATACCAATACCATCCCTGAGAACCCAGAAAACACAGGAACACACTGTTCAATTGCTGTTATCAATATGGGAGCTTAGGGCCAAATCCTTGAGAGACATGCACATTCAGTCGCTAATGAAAGTCTACTCACTCCATTTCACATGTTGCTGCCTTAAAATGTAATCTAGGGATTACAGTTGTTTTCCTACAGATCTACACAACCTACTCCACATTTTCAAAGTCATACATTTTTTTCCCAAATTTATAAAAAATGAATGATGTATTGATTGTGTATGTCTTCACACCCCAGAGTTAACACTTGGTGAAAGCACCTTTGGCAGCCATTACAGCTGTGAATAATTTTGAACAAGATTCTATCAACATTGCACAACTCTTAAGATGACATATCCATTTTTCTTTTTAAATTGCTCAAGCTCAGTAAATTTGGTTGGGAATCATTGATGGACAGCAATGTTCAAACCTCTGATTTCAAGCAGATTTAAGACTATCCCAGGATTAGGTTTTCAGAAGACAGAGGTTATCTAACTTTTTACCTGGGCTTTGCTCCTTTCATCTTTAATTTGATCCTGACAAACTCGCCAGTCCCTGCGGATGACAAGCATACCCATAACATCATGCTGCCACCACAATACTTGAAAATACAGAGTATCAACAACATTGCATTCACTTCACATTACTGGCCTATATGACAAAGTGAAATGAAGGAAGCCTGTGTTAAAAAAATATCCACTCCAAATAGTCCATTCTGCTTGCAACAGGTCATTAAATAATAGTACAAGACAACACGGCGAATAAATGTACTTTTTGGCCTAAATTAGAAACTACAGATTTGGGTCAATTCCAATCCAACACAACACAGAGTGAAACTCTCCGTATTTTCAAATATTGTGGTGGAAGCATCATGTTATGGGTATGCTTGTCAACGGCAGGGACTTGGGAGTTGGTCAGGATCAAAAGAAATATGAAAGGAGCAAAGCCCAGGTAAAAAGTTAGAAGAAAATGTTATATTTCTATAATTTTTGGTAAAACTTTACTTGACACCCAGCATCATAACACAGTATGACATGGACATAACAATGTCATAATGTCATAACAGCTGACATAACTTGTCATAACATGGTCATAACACTGTCATAGACCTGTTGTGACATATATTGCGTAATTTTATGACTGGTTATAACACATACATAAGAGTGTAAAAACCAACAAAACCTACCACAGTAGTTATTTTATGACTGGTTATAACACATACATAAGAGTGTCAAAACGCACAAAACCTTCCACACAAGGAAAAACATTACATTACACCATAGCCTACTTGTCAACAACAGTATGTTTATGCTATATATATATATTTTTTAATTGACCATATTAAATTATCATTGTAATTGTGCACACATTAATGCCAGACATACACTTACCCCAAATGCTCTGTTGCTGATGACTGGGAGCAGGACAAGACACCCTCTTTTTTACTGATGACATTTAAGGACAAGTACATGATATGCCTATCTGGCTTATATGATTATGGTGGTGATAATGCTTCTTGACAGTGTTCTAAAGTGTATTTTCTTAGTCCAAGTAAAGTGACACAGGATGGTCATAATGCTTCTTGACAGTGTCAAGTTATTGAAAATATAATGGAAAAAAAAACACGACTGTAAAGAAATCATTACATCAACAACAACGGATTTTTTGAACTGAAAGGAAACTTCATGTCATAACCCGCCATAAAATAATACAAAATATAACAGAACATGTGTAAATATATATATTTATTTATTTTATTTATTTATTTAACCTTTATTTAACTAGGCAAGTCAGTTAAGAACAAATTCTTATTTACAATGACGGCCTAGGAACCGTGGGTTAACTGCCTTGTTCAGGGGCAGAACGACAGATTTTTACCTTGTCAGCTCGGGGATTCGATCTAGCAACCTTTTAGTTACTGGCCCAACGCTCTAACCACTAGGCTACCTGCCGCTCCATATATGAGTCATGACAGTGTTATGACAAGTTATGTCAGCTGTTATGATATACTATGACTTGTTTATGACCGTGTCATGACCATAACATGTTATGACACTGGGTGTTAAGTAAAGTATTATCGAGTTAGGACATCTTGACCTGTTTTTCCTGTGCCTACGCCACATTTTATTTTCCATCATGTGAGTGATGCAAGACTGCCAGGGTTGAGAAGGACTGATGGAAAGTGCATTGAGAAGTCCTGGTCACCAGCCACAGGGGATCCCTATTGGTCATAATGAACAGTGTGATACAGGAAAAAGCTGTCTCAAGAGCTAAACCAGGCCTGTTTAAGCCGTCTATTCACAGGACACAACTACAAAGGCGGTATGAGTAACCAGACCATGAGACTGACCCATTTTGATACTGATCCATATAATGTTTTATCCTTAGATGAGGTCTCAAAATAGACAAACTTCAAAGGTTTCCTAGTGCTCTTTTGTAACATACCCTATTATTCAATGGTTAAGAAATGAATGATTCAAAGATTTTCGGGGAAACATTTGGATGACAGCATGTTTTTTGACATAGGCTTTGCATAAAAACATGATCAAAGTCATTATCAAATATAAGTCTGGAATATTTGCCCTTGCGGTGAACTAGCAGCCGAACGGGTTACGAAAAATGGTGCAAGTCAATAACAGTTCAATCTTGTACAGGCTTAACTGAATGAAGAAAAAAGACTGAATGCAATATGGCATTTTATTCAATAGTTTGGGAAATGGTCGTTTGGGAACCTCGGAGCCAAATTATGTGATGGCAGGTAGCCCTATGCGGGACTGCTGGCATCAAACCCCCCCGCTGGGGGATAGGAGTTCCAATGACGGGCCTTAAGGTTATTATAGCTGGTGGTGGTTCGGAGGTGGATTGTTGTCGAAAACTTTTGCTGAAAAACAGCAAGCGAGAGAATGAAAGGAGTTGACATCAATTCATCCCAAGATTTACGCACATTGGTTGAGAGAGAGGAAGGTGATAACTGCAAAAGCGAGCCCATAGGTTAAACAGAAAGAGTGAAGAATGTGCATTATTGTGCCGTGCTTATAGGCTACAAGGTAAATAGGTGGATGACATTCCACACATGGCTAATCAAATTGGTCTCATAGACTAGACGTAAAATAGTAAAGTAAATCCGGGACACTCATATTTGTATGATATCAAATCAAAATTTATTGGTCACATACACATATTTAGAAGATGTTATTGCGGGGGTAGCGAAATGCTTGTGAGGGTCTTATGTGCCAGGCCGAATTTCTTCAGCCTCCCGAGGTTGAAGAGGCACTGTTGCGCCTTCTTCACCACACTGTCTGTGTGGGTGGACCATTTCAGATTGTCAGTGATGTGTACGCCGAGGAACTTGATATGTTACGTTTGGTATGGTTACATAGACAGATGCTTACTTAAGGCAAAAACAAAGTAGGGTGGTTGGTCGGGGTGGATGTATAGCGCGAACGTCTAGAAACCCAAAAGTTGCGAGTTTGAATCTCATCACGGACAACTTTAGCATTTTAGCAACTTTTCAGCTACTTACTACTTTATAGCTACTTTGCAACTACTAAGCATGCTAGCTAACCTTTCCCCTAACCCTTTTAGCTAACCCTAACCTTAACCCTTTAACCTAACTCCTAAACTTAACCCTAACCCCGTAACGTTAGCCACCTAGCTAGAATTCGTTACATACATGTATCAAACGTTTTGCAAATTCGTAACATAGACTAGGTTTTGCAAATTCTTAACACATTGTACGTTTTGCAAATTTGTGATGGACATGCTCTGAGACCAGGTTGGGCTAATAGGAAAGAGAAGAAACGTGACGCTATGCTGATGATGATATGTTTGTATTCATTCCCACTATGCCTGTAGAATAGGAAACAAAAGTGAATTATGTTATGCTTACTGGATAAAGTTAAACGAGCATTCAGACCAGCCTTCCTGATTGAACTTTCGTGAACTACATTTGATGTTAATGAAAATACACAATTTACTTGTATTTGGGATTTTGACATTTGAGAATAATCGATATAGCAAATGAATAAACATTAAAACGTTTATTTTATAACGGATGACTGAGAAATTCATTTCAGTGTCACTGCTACTTCCAAAGGCAGAACTAACCTCTTATCAGATCATTTAAAATGTTAAATAGTCCATGATTGCATACTGTACTGTATGTAGTGGAGCAAAGGTCATTTCCATGTAAAAGGACCCATGAGCACCAACATGTGAAGTTTATAGGAGCATGTTAAATTGGGTACCAAATGAAAAATAAGAGTCTATATTTTTTTTAATGAAGGCATATATACATTTTTCAACCATTTTCCATCATAAAAATGTGTAATAAGCAAAGGCTTTGATTTCTGGTTAAACAGATGGAAAAGTGGTCTTCGAAAACATCTACCAGAAAAAGTTTTTAAAATGTATTAGAAATACATCACACAATCATGTTGAAGTAAAGACCTTGCCAACTAATAACATATATGTTTTTGATACCATTCCATTTACTCCACTCCAGCCATTATTATGAGCCTTTCTCCCCTCAGCAGCCTCCTCTGATGCGCGCACACACACACAATCAAAGACACCAGTCGCCTGACAGCACATTTTCAATCACAGGAACTACGTAGCGCCTGATGATACTCTACACGTGAGTTAGCGCCGTAATACCGCACACCTGATCCCCTGAAACCAATTCAGGGTGGTAGTGCATCTCAGCAGGTGGCAATTTCTTCCAAAACTAGTTCAAAGTCACCACACACTGTAGAAGCACCAATCTGTGTCGTCAGTGTGTGAAGCTCAATTACTCTGCCCTCATCCCTCCACAGAAGGACTATAATCACTACCTGCAAAGGACTAATTCAGACCGCCAACATAATCATCATCCGTCACATCCGACTTGACCGGCAGCTCCTATAGAGCTCAACTTTGTGGAAACTGAATCAATCAGTCAACTTCTTTCAAAACACCCACTGAGGATGAATGAGGTGGGAGGGACCAGAGATGGATGCCATTAATGTTTAGACTTATAGGGGTATAAGTGACAGCTGGTCGTAACTAATAAGAAAAGGCAACAGTATATGGGGAACCGGAGAGACATCGCGCTGGGCAAAAAACTTGTTGAATCAACGTTGTTTCCACATCATTGTAATAAAAAATAAATCATCTATGTGAAGACATTGAATCAATGTGGGAAAAATGATTGAATTTCGCATTAGTTGACAACTCAACCAAATATAAATCAAAACTAGACGTTGAACTGACGTCTGCCCAGTGGGATCCCTGGCTATGGTCTTTCAATAGTGTATATTATTCTCCTTGAACCCTTCCTTTGATATGATCCTGGTAGGTGTTAGTAATATGACGGAAACTATCCAGTCCAAAATTGTGTAGTTAGTCCGCACTCAAAAAGGAGATTCAAGGTTTCTTTTTAGTATTTATTACATTCAGGGGTGGGTAGATGGACAAACTTTTCGGCCTAAGCCTTCATCAGTGTCATTCAGCGATTCAGTGGCGGTGCATGCCCCTCCTCCTCCTATCCCCCTGTGTGTATGTTTACTCACTTTTCCATGATTCAATTTGAGGACCTTTGGAGTGGGTGCCTTCCTCTGGTTTTCCTGTTTCCCCAAAAATCTCTCCTGGGTGCAGTTGATCCAACTATTTAGTCCTTTCATAAATCAGTAATCATGAATGACCTGACCAGGAAAAAGAACAGGCCCAAGTTACAGCCTCTGTGGGACCAATAGTTTTTCCCAGACAGATCAGATAGTCAGTAAAATCTCCAGGCTCTAGTCCTGAAGGAAAGGAGATGAGTGAAGGAGGCAATATTACTGGTACTGACTCAGGCTTTCCTGGGTTCAGAGGGAGAACTATAGTGTGCTGTGATGCCTCTGTGAATCTGTTACTGCTGCTCTCATCCCCCTGCAGTTCCTCTTACATAAAGCCTCTGACGAGGACCAGGATGTCAAATGGCCTAATTAAGACTAAGATAACTGCTGCCGCTTGGCAAATGGAAACTTGCTGCAGCCAGCAGAACTCTTTCAAAGAGCAGTGTCACGTGTCATCACTGTTGGACCTATTGATTGGTGAGTTTAGTCTCCCAATTTAAGGACACCAGGAATAGGAAACCACTAATGGAAAAACATGCTGTCCAACTTATTTTGTTGTGAGGTTCATCATTCTCTGACGTATACCTATTTATTTTCCTCAAACTACACATTTATACCGGCAAATATCAGCAAAACAATTTGCCATCATTACTGGGAAGCACAGGGGTGACGTCTTTGTCCCTTAAATGGTGAGGTAGAGAAGAGAATAGAGATTTACAATCATTGGAGTACAATCTTAGGGATATGGGTCAGTATGTTGCAGGCCATATCTGTCACCTGTTCACCTCCGTCACTACAAGACAAACCAATCCCACTGTCTTAAAGGCCAGATGTGTAACAGAGACAGGACACATGGGCCTGTGTGTGTGTGTGTGTGTGTGAGTGAGAGAGACCATGTCTGGTCCTCAACAGCCTAATGAGTATGACGTGGAGAAAGGCAATGGGTGACGGTGTCGTTTGTGATTGAATTGGTATTTTAGTCACGGTGCGGGTTACTTCCTTCCGCCTTGACTAACCTGTACCCCCGCACATTGACTCGGTACCGGTACCCCCTGGATATAGTCCTGTTATTGTTATGTACATTTCTTGTGTTACTTCTTGATTACATTTTTTTACTTTAGTTTTAGTAAATATTTTCTTAACCAATAATGCAGTTCAAGAAATAGAGTTAAGGGCTTGTAAGTAAGCATTTCACGGTAAGGTCTACACCTGTTGTATTCGGTGCATGTGACAAACACAATTTGATTTGATTTACTAGATCAGCCATGTCCACCTCTAGTTTGACCCACATTCGGACGAAGATGAAAGTCAAGCACTTACTCTCTGTTGCTCTTTCACTCTTTCTCTTGCCCTCTCTCTTCCTCTGCCTTTCAGAAGAACAGAAGCGGGGCTAGCAGGCAGAGTGGAAACAGAAAGTGTAATTGGAGAGGTGTGCATTACCACAGCTCTTTCAAGTGAAGGGGGACTATCAAACAGTGGCATCCAATTGCAGGAGTAAATTCCCCTCATTGGAACTGATTTTGCAACATGAATATGCAGACAATGTTGATAAGGTATAAAATGTTTACTCTTCAAATGAATTAACTTGCAATTTATTCCACAAACCTATGCATGCACAACGTTAATGATAGATAATCTCTCTGTGTGTAGCCTAAACGGTAAGAATAAGAGGTCATTCCATTGTCTATCTGGCTGAATTCTGTGAAAAATGCAAGCTTGTCATATAGGAATAATGTACCGTAAAACTTCAAATAGCCAGGGCATTTATTTGCTTCAATCACTGAACACAACTGGCGCTTCTATTTGAGCCTAGCACCTATTTCCTTAATGCACACAACTTTTGCTCAATAAAATGTTGAAAAGACTACCAAACTGTTTATTGTGACCAGTAAAAACATAACAAATCTATCGTAGATCAGACTTGCAGACTAGGCGGCCTATCACACACCCCACAATTTTGCGCTTCAGTATCAATCTCACTCATTGCCCCTCTTATATCCACCATAGTTGAGCCAACCATGTCAAACCACACCGATGTCTCATCCAAGCAATGATGTTGCTCTCCATCTTCTTTTGCGCAATCTTTACGGTAGCCTACTCAGAAACAATTCATTTAGACCCAGCGTTTATTTGAAACAGGTGTTTATTGGCTGAAATGTGTGCCGATGCCTTCCTATTAAAAGGGACAGGCAGCTATTTGAGACAGCATTTAAATTGACGTTTTACAGTACGTGACTCAAGTCATGACTACTACCTAGTGCAGAATAAGTGGTAAGAGTCGAGAGACAATGACAGGTCCCATGAAGACACACAGGTGAAGTATCTCTAATGAATGTCCTTGCAGAGTGCTGTTTAAGCTTGAAATTACTATGGCTACCAATTACAGGTGGGAGGAAAATTACATACAACTTTTTATCCAAACGTCAGCATTATTTACTACATGGATGCTTCTATCTTAATGTAGGAAACGGCTTGTGAAATTCACCTTACTCTACACGTTGGGAGGCAAGGTTACTGGTCGTTGCTCTGTGTGGAATGGCCGTACAGTGATGCTACCAAGCGACTTGCACCTTGGGATGAAAGAATGGCAAGTGTGGGAGGAAAGGGACAGAAATAGGTAGTGTCTCTCTCTCTTAAACAAAAACACACTCCGTCATCTTCAGATAATCTGTGTAGCGCCTGACATGAGGCAACAGAGGTATGAAAAGTGACACTAGTGATTTAGAACTAGCATAGGGCGTCCCTGCAAGAGCAGAGTGGTGCGATGTACTGGCTGGTTGACAAAACTCATACACTGAACAAAAATATAAAATGCAACAATTTCAAAAGATTTTACTGAGTTATAATTCATACAAAGAAATTAGTCAACTGAAATAAATAAATTAGGCCCTAATCTATGGATTTCACATGACTGGGAATACAGATATGCATCAGTTGGTCACGGATACCTTAAATGGTAGGGGACTGTATCAGAAAACCAGTCAGTATCTGGTGTGACCACCATTCGCCACATCTCCTTCGCAACTCCTTTGAGTTGATCAGGCTGTTGATTGTGGCCTGTGGAATGTTGTCCCACTCCTCTTCAATGGCTGTGCGAAGTTGCTGGATATTGGCGGGAATTGAAACACGCTGTCATTGATCCAGAGCATCCCAAACTTGCTCAATGAGTGACATGTCTGGTGAGTATGGGACATTTTCAGCTTCCAGGAATTGTGTACAGATCCTTGCAACATGAGGCCATGGAACATGAGTTGATGGCAGCGGATGAATGGCAGGACAATGAGCCTCAGAACCTCATCTAATCTCTGTGCATTAAAATTGCCATTGATAAAATGCAATTGTGTTTGTTGTCCGTAGCTTATGCCTGCCCATACCACAACCCCACCAAGGGGCACTCTACTCACAATGTTGACATCAGCAAACCGTTCGCCCACGAAGCCATAAACACTGTCTGCCATCTGACCGGTACAGTTGAAACCAGAATTCATCTGTGAAGAGCACACTTCTCCAGCGTGCCAGTGGCCATCAAAGGTGAGCATTTGCTCACTAAAGTTGGTTACGACGACGAACTGCAGTCAGTTCAAGACCCTGGTGAGGACGACAAGAACGCAGATGAGCATCCCTGAGACGGTTTCTGACAGTTTGTGCAGAAATCTTTCAGTTGTGCAAACCCAGTTTCATCAGCTGTCCGGGTGGCTAGTCTCAGAAGATCCCGCAATTGGAGAAGCCGGATATGGAGGTCCTGGGCTGGCGTAAAGCAATCACAGGATTTAATGCTGACTATGCCATTTATAAAACTCTTGCATCGTCGACCTGGAGGTTTTTCACATGGAAAGGATATATTGCCAGAATTTCACATTAAACAGATCATCTTCTAATCTACTCCAATCATAAATCCACTTTAATTTTCATCTACAATTACCAGGGGCAAGCCGTCATTTTGACCACCACATTTTTGGGGGGGGCTTGCCTGTTTTGCATGTTATTTTGGCACTAATACGTGTCATATATTACTTTGCAAACAATGTAAAATATATATATAAAATTGAGTTAATAAATCCACATACAAACATGGTCTCTTTTTTGTTTTCTTGCCTTAGGTAGCTCCAAAATGCAGGTGTTTCAGCCTAGCTCAGCGCTTTCTGTGGTGGTGGGGCAAGCCAGCAGAAAATACAGAGCGTTGCACCGTGATTGGCTCAGTATTCTGTCACTCATGGGGACACTACATCACCGCCAAGTCTAAGGGTAGAGCTCGAAAATTCTAGCCCCTTGGGTGCTGCCATAGAGTTACATTAGAAGTGCCCATCCAAGAACGCTCAAGGTCATTGGCCACAGATAAAATGGCTTCAAATTACACTATATCTATAGTAGCTTTGATTGTATTGATCATGTCAACTTCATACTTTCAAAATCTTCATCATCAGCAGTCATCATCATGAATCAAGTCGACAATCTACTGGCAAATCCTATGTAATCATGGTCATATGAAGAGAAATAATGAAGATAAATTATAGATAAAACGCATTGGTGCTCATCGGCCATTGGACATAAACATTAAACAAGTTGGAAATTGCAAATTCAACAACGAGTGGTTTAGAACGAATCAGTGGCTAACTGCAAGCATTGCAAATCATTCATTAGCCTGCCATTCAGTCCAAAAATGTCTTGTATGCTGCTGCATAAATGATGTAATATGCCATGGAGATATGTATACTGTAGCTAAAAAAGTAATACTAAGTGTATGTTGTGTACTAAGCTGTGAGTAGCCCATGCGCCTCTCTATTTTCACCTCTTAATTTCACCTACTGTTCTGACTTGGTGGTGCACATGTAGCCTATAACCTGTTTTTGAGAAATGTAATCATCAAATATTGTAAGAGCTTTCATTGTAACCTCATGCCATAGTTTGTACATCTCAATTGTCAGTAGAAACCACGTTTAAGCAAGTCAGCCATATGAGTCTGTTTCGCTGCCAGACAAGGCTCGACTGATAGCCAGGTGTAGCAGTGGTATAGTGCAATTCATGTATTGTTTAGTGGCTTTGCTGGCATGCATCCCACTTCTTTTTTTTTTGACCCACCAAGATTTACATGCTAAAATCACCACTGACCATTACGGTACATATTAATCAAATGCACAAATGACTTGGCTAGCTAGCAAGCCTAGTTTGGGCACAACACAGCTAGCTACATATCTCACGTTTTTAATTAGATAATAAAATGTCTTACCTATAAACCAGTCGGTAAAGAGGCAGTGTTTGCAATGAAGTGAACCCATCAGTTGCCCTCTTTAAAACGCAAAAAACAGATTGAAAAAATATAATTAGCTGGCTAGCAAGTTCACCAATTCAGGATTTAAAAGTGTATCCGGGCGTTCATAATTTACATATTATTAAATTCACAAGTAGTTAGTTTAGTTCATCTAAACAGCTGATAAGCAAATTTGGATGAGATCGCTTGTTAGCTAGCTATACTAGTTTATTTTTATCCAAAGCGGGTACTTCCGTCCGCCACTTCTTCTTGCTCTTCATCCTGGCGGTTCCCAAACAAACTATGAATGTGCATGCCACCACCTACTGCGCAGGATAAGATGAGGCTAAATCAGAAAAAAAATAAGGAACAACTGCTCTTTCCATGACAGACTGACCAGGCGAAAGCTGTCTCTTGTGTGTATGTGTACCATTCAGAGGGTGAATGTGCAAGACATTTTTTTTTAACTGCCTTTAAAAGTGGTATGGCAGTAGGTGCCAGGCGCACCGGTTTGTGTCAAGAACTGCAACCTTTTTTCACGCTCAACAGTTTCCTGTGTGTATCAAGAATGGTCCACCACCCAAAGGACATCCAGTCAACTTGACACAACTGTGGGAGGCATTGGAGTCAAAATGGGCCAGCATCCTTGTGGAACGCTTTGAACACCTTGTAGAGTCCATGCCCAGACAAGTTGAGGCTATTTTGAGAGCAAAAGGGTGTGCAACTCAATATTAGGAAGGTGTTTCTAATGTTGTGTACATTCATAGTACAAACTACCAAAAATATTTAACAAAATCAACCTACTTTTCTGTAAAAATATAAATGAATCTAATCATATTCTGCCAAATTGGGAGTTTTAGCTGCCTGGCGAAAGATACTGTACATTGGATGTTGACTACAAAATCGCTCTTGAAAACACACTTTGTTCTTGCCTTGTCTATTGGGACACACACAGCCATTGTCAGAATTTCACATGAAACAGATGATCTACTCTATTCATGTTCCTTCCATCTACCATTATGAGGTCCCACAAGCTAGTCTGACACAAAAATATCCAAAATGTTTTGATTTATTTAACAAATATGATAAAAACCAGGGTACGTGAATGACTGATTATGGATCCTTTCACGATGCCAAGGGTAAATGTTACAGAAAAGTATGAGAACTGCCATTAGTGAGTGGTTTCCTATTTAATAGAGCACATAATACTGAATAAAAATGACAGATACTCCTTTTCAGTCAATGTTAAAGTGATATCTTCAAGGAGACAGAGGTTACAAAAAAGCCATTGAAAATGCTACAGACTGCAAAGACACACAAGGTCTTGAGATTTTTTTACAAATATAATACATAATGCATGTGTTTCACTGTGTTGACTACACTTGTTTGCTGAATATGCCCTTGTAGAAAACATAACACTTACATTCAATACAGGAGCATTTGAGTCCAGTCTATGCAGTGGTTTGGAATGCAGACAGGTCATTTAAAAGACACATGAGAGAAAGTATAGTTGGGGTCTTTTGAACCCTTGTTGCCCTTTAAAATGACATTGCAACAATATGATAAACTTGTGGCACTGACTACAATAATACAACTCATCACATGAACATCCACAGCACCAAAATAAGACATTTTGAAATAATAAGTACAGTACAAAAGCAGTAACACAAAAACATGTAAATGTCATTACCCACAGAGCCCAAAAGACAACAATTAACTTGCCAAGCTTATTTATTTTTTATTTAAAAAAAAAAGACAAGTTATTCTGTTTCACTCGACAAATGAAAAGAAAATGCATGACTTTGGCGCCGTCATCACACAACAGCAGCAGCAGATGACCTCTCCTATTGCATTTTGTTTTATATGGTCTGCAGTGCATCGACAAGTCTGGAGTGGCATATCCTTATTCTTGGCTGCACAACACAGTGTACTCAGGTTGATGTGTTAGAGCAGTGGATTCCGCTTACATGCAGGCTGATTGCTGGGTTCAACTACACTTAATCTACTCGATAGGCTCTTAGGGTGTATATACACATAGGATCTAGTCAATGGACCAAATCCCAAAAAAGAGTGACCTCATTAGCTTGCCGTTTGATTCATATTTCCAATGTATTTACTAAATAAATCTAATCAGCTGCTATCTAATGAACATCTTTATCACTATACCGGAGGTAGGCATAGGGTAGAGTGGCAGGAAATACTACCCCCTATAGATTAATTACACATTTAACTACACTATACATTAAAAGCTTCCTCTTTTTTTATGAAATGGTGTCTGCGTCTCACTTGAAAGAAAACCTTGTGTGTGAGTGGGTCAAGTATCTGTAGGTGTAGCCTATCAGCACTCTCATCATCCCTCACCTCTAGCCTCTCCCTCTTTTCTCTCCATTAGCCACTCAGTGGGATGTCCTAGTGGGTGCCAGTGTGTCTTGCCTCCTGCCCACTCAGCCTGCCAGAGAAGAGTCCAGAATTGGCAAACAAAAGCCCCCTCAGAATGTCACCGGGACGTGAATGGGCACTGAGTATTAACCCTCACCTAGTCTCAAACCTGAGGGTGATAAAAGGGGAGTCACTAAAAGTCTAAGCCATTGGGGAATTGTTTTATGATGGTCATACCATGGATCATTGCATTTTAGGACCTTTAGATATAAAAAAATATATACTTTTTGGGGGGATAAAATATTAAATTTGGCCTTTACTACTAGAGCCCATAGAAACGCATCGAATAACATTCATAAATGGCAAAAAAGACAGTAAAAAAAAGAATAAGGTTTTGAAGTGTCTGTCCTAAATCTAGGAGATATGTAAACTCAGGAAATATGTTTTTTTTGGACACATTTAACGCCTTTTTTTTTTATTGGCACAAAACTACCTCCATACTTCCATTAATTTGTATGAGTTACCTTCAGATGAGTCCTGTGACACTTGTGAGGGACGTAGATAAAACATATTAGTTTCTAGACACTACAGACTTTTTCGTGAGAAGACCGATTTCAGGATGTCTTATTGGTCTGACAAACACCGCTGTAGTTCGGTCACCTTCCACCGCAGATGCGGAAGGCCAACATAGGCAGATGGGGTGGATAGAGATGCAGCACATGAAAAAAACATCTCTATGTTACTTAGATTGACGCTTAAAGGATTAATGGTCCACATTCATTATTAGCTACCCACTTCACATTAGTGGAGTGAGTGAGACACCTTGTACTATCTGTATTGCAAACCAGCCCAGCACGGGGCTGGAGTGGGAGCGGCGTTTACAGTAGCACAATACCAAAGTGGTTCTGGTTCCAAAACATTTGTTGTGACCCAGAAAGTTGTGTAGCAAATATCTTACTTCTCTCCAGAACCAAGTCTTGAGCCAAGACTTACAATGAGTTCACCACAACCCATCAGTTGGTCCAGGTCCACCATTTTGGAAAACACCTCACGAGGTCCCAACTCAGTCATCGGGTATGGGCGTATTACAGTTTCCATGGTAGATATACACCGGCCCGTCAGTGGTAGTAGAGCTGGAACACGCCCCCATATCCGTGCTCCCTCCACCAGGTGCACAGTTGGCGGTTCCAGCCGCAAGCCAGTGAATGGAACAACCCTGGTTGAAGAAGTCCTGGTCGCCCAGGTGGCCTCTAAAGTGGTACTGGTCAGCCAGCAGGGACACGATTCTGGGCTCCAGGAGCTAGTTGTAGAGGACCGAGGTCCGCATGGCCCCCAGGTCCAGCAGCATCACGCCACTGTTGAAGCCTGGCAAGCCGTCCGGAGGAGGCTCACCCACACGGGACTGAGGGTTCTCTTTACGGTACTGCCAGAAGGTGTGTCTGAAGGGGACACAAAGGAAAGTTTAGAGAAATAACCATTGGTTGTTCAGTAAAGCAGGATGTTTAGAACAAGGTAGATAAAGCAATGTAGAGGTAGATCGAGAGGTAGTGTAGAGAATATGTATTTTCCTTGTTGTGTGGGAAACCGAGAGATGGCACTGATGGCAAATTGGGAGCAAAAAGTTTGGCACAATTGCACCTGCACTTTAAGTCAATTAAAATATTAAAACTTATGGACCTCCGTCTCCACAAAGATATATGGTTTTGAGGGAGTAAAGTCTTGTTGACTGTTCCCCTTGTCCCCTGTGCCGGCTCTGGATTATTACCTCTGGAATCCATCTACTTTGGATTTACCTCGCTATTTGATTACCCTCACTGATTCTCCCTCTGCCCAATGAAGCTCGATCCCGCCTCCCCCTCCTTGTTCGCTGGCTAGCTATAACTACTACATCCTCTCCCCTCTCTCAGATGGGGCCCAGCCATCAATCTGTAAGTCTCCGCTCTCTCTTTGCTTTTGATCTGCTGGCAAGGGTTTTGTTTAAGTTTAGTTCTGTGGGTTCCTGCCGGTGCTGGCCAGTCTCGAGGCTGTGGCTTGGTGCTTATGCCGACCGTGGTGGTTGGCTAGGGCCTAGGCTAGCTAGCGTGCTAAAATAACTAAATGTTAGCTAGCTGGCTGGATAGCTTGCCGGGTTAGGATAACTAGAGAACATTCTTTGATAACTGGTTAGATGGCATTAAATAAAAGTTTAAATAAAATAAATGATGAGCACTATATACACAACAGTATGTGGACACCCCTTCAAATGAGTGGATTTGGCTATTTGAGCCAAACCCGTGGCTGACAGGTGAATAAAATTGAGCACAAAGCCATGCAATCTCCATAAACAAACATTGGCAGTAGAATGGCCTTATTGAAGAGCTCAGTGACTTTCATCGGATGCCAACTTTCCAACAAGTCAGTTTGTCAAATTTCTGCCCTGGTCAACTGTAAGTTAATGTTATTGTGAAGTGGAAACATCTTAAGCACGTAGCGCGTAAAAATTGCGTGTCCTCGGTTGCAAAAATCCCTACAGGAGTTCCAAACTTCCCCTGGAAGCAATGTCAGCACAATAACTGTTCGTCGAGAGCTTAAAGAAATGGGTTTCCATGGCCGAGCAGCCTCAAATTAGACTAAAATCACCATGCGCAACGCCTAACATTGGCTGGAGGGGTGTAAACCTCGCTGCCATTGGACTCTACAGACCTCATCCTCACATACAACACCCGTTCTGCCAGTCACATTCTGTTAAAGGTCCCCAAAGCACACACATCCCTGTGTCGCTCGTCTTTTCAGTTTGCTGCAGCTAGCGACTGTAACAAGCTGCAACAATCACTCAAACTGGACAGTTTTATCTCAATCTCTTCATTCAAAGACTCAATCATGGACACTCTTACTAACAGTTGTGGCTGCTTCGCGTGATGTATTGTCTCTACCTTCTTGCCCTTTGTGCTGCTGTCTGTGCCCAATAATGTTTGTGCCATGCTTTGTGCTGCTACCATGCTGTGTTGTCATGTGTTGCTGCCTTAGGTCACTCTTTATGTAGTGTTGTCTCTCGTCGCGAACTGTGTTTTGTCCTATATTTTTTAATCCCAGCCCCCGTCCCCGCAGGAGGCCTTTTGCCCTTTGTGGTAGGCCGTCATTGTAAATAAGAATTTGTCCTTAACTGACTTGCCTAGTTATTAAATAAAGGTTAAATACAAATAAAATAAAAACGAGTTCTCTGGAGGGATGAATCATGCTTCCCCATCTGACCATCCAATGGCCGAATCTGGGTTTGGCGGATACCAGGAGAACGCTACCTGCCCCAATGCTTAGTGCCAACTGTAAAGTTAGGTGGAGGACAAATAATGGTCTGGGGCTGTTTTTCATGGTTCAGGCTAGACCCCTTAGTTCTAGTGAAGGGAAATCTTAACGCTACAGCATACAATGACATTCTATACGATTCTGTGCTTCCAACTTTGTGGCAACAGTTTGGGGAAGGCCCTTTCCTGTTTCAGCATGGCAATGCCACCCAGCTGGACTCACCTGCTCCCGCCTTCTCCCATTTTGCTACTTACAAACAAAGACGTGACTGGCTCAGCTGTTCTGGGGAACTACGCTAAGCTTCAATGTAAAATAATGTGACCAGTGAAATGAAGAACGTGATCTGGTTTATATTATAACGTATTGCACAAGATGACTGCAGGGATTTACTTAAAAAGTAGCTACAAATATAACAATTTATAAAAAAAAACGTATATTTCCAAATACCCGGTATACGGTATACTGGCCAAGCCTACTTTTGATGCATATACTAATGCAAATCAATATGTTACATATAGTTACATCCCCCCCTTAAAGGCCCAGTGCAGTCAACATTGTTGTTCCTGTGGTTTGTATCATATTGTACAACAGCTGATGAAACTAACACAGTAAAAGTTTAAAAAAGTGTTTTTTCAAGATAATTGCTTGTTGAAAATACAATCTACAGGACCTTCTACTGATGGCGCCATACTGTATGGCTGCCGTCTTGTGAGCTTTGCCATTTTGTGATTCTTTTGGTGTTTATCTTTAGTTTTTTGGCAGTAAAATGTATCCGCTATAATTTCTTATGATCAACAATAACTTTTGAACATCAGATCGTCAGTTACGAACTTTAACTCATCTACATTTAAGTCATTTAGCAGACGCTCTTATCCAGAGCGACTTACAAATTGGTGCATTCCCCTTATGATATCCAGTGGAACAGCCACTTTACAATAGTGCATCTAAATATTTTAAGGGGGGGGGGGGGGGGGGGGGGTTAGAAGGATTACTTTATCCTATCCTAGGTATTCCTTAAAGAGGTGGGGTTTCAGGTGTCTCCGGAAGGTGGTGATTGACTCCGCTGACCTGGCGTCGTGAAGGAGTTTGTTCCACCATTGGGGTGCCAGAGCAGCGAACAGTTTTGACTGGGCTGAGCGGGAACTGTACTTCCTCAGAGGTAGGGAGGCGCGCAGGCCAGAGGTGGATGAACGCAGTGCCCTTGTTTGGGTGTAGGGCCTGATCAGAGCCTGAAGGTACGGAGGTGCCGTTCCCCTCACAGCTCCGTAGGCAAGCACCATGGTCTTGTAGCGGATGCGAGCTTCAACTGGAAGCCAGTGGAGAGAGCGGAGGAGCGGGGTGACGTGAGAGAACTTGGGAAGGTTGAACACCAGACGGGCTGCGGCGTTCTGGATGAGTTGTAGGGGTTTAATGGCACAGGCAGGGAGCCCAGCCAACAGCGAGTTGCAGTAATCCAGACGGGAGATGACAAGTGCCTGGATTAGGACCTGCGCCGCTTCCTGTGTGAGGCAGGGTCGTACTCTGCGAATGTTGTAGAGCATGAACCTACAGGAACGGGCCACCGCCTTGATGTTAGTTGAGAACGACAGGGTGTTGTCCAGGATCACGCCAAGGTTCTTAGCGCTTAAGGAGGAGGACACAATGGAGTTGTCAACCATGATGGCGAGATCATGGAACAGGCAGTCCTTCCCCGGGAGCAAGAGCAGCTCCGTCTTGCCGAGGTTCAGCTTGAGGTGGTGATCCGTCATCCACACTGATATGTCTGCCAGACATGCAGAGATGCGATTCGCCACCTGGTTATCAGAAGGGGGAAAGGAGAAGATTAATTGTGTGTCGTCTGCATAGCAATGATAGGAGAGACCATGTGAGGTTATGACAGAGCCAAGTGACTTGGTGTATAGCGAGAATAGGAGAGGGCCTAGAACAGAGCCCTGGGGGACACCAGTGGTGAGAGCACGTGGTGAGGAGACAGATTCTCGCCACGCCACCTGGTAGGAGCGACCTGTCAGGTAGGACGCAATCCAAGCGTGGGCCGCGCCGGAGATGCCCAACTCGGAGAGGGTGGAGAGGAGGATCTGATGGTTCACAGTATCAAAGGCAGCCGATAGGTCTAGAAGGATGAGAGCAGAGGAGAGAGAGTTAGCTTTAGCAGTGCGGAGCGCCTCCGTGACACAGAGAAGAGCAGTCTCAGTTGAATGACTAGTCTTGAAACCTGACTGATTTGGATCAAGAAGGTCATTCTGAGAGAGATAGCAGGAGAGCTGGCCAAGGACGGCACGTTCAAGAGTTTTGGAGAGAAAAGAAAGAAGGGATACTGGTCTGTAGTTGTTGACATCGGAGGGATCGAGTGTTGGTTTTTTCAGAAGGGGTGCAACTCTCGCTCTCTTGAAGACGGAAGGGACGTAGCCAGCGGTCAAGGATGAGTTGATGAGCGAGGTGAGGTAAGGGAGAAGGTCTCCGGAAATGGTCTGGAGAAGAGAGGAGGGGATAGGGTCAAGCGGGCAGGTTGTTGGGCGGCCGGCCGTCACAAGACGCGAGATTTCATCTGGGGAGAGAGGGGAGAAAGAGGTCAAAGCACAGGGTAGGGCAGTGTGAGCAGAACCAGCGGTGTCGTTTGACTTAGCAAACGAGGATCGGATGTCGTCAACCTTCTTTTCAAAATGGTTAACGAAGTCATCCGCAGAGAGGGAGGAGGGGGGGGGGGAGGGGGAGGAGGATTCAGGAGGGAGGAGAAGGTGGCAAAGAGCTTCCTAGGGTTAGAGGCAGATGCTTGGAATTTAGAGTGGTAGAAAGTGGCTTTAGCAGCAGAGACAGAAGAGGAAAATGTAGAGAGGAGGGAGTGAAAGGATGCCAGGTCCGCAGGGAGGCGAGTTCTCCTCCATTTCCGCTCGGCTGCCCGGAGCCCTGTTCTGTGAGCTCGCAATGAGTCGTCGAGCCACGGAGCAGGAGGGGAGGACCGAGCCGGCCTGGAGGATAGGGGACATAGAGAGTCAAAGGATGCAGAAAGGGAGGAGAGGAGGGTTGAGGAGGCAGAATCAGGAGATAGGTTGGAGAAGGTTTGAGCAGAGGGAAGAGATGATAGGATGGAAGAGGAGAGAGTAGCGGGGGAGAGAGAGCGAAGGTTGGGACGGCGCGATACCATCCGAGTAGGGGCAGAGTGGGAAGTGTTGGATGAGAGCGAGAGGGAAAAGGATACAAGGTAGTGGTCGGAGACTTGGAGGGGAGTTGCAATGAGATTAGTGGAAGAACAGCATCTAGTAAAGATGAGGTCAAGCGTATTGCCTGCCTTGTGAGTAGGGGGGGAAGGTGAGAGGGTGAGGTCAAAAGAGGAGAGGAGTGGAAAGAGGGAGGCAGAGAGGAATGAGTCAAAGGTAGACGTGGGGAGGTTAAAGTCACCCAGAACTGTGAGAGGTGAGCCATCCTCAGGGAAGGAACTTATCAAGGCGTCAAGCTCATTGATGAACTCTCCAAGGGAACCTGGAGGGCGATAAATGATAAGGATGTTAAGCTTGAAAGGGCTGGTAACTGTGACAGCATGGAATTCAAAGAAGGCGATAGACAGATGGGTCAGGGGAGAAAGAGAGAATGTCCACTTGGGAGAGATGAGGATCCCAGTGCCACCACCCTGCTGACCAGAAGCTCTCGGTCAGCGGGGTGGCAGAATTACCTTGGGCTCTGTGTAATTCCGACCCAATTTTCTGGCTACCCAAGAGAAAATGCTGCTGAAAAAGAGGTAGGAGAGGGGGAGTCTTGGCGAGAGTAAGGCAAAGGGGAAACCTGCCACCTCTTCCCTCCATTCTATTGGCTTGATAATAAAGATGGATGACCTCCTATTGCGGATTTACCATCAACGGGAATCTCATAACTTCACCATTCTGTTTTTCCGAAACATGGCTTTTGGACAAGATACCCCCCATGGCTATCCAACTCGATGGCTTCTCCATTCACCTTGCGGACAGGAAATTGGATTCACGAAAATCGAGAGGGGGAGGGGTAGGCCTCTTTATCAACAGCAAATGGTGCACTGACTGTAGCATGGTGGAAGTCTCAACACATTGTTCACCCGTTTTGGAATACCTGATAGTCAAATGCCGACCCTTATACCTACCGAGAGAGCTTTCAGCTGTTATTGTGACTGCTGTATATATTCCACCTAAGGACAAGAAAAACAACAAGCTGGCACTTAA
This sequence comes from Salvelinus namaycush, assembly GCF_016432855.1. Taxonomy (NCBI): domain Eukaryota; kingdom Metazoa; phylum Chordata; class Actinopteri; order Salmoniformes; family Salmonidae; genus Salvelinus; species Salvelinus namaycush. The sequence goes on from NC_052316.1 coordinate 13,201,175, forward strand.
CGAACTGTACGAGGCTATGAACAAGCAGGAAACCATGCACCCGGAGGATGCTTTCCTTGTTGCCAGTGATTTTAATTCCGCGTCAAGACACGTAATGTCCAACTTCCGTCAACACGTCTCCTTTGCCACTAGGGGCGATAAAGACCTAGACCATTGTTACTATACCCACAAGCAAGCATAGAAGGCTTCAGCAAATCAGATCATGTCTCTATAGCTATGCTACAGGACTGCTTTGCTAGCGCTCACTGGAATATGCTCCGCTACTCCGCTGATAGCGTCGATGAGCTAACCACCTCTTTCACTGACTTCATTAGGAAATGCATCGGCGACATTGGCCCAAAGTGAAAGTTTGCTGCATCCCCAATCAAAAGCCCTGGATTAACAGAGTTTTTGGCGCTAAGCTAGAAGGACAGGGCTACTGCACACAAGGCTATCGCAGCCAACCCTGAGGCTATGGCTACGAACATGTACAAGAAGTCACAGGGGTGTGTCCTTGGTCCCCTTCTTTACGCCCTCTTCACCCACGACTGTGTGGCCATGCATGACTCCAACACCATCATCAAGTTCGCTGATGACACAACGGTGGAAGGCCTGATCACCGGCAACGATGAGACAGCCAACAAGGTGGTCAGTGACCTGGCAGTGTGGTGCCAGGACACAAACCTCTCCCTCAACATCAGTAAAACAAGGGAGCTGATCGTGGACTACAGGAAACGGATGGGGCGAGCACACCCTCATCCACATCGCACCACTATATAGAGGGTGGTGCGGACAGCACAGCACATCACTGGGGCCAAACTCTCTGCCATCCAGGACCTCTACACAGGCGGTGTGAAAGGATGGCCGGAAAATTGTTAAAGAATCCAGCCACCAAAGACAGACAGTTCTCTCTGCTCCCTCACGGCAAGTCTGACACCAACAGGCTCCTCAACAGCTTCTACCCCCAAGCCATAAGACTGCTAAATAGCTAACGAATTGGCTACACATACTATCTGCATTGACCCTTCCATTTTATTTATATTTTTGCACTGACTACAGATCTGGGTTTGAGCGGTGCACAATTGGCCCAGCGTCGTCCGAGTTAGGGGAGGGTTTGGCCGGCCGGGATGTCCTTGTTCCATCACGCTCTAGCGACTCCTGTGGTGGGCCGGGAGCATGCACGCTGACACGGTCGCCAGTTGGACGGTGTTTCCTCCAACACATTGGTGCGGCTGGCTTCCGGGTTAAGCGAGCAGCGTGTCAAGAAGCAGTGCGGTTTGGCAGGGTAGTGTTTCGGAGGACGCATGGCTCTCGACCTTCGCCTCTCCCGAGTCTGTAAGGGAGTTGCAGCCATGGGACAAGACTAACTATCAATTGGATATCATGAAATTGCGGATACAAACAGCTAGTTTCAAGTTTTCCCCTCCCCACCCAGACAGTCCTATCAAAGCTCTTACTTGAGAAAGTTTTTTGCTAAAAAGCCAATTTGGTCAATTTTAATTGAAAACTATTACAGTAAATTAGTTAAATTGTAACCCAGACATGATTTAATATTGAGACACAAAAATGGCTGCATTGGAACTTTAAGGACATTTTAACTAAATAAATACTTTGTCATGACGATATGGACAGATGGATATGTTCCAGATAAATATACCATCTACTGGCTGATTTTGCGATCTGGAGTGCAGGTAGTTATTTTAAAAGCATTAAGAAACGTGATAGTTTGTTATTCCATATCTCCAGTGACAAGAACCTTGACGCAGCACAACAGGATTTCCTGATTTCACAGACAGACCACTAATAAGTTAAATCATTATTTTACCCACTCATTGAATTTAGGCTATGACCAAATTGACAGGAGTTTTATGAGTTTCCTTTCTGGAGTGGATTATCCCTTTAACAGCCAGGTAAGGTGCCTAGTGCTGGCCTAGTTCAGGAGCTCTTTGATTTGAGCCTAGCCTTCTGGCTAACCCCAGGGAGCTCTGATCTGAAGGGTATTTTCTAGGAAAGGAGTAGCCTGCTTCCAACATGCGGTGCTCTGCTCTCCAAATCAAACAGAGGAATGTGAGGCCAGAAGCCTAGTAGTCTAACAGTGTGTTTGCTCAGCTGTGGTTACCCTCAGGGCCAGACTCCGACTCTCCACCATTGACACCACAGCACTCCCTAATGGTGACCGAGGGGCAGATGCAGTATGGATCGATTTAGGGGAGCTCAGGGTGGACTCAGGACTGAGAGTCATTTAGCCCTCCCCACACTGCAGGCTTAGCCCTTTGCAGCGTGCGAGAGTAAATAACACATACCTGCCGAGGAGACCTGTCTCTCAAGCAGCAGCTCATGCAGGAAATCCACAGAATGCTCTACAACCATTCAGAAGATGGTTTGCAAAAGCCCTGTCAAAACAGGCAAGGTGAAAAACTCATCCTTCCCTCTCTTTGTCTCTCCATCTCAAAGAAGACTTTGTGGAATGAAGTTCATTGGAGCCTATTCTCAAGGATAGTGCAGTTAACTCAGTGTCTACAGTCAGAAAACAATGGCCTCCCAGTAGAGAAGCTCTGCCCGACTCTCCTTGACTGCTGTGGAGAGGCTCAGGCAGTGTCAAGGAAGACTTTTATCCACGTGCCTCCAATTCAGAGAAACTCCCTCTACTTGAGGGCCTTTGGAGCTGAAAGCTGTCCAGGTAAACAACCAGGAGATCGCAACCACATCTCAAAGTCCTCCTGGAATTAACTCCTGCTCTTTGAAGCCCCGGGAGGCACCTGCAATGTTACGCCTCCTGCTTTTTATCTGTGTAACCTCCACTCAGGATTTTAGCTTGAAAAGCCACAAGGACAAGAAAACTTAAAAGAAACAGGGAGAACTGAAAGTCTAACCAATTGTTTTGTCTCCACTACCTGATTTGGTGAACTGAGAGTTTCTGAGTTACAGTACTGCATCTCCATTCCATGGGTTGTCTTTAAAGTGCATCAGGTTAACTTGTGAGCTCTACCATGAAATAGTAATCACAGTAATACAATGACTGAAACCTTTGAAATCAAAGGATCAAAGTTTTGATGCTTGAGAGAAAGAGGACGATGGATTTCCAGGGCCACCAGCTTTGCCTGGCGAAAGTTAAAATAGATAATGACCTTCACTATGAGATGAGGATCTAAAAGCGGAAAACGAAAGGTGAACCATCACAATTACCAGCCAAATCATTCTACTGGCGTCAACCTCCCAACGCAGTGTTTGTCCCTTTTTAAAATGCTTCTTGTAATCATTTATCTTATTGGCATCATGTGTCAACAAAACAAGGGAAAGCGTAGGTGTTTTGGTGAAAATGTTCTGGCCTGATGGTTTTCACGTCTTATTTATGAGAAGGCACTTCTTCTGCCTCAATCCAGATCTTGGAAACCATCCATTCTTTCCTAAGTCTAGTTAGGCAGAGTGCTACGTGCACTCAGCCACATATTTGGGCCCTCTGCAATCGACTAGGGCAACATTGACACAGCCTTTCACATGGCTGTTTTGAGACCAGGCTTTACGTTGAATAGGAAGCCATCTTACAGACGGAGGATAAACGGCACTAAGACTGCAGTGGAGGAAAACCCTGGCCTATTCCAATTTGTAAGTCGCTCTGGATAAGAGCGTCTGCTAAATGACTTAAATGTAAATGTAAATGTAAAGCACTTTATATATCTAGTCCCCCCCATTTGAAGATGTTATAAGTATTTGGACAAATTTCACTTCGTGTATTAAAGTAGTCCAAAATGTTGTATTTGGTCTTATTCCTTGCACACAATGACTACATCAAGCTTGTGACTCTACAAACTTGTTGGCTGCATTTACAGCTTGTTTTGGTTGTGTTTCGGATAATGTTTTGTCCAATAGGAAGTGAATGGTGAATAACGCATTGTGTCATTTTGGAGTCACTTTTATTGTAAGTAAGAATAGATCATGTTTGAACACTTTGACAAGAATGTGAACACAACCATGATTATGGATAATAATAAATGAATCGTGAATGATGATGAGCGAGGAAGTGAGGGACAAAGATCACACCCCCCCCAAAATGCTAATCTCCTCCACTCTTTGTAATGTTGAGAGGTAGCATGCTTTGTTGAAGCCTCACTCATCATTATTCATGATTTTGCTTAATCATGGAATTATCAGGGTTGACTTTAAGTGTTCAAAAACATCTCATCCACTCAGAAAGAAAATTACTCCAGCATCATTCACTTCCTATTGCGCAAAACAGTTTGCAGAGTTACAAGCTTGGATGTAGTCATTGCGTGCTAGGAATATGGGACCAAATACTAAACTTGACTACTTTTGTACACTAAGTGGTATTTGTCCAAATACTTGACATCTTCAAATGGGGGGACTAGATCTTTATTTCTAAACGGTAAATCAGGTATGTATACAACATCTAACAAAAGGTGACAAAAAAAGGAGACATTTGATCTCAAATCCAAAATGCTGGAGTATAGAGCCAAATAAAAAATGTTTTGCGTCAGTGTCCAAATAGATACGTAGGGGAGTGTACAGCGTGGGGTTAGGGTTGGATAAAATTCTATCTTGGTGGCTGACTCAAAATGTCCACAAGGTAACATGCATAAACACAAACCCACAAGTATGCAGTGCACGCACTTCTGTCCACTTAAGTCATTCCAATCCTCTGATGACAAGAGGGAAATTGCAATGTGAAAATGACTCATTTTAAAGTCCTCATGTCCAAGGACATTAACATCACAGTGACATACAGTACCAGTCAAAAGTTGACACACCTACTCAAAAGGTTTTTCTTTATTTTTACTATTTTCTACATTGTAGAATAATAGTGAAGACAAAAACTATGAAATAACACATATGGAATCATGTAGTAAACAAATCAAAATATGTTTTATATTTGATATTCTTCAAAGTAGCCACCCTTGCCTTGAAAGCTTTGCACACTCTTGGCATTCTCCCAACCAGCTTCATTAGGTAGTCACCTGGAATGTATTTCAATTAACAGGTGTGCCTTGTTAAAAGTTAATTTGTGGAATTTCTTTCCTTTTTAATGCGTTTGAGCCAATCAGTTGTGTTGTGACAAGGTAGGGTAGGTATACAGAAGATAGCCCTATTTGGTAAAAGAACAAGTCCATATCATAGCAAGAACTGCTCAAATAAGCAAAGAGAAATGACAGTCCATCATTAATTTCTTAAAGTAAGTTCAGTCAATCTGGAAAATGTCAAGAACTTTGAAAGTCGCAAAAACCATCAAGCGCTATGATGAAACTGGTTCTCATGAGGACCGCCACAGGAAAGAAAGACCCAGAGTCACCTCTGCTGCAGAGGATAAGTTCCTTAGAGTTACCAGCCTCAGATTGCAGCCCAAATAAATGCTACAGAGTTCAAGTACCAGACACATCAACAGTTCAGAGGACACTGCATGAAATCAGGCCTTCATGGTCGAATTGCTGCAACGAAACCACTAAAGGACACCAATAATAAGAAAAGACTTGCTTGGGCCAAGAAACACGAGCAATGGACATTAGACCGGTGAAAATCTGTCCTTTGGTCTGATGAGTCCAAATTTGAGATATTTGGTTCCAACCGCTGTGTCTTTGTGAGACGCAGAGTAGGTGAACGGATGATTTTCGCATGTGTGGTTCCCACCATGAAGCATGGAGGAGGTGGTGTGATGTGGGGGTGCTTTGCTGGTGACACTGTCAGTGATTTATTTATAATTCAAGGCCCACAACCAGCATGGCTACCACAGCATTCTGCAGCGATACACCATCCCATCTGGTTTGCACTTAGTGGGACAATTATTTGTTTTTCAACAGGACAATGACCCAACACACCTCCAGGCTGTGTAAGGGCTATTTGAGCAAGAAGGAGAGTGATGGAGTGCTGCATCAGATGACCTGGCCGCCGCAATCACCTGACCTCAACCCAACTGAGATGGTTTGGGATGAGATGGACTGCAGAGTGAAGGAAAAGCAGCCAATAAATGCTCATCATACAGTGAGGGAAAAAAGTATTTGATCCCCTGCTGATTTTGTACGTTTGCCCACTGACAAAGAAATGATCAGTCTATAATTTTAATGGTAGGTTTATTTGAACAGTGAGATAGAGAATAACAAACAAATCCAGAAAAACGCATGTCAAAAATGGTATAAATTGATTTGCATTTTAATGAGGGAAATAAGTATTTGACCCCCTCTCAATCAGAAATATTTCTGGCTCCCAGGTGTCTTTTATACAGGTAACGAGCTGAGATTAGGAGCACACTCTTAACGGGAGTGCTCCTAATCTCAGCTTGTTACCTGTATAAAAGACACCTGTCCACAGAAGCAATCAATCAGATTCCAAACTCTCCACTATGGCCAAGACCAAAGAGCTCTCCAAGGAAGTCAGGGACAAGATTGTAGACCTACACAAGGCTGGAATGGGCTACAAGACCATCGCCAAGCAGCTTGGTGAGAAGGTGATAACAGTTGGTGCGATTATTCGCAAATGGAAGAAACACAAAAGAACTGTCAATCTCCCTCGGCCTGGGGCTCCATGCAAGATCTCACCTCGTGGAGTTGCAATGATCATGAGAACGGTGAGGAATCAGCCCAGAACTACACGGGAGGATCTTGTCAATGATCTCAAGGCAGCTGGGACCATAGTCACCAAGAAACCAATTGGTAACACACTACGCCGTGAAGGACTGAAATCCTGCAGCGCCCGCAAGGTCCCCCTGCTCAAGAAAGCACATATACATACCCGTCTGAAGTTTGCCAATGAACAACTGAATGATTCAGAGGACAACTGGGTGAGAGTGTTGTGGTCAGATGAGACCAAAATGGAGCTCTTTGGCATCAACTCAACTCGCCGTGTTTGGAGGAGGAGGAATGCTGCCTATGACTCCAAGAACACCATCCCCACCGTCAAACATGGAGGTGGAAACATTATGCTTTGGGGGTGTTTTTCTGCTAAGGGGACAGGACAACTTCACCGCATCAAAGGGACGATGGACGGGGCCATGTACCGTCAAATCTTGGGTGAGAACCTCCTTCCCTCAGCCAGGGCATTGAAAATGGGTCGTGGATGGTTATTGCAGCATGACAATGACCCAAAACACACGGCCAAGGCAACAAAGGAGTGGCTCAAGAAGAAGCACATTAAGGTCCTGGAGTGGCCTAGCCAGTCTCCAGACCTTAATCCCATTGAAAATCTGTGGAGGGAGCTGAAGGTTCGAGTTGCCAAACGTCAGCCTTGAAACCGTAATGACTTGGAGAAGATCTGCAAAGAGGAGTGGGACAAAATCCCTCCTGAGATGTGTGCAAACCTGGTGGCCAACTACAAGAAACGTCTGACCTCATTGCCAACAAGGGTTTTGCCACCAAGTACTAAGTCATGTTTTGCAGAGGGGTCAAATACATATTTCCCTCATTAAAAAGCTAATCAATTTATAACATTTTTGACATGCGTTTTTCTGGATTTTGTTGTTGTTATTCTGTCTCTCACTGTTCAAATAAACCTACCATTAAAATTATAGACTGATAATTTCTTTGTCAGTGGGCAAACGTACAAAATCAGCAGGGGATCAAATACTTTTTTCCCTCACTGTATGTGGGAACTCCTTCAAGACTGTTGGAAAAGCATTCCAGGTGAAGCTAGTTGAGAGAATGCCAAGAATGTACAACACTGTCATTAAGGCAAAGGGTGGCTACTTTGAAGAATCTCAAATAGAAAATATATTATGCTTACACTTTTTTGGTTCCATTTGTGTTATTTCCTAGTTGTGATGTCCTCACTATTATTCTACAATGTAGAAAATCGTCAAAATAAAGAAAAACCCTTGAATGAATAAGTGTGTCCAAACTTTTGACTGGTACTGTAGACAAAAGTCGAGTTAACATGTTCCCTTATAGGAATGGAATACACACACACACACACAAAAAACTGTTCAGGCCCATCCATCTACATCAATCGAGCGAAATGTGCATGAAACTATTTCCAATAAACGCTTTACAGAAGAGCCCAGAAGGAACTGTTCAAAAGGGGACAGCATGGTTAATGTGCCAAGACACGCATTACAATTACAAGTGTACCAGAACATTTCACCACTCACTTCTCCATGTCAAATAGTTCTCTGCTGTTTTTCAGCCCACAATCTAAAAGCAACAGATAAACCAGGATTCAACATTTGATCAAAATGAACTCGATGCATGTAGATGAAGGGATATAGGCAACGAATATGTAACCAATTCACATGAGGCCAAAAGGGTCTGGGTGTTGGACTTAATGGCTGAATTGTCATTCTTTGCCTTTGAGACCATAGTACTCTACTTGGTACATGAAGTAGGTCAAGATTCAGAACAGTCCACTGTCGGCGCTCTCATCTGCTGTTTCTTTGTTAGTTCACAGGAAGACACCAGGCTGTGGCGTGAAGCCTCTCAAAAACAGTAGCATGACAGAACGTCAGGGATGATCTACAACACTCCTCATTCAAATCTTGCCTCCACATTTTTCAGAGCATGGAACAACCAGATCTCACAGAGCAGATTAAACATGAGTCGGAGATGGGGAATAATATTTTTACAGAGATAAAAAACAAAACGCTTGTTCTCTGCATTGCATTGCATTGCTATTTGGCAGATTTTGCTATTCCTGCAAAGAGTGTTTCAATAAGGAGAAAGAAATGGGGTTATAACAAGAACATAGAGCTGGAAATTGGCAGGTGAAAATGTCCACACCTTTAATAAAACATTCACGCTATATTCCCGACCAATTATCCTTTGACAACGTGAAGCACGAAAACAGAACCCCCTCCAAAAAAAAAAGTCATATTTTGATTCATCCAGAAAAAGGCCAAAGGGGTATGTAATAAGAAACTACTTGGCTGGTGGAAACATCAGCCTACACTTCATACGCATTCACATTAAATTATGTACCAACCCCCTCAGAAGGAAATTACACCTTGGTACAAAAATAACCCCTCGACCACAAACACAGCATGAGTCTATATCATCAAATCACATAGGCCTACAGTATGTGTATTCTCTGAAACAACTACAATTACAGGTAGGTAGGTCTTATTTCTCTGACAGATGGCTCTTTGACAGTGCAGTGAGGAAAACAGTATTAAGACCAATCAGAAGCTAATGATTATAGCACTCACGATGACCTTGGTAGTTAACTGGATGCTGTGTAGTCATTCTATGTGTCAAGAACATTTTCAGGAAATGACACGAGAGAAGAATGCTGTTCATTGACTACAGCTCAGCATTCAACACCACAGTACCGTCCAAGCTCTTCATTAAGCTTGAGGCCCTGGGTCTCGACCCCGCCCTGTGCAATTGAGTCCTGGACATTGACGGGACGCTCCCTGGTGGTGAAGGTAGGAAACAACACCTCCACTTCACTGATCCTCAACACTGGGGCCCCGCAAGGGTGCATGCTCAGCCCCCTCCTGTACTCACTGTTCACCCATGACTGCGTGGCCATGCACGCCTCCAACTCAATCATCAATTTTGCAGACGACACAACAGTAGTGGGCTTGATTACTAACAACAAGACAGCCTACAGGGAGGAGGTGAGGGCACTCGGAGTGTGGTGTCAGGAAAACAACCTCTCACTCAACGTCAAAACAAAAGAGATGATTGTGGACTTCAGGAAACAGCAGAGGGAGCACCCCCCTATCCACATCAACGGGACAGTAGTGGAGAAGGTGGAATGTTAAGTTCCTCGGCATACACATCACAGACAAACTGAAATGGTCCACCCACACAGACAGTGTGGTGAAGAAGACACAACAGCATCTCTTCAACCTCAGGAGGCTGAAGAAATGTAGCTTGTCACCTAAAACCCTGACAAACTTTTACAGATGCACAATTGAGAGCATCCTGTCGGCTGTATCACCACCTGGTACGGCAACTGCACAGCCCTCAAAAACAAGGCTCTCCAGAAGGTGGTGTGGTCTACACAACGCATCACCGGGGGCAAACTACCTGCCCACCAGGACACCTACAGCACCTAATGTCACAGGAATGCCAAAAAGATCCTCAAGGACAACAACCACCCGAGCCACTGCCTTTCATCCCACTACCATCCAGAAGGTGAGGTCAGTACAGGTGCATCAAAGCTGGGACCGAGAGATAGAAGCTGTTTTTCAATCTCAAGGCCATCAGACTGTTAAACAGCAATCACTAACTCAGAGGCTGCTGCCTACATACAGACTCAAAATCATTGTCCACTTTAATAAATGGATCACTAGTCACTTTAAATAATGCCACTTTAACAATGTTTACATATCTTACAGTATATACATATGAGATGAGTAATGTATCTTATACCATCTATTTCATCTTGTCTATGCCGCTCAGCCATCGCTCATCCATATGCGCATATTCTTATTCCACCCCTTTAGATTGGTGTGTATTAGGTAGTTGTTGTGGAATTGTTAGATTACTCGTTAGATATTACTGCACTGTCGGAACTGAAAGCACAAGCATTTCGCTACACTCGCATTAACATCTGCTAACCATGTGTATGTGACCAATAAAATTTGATTTGATAAATGGCCCATAATTGAGCTCAATCAGTATTACTTTCTAATAGGCTTTTACAAGGATGTCTTCTTACTCCAGATCTCCCCTGTCAAACTATGGTTGTTTTTACAAAGCAGCGAAATTCTGATCTTTTTTTCACGAATTGGTCTTTTGACCTATCAGATCAGCTCTGAAAAAATCTGATGTGAAGAGATCCGATGTGATTGGTCAAAAGACCAATTCGTGGAACAAATATCAAAATTGGGCTGTCTGTGTAAACACAGCTTAAGTTGACTATGGAGGTGTGGAAGTAAACCAGATTGTATAGTTTATGGCTTATAGTTATTGTCTCTGGTACACAATGGTCTGGCTGTACATCCAGGTGTTACGTAAGCAGGGCTACTGAGCTTTAAAATATTAAGGATGAGACAGGAAGAACATGTTTTCCAGTAATTAACTTTTCATTGGAGGGACGTGTTGTGAATGAGGACGAAGAGGGCTGTGCACTCCTGCATAATGTGTTTTCTGTTAGCAACAAACAAGATGAGGCGCAGAGAGCCTTCTTAGCCCTCTCACTCATTCGGAGATCACCCGAGGTGGTTACACAAACAAACCAGTATTCATTCACAAACCCCTTTGCATGCATGCACACAAACTATTTATATTTTTGCATGAACATACAAGGTGTACAACAGCAGAAAACGAACTGTATGAGTATGATGCTAATATTTCTAGTGTATCTGTAATACTGGAAAACATTCCACAATCACATCATTAACGTTTGCTGCCTACTGTCGTTACTAAGCATTTAAGGGCTGGCGGCAGTTAAATCCTAGCTTTTTGGGCCAAAAAACCTTGGGCCTTTGTCTGACAAACAAAATACACTGTGCTGTAAATACATTTGATTCCCCCCCCAAAAAGCTGTCACCCATTTTCTTGTCCCCTTTTCTTCCCACAACTTTAGCTGACTTGTTCTACTGATTCTACTTCAGCCTGTTGAGTTATGCTGCCACCACGACTTGGACAAACACATCATCGCTGCCTGGGAACACACACAAATTGGATTGGAAAAATACTGGGTCTTGACGTAGGTCCTCGTGGGATACGGTAAACCCTAGAGAGGCCAGTACAACTGTGTGCGGTAAGTTATGTGGCCACTTGTCTGTTTGTGTACATCCAGGAACAGAGAACATTAAGGGGGGGGGGGGGGGGGGGTTCGCCCAATGAGTGGCTACAGTGGCAGGTCTACGGTGGGAGCAGAGACAGGGATCTGTTTGGAGAAACTGGAGCCCTCTGCGACCTGCCAAGAATGCTGGGGTTCCCCTGAAATATAAACCCTCCCTCTGCTCTGGCCCAGGCAGACAGCATCTCTACTGGAAAAACACTGCATAGAGACACAGCGTTAGGACGATAACCTCTCTATGTGAACACTAGTGTAACCCGAAAAGAGGACCAGAGAGGCGAGCACAGGATAGACAGGGCTGGTGTCTTCACTTCCATGGGGGACAGACAAGGGGACATATACATGAGAGACAAGGGGACATGAGTGACACAAAAAAACACTTTATACACTATATACAAAAAATCCACCAGAACCGATGTCTTTCCAGATGTCTTCAACACCAGACTGCTTGTGTACACAGAGTGACCAGATACAGTTTGGCATGAACTGCCATACAAAGCCTATACAAGTTGTGTTTATTTCACTGGAGACTTGCAGAATCCATTTTTTTTTTTCTGAGAAAGGCGGTTTAGTGACTCAGGAGTGAAAAGTGCTCTGTAGCGTAAAATGGTACTTAAACCAGCCAATTTACATTCATGCAAATGTATGGGTAATGGGTTTCTGCTAAGAGTAAAATAATGAGCAGTAAACAAAAAACATTCATCTAGTCTACACAACCTTCTGGAGAGTGAATATTGAGGAAAAAAATATTTTCTTTAAAGCGTGTGCAAGATTGATGATATGCAAGTCCAGCTAAATTGGATCCTTTCTCAGTCTTCCTCTTATCAAAGTCTTGCTGAGATGAATTTGCTCCGGATGTGGTAAAAAGTAGCAACATTTCCTGCTCTAGACAGACTCCCCTCTGACACTTGGGTGAATATGAGCAGATAGATCCTGTGCACTTCAACTACTCATAAACTGCATAGAATGTTCTATGAAAAGGGATGTATGTAATAGGTACAGCGGACACTTCCCCATCCATCTCCATAGCATTTGTACTCAAAAAAGGTGGGACCTCTACTCAAAAGTGAGAGAGGGGTTAAACAGCAAAACAGGCCCAAGTCTAAAATGCTAGAGATGCAAACACTCAAACTCACTCCATCTTCATTTCATTTACACTTGCAGACACACAGACTCGCTCACACACATTCACACTCCCTCTAAAATCCTAGACTTGTTTGTTTACAGCAGTAAGCAGCTGCTCCACAACCCCTTCCTGTGAGCATGGCCCATACACACACACACACACCTCCCTCCGGCCGTGACGTCCTGTTTTGATGCAGGACCCGGGTGGAAAACAGCGCTGCAGTCTAAACGGACCAGTGGTGTTTCTGTTAACGGCTGTTAATGGGATGTCACAATCAGGCCAAGAACAAAGGCTGGGGATGGCTGAGCCCGGAGCCCAGGCTCACTCCCACATAGCTCTGGAGCAGGTCCAATACCATGCTGCCTTTTCTTACAACCTTTACCTATCTGACCACTGATCAGCTTGGCAGTAAAGTAGAACAAATATTTTTCTGAAAATAGCATGAACATCTATGATAAGTCTCTTGATACAACAATATTGCATCACATCTCTTAAGGAGCACAGCTCACGTGTAAGCATGGCTCTCTTCTCAGAGAATGGAGGGTGATTATTCCTCCTATACTAAAGCGTTCACTCCGTTTAGTCTCCCCCTATAGTACAGTATACAGTGCTTCAGAAAGTATTCATATACCCTAGACTTTTCCCACATTTTGTTGTGTTACAGCCTGAATTCAAAATCAATTAAATCCATGTTTTTCTTCTCACCCATCTACACACAATACCCCATGATGACAAAGTGAAAACATGTTTTTAGAAATGTGCTCAAAATGTATTGAAAACAGAATACAGAAATCTAACTTACAAAAGTATTCTCACCCCTTTGCTATGACACTCCAAATTGAGCTCGGGTGCATCCAGTTTCCCTTCATCATCCTTGATGTCACAACTTGATTGGCCAGGGAAATCCTTGATGAGAACCTGCTTCAGAGTGCAAATGACAGACTGGGGGCGAAGATTTATGTTCCAACAGGACAATGATCCCAAGCATACAGCCAAAGCAACGCTGGAATGGCTTCAGAACAAGAATGTGAAAGTCGAGCGGCCCCAGCCAAAGTCCAGACTTCAAATCACATTGAAAATCTGTGGATAGACAGGATGATTGCCGTTCACCACCGCTTCCCATCTAACTTAACAAAGCTTGAGAAAATCTGCAAGGAAAGATGGGTGAAAATCACCAAATCCAGATGTGCAAAGTTGATACAAACATACCCAAGATGACTCAAAGCTGTAAACGCCACCAAAAGGTGCTTCTACAAAGTATTGACTCAGGGGTGTGAATACTTATGTAAATTAGATATTTCTTCATTTAAATTGGCAATACATTACGCAAACATTTCTAAAAACCTGTTCTCACTTTGTCATTATGGGGTATTGCGTATAGATGTGGAATAAGTCAAGGGGTATGAATACTTTCTGAAGGCACTGTATATACTATACACAGCATTAGGTACGGTTGAGCCTCTCCCTAATCTGTATTATGTTATCATAGGGTGGCGCACAATTGGCCCATCGTCGTCCGGGTTAGGGGAGGGTTTGGCCGGGATAGGCCATCATTGTAAAATAAGAATTTGTTCTTAACTGAGTTGCCTAGTTAAATAAAGGTTAAATAAAATTAATAAATTGTGTGCCTTCCTCTAGCCCAAGCCACAGATGGTGGGAGAGAAGGGGGAATGTGTGTGGAGGGGAATGGGATCACATATTAGATCATCTCATTGGATGAACTTCACAGCACTGTGATCTGGGAGTCTGCTTTTCCTTAGGCAACATCCATCCATGCTTATATCAGTTTGTCTCACACCTGCAAGCAAAAATGTTGACACTATACTCCAATGAATTTCTCAAGTTTTACTTCACTCACATAACAGTAAATGAAAATGGGGCCTTATATAGTGAACACTTACTGACTCAACATACACTGACTGAAATATTATGTTTACAGCTATTTACGGGATGTGCCGGTACGCACATTGCTGCAGCGTGACATCTGTTTTGGATGGGGTAAAACAATGGGCTGAGTGCTGTGTATTCCCTCTCCGGATAGGATGGCTGGAGGGAGGGAACAGGAGAAAACAAAACCATGAGTTCAGACTATTAGCTGTCTCTAGTACAACTTAGAGCAGTGTTTACCAACCCTGGTCCTCGGGTACCTCCAACAGTACACGTTTTTATTGTAACCCTGGACAAGCACACCTGATTCAACTTGTCAACAAATCATCAATCCCTCAATGAGCTGAGTGAGGTGTATCCAGGGCTACAACAATGTGTACTGTTGGGGGTACTCGAGGACCAGGGTTGGGAAACACTGACCTAGACGAGGTGGTGTCTATAGCATGTTTAAGGTATAGTGCCATCAGACAAAAAAATCCAAAGTTTAATCCATTTTAAATTCAGGCTGTAACAACAAAATGTGGAAAAAGCCAAGGTCACTGTAGGTGGGTGATGCTGGCTGATTTACACTGGTGAACACAGTTAACAGGTTTACTCAAGTCAAGTGTGACTAAGCAACATGAGGCGAGTCTGAATCAGTCGTTATGAGAGAAGTATTCTGGCTAAATCAGAGCTAGTCCAGTAAAAATGCTCGCAAATTGTTTGATTTGGTATAGAAGCTTGAAAATTGGCACCCTTGTATAATTTTTATGCTGAACAAAACCTGATATAGCACCATTTCAGCAAAGCCCCGGGGTCGACATGTAGCGTCCCCTACAGGTCAATGGTGTAAAAACAATTACTGTAATGACGTTTTGGGTAATGGCCTCCCGTGTTGGGTCCACAGGCACCAAAATAGCTTAAAATGTTTGCATTGGTTTGGGGAACACATTCAATCAACAGCAAAAACCTTATGGCCTGTGTTTTGTCCTAACAATGCCATCAGAAATCATAGTAAAATGTTGATGTTTTTGCTTTCAAACATTAAGATATTAATGTTCTAGACACGTTTCATGGGAACGTTGCAAGAACATTCATGTGTCCAGTTCTGTAGGTTAGGAGAATATTCCATCAACGTTACACTAAACATAGTTATAATGTTTTAAACACGTTTAAATGGCAAAGTGGGTGGGCGTATAGCCTGCCTGTTCTGCCCGGGGGTATAGTTGGACGGGGCTAAAGTGTCTCCCGACCCCTGCTATCTCAGCCTCCAGTAATTATGCTGCAATAGTTTGTGTCGGGGGGGGATAGGGTCAGTCTGTTATATCTGGAGTATTTCTCCTGTCTTATCTGTTGTCCTTTGTGAATTTAAGTATGCTCCCTCTAATATATTCTCTCTGAGGACCTGAGCCCTAGGACCATGCCTCATGACTACCTGGCCTGATGACTCCTTGCTGTCCCCAGTCCACCTGGTCGTGCTGCTGCTCCAGTTTCAACTGTTCTGCCTGCGGCTATGGAACCCTAACCTATTCACCAGACATGCTACCTTGTCCTGGACCTGCTGTTTTCGACTCTCTCTCTACCGCACCTGCTGTCTAACTCTGAATGATTGGCTATGAAAAGCCAACTGACATTTACTCCTGAGGCACTGACCTGTTGCACCCTCTACAACCACTGTGATTATTATTATTTGACCCTGCTGGTCATCTATGAACGTTTGAACATCTTGGCTATGTACTATTATAATCTCCACCTGGCACAGCCAGAAGAGGACTGGCCACCCCTCAGAGCCTGGTTTCTTCTTAGGTTCCTCCTTTTCTAGGGAGTTTTTCCTAGCCACCGTGCTTCTACATCTGCATTGCTTGCTGTTTGGGGTTTTAGGCTGGGTTTCTGTACAGCACTTTGTGACATCGGCTGATGTAAAAAGGGATTTATAAATAGATTTGATTGATTGATTGATTGATTGATTATGGGAACGTTGCAGTAATATTTCTGTGCATCAGTTGTCAGGATGTCTTCTGATGGTCCCAAAGAAACTCCCCCAAAAATGTAAAATATCATTACACATCACGCATTGTTACTGTTGCTAAGCCAATCAAGGTCCTGATTGGTGAATCACTGATCCATTCATAGCTCTGTCTGTTGGCAAGGTTATGGATACTCTCAAACATACACAGTGCTTTTAACATACATGATTACATTGTGCATTGTCATAATCAGTAGACTTCTATGTTTTCTGAAGTCTACTGATTACAATGATATAGAATATGATATTATTTCCTGTGTCACTTTTAAGAAATGTGATAGGAAACCTGCCCTGTACACGTCACTCTATGCAAAATCCCATAGGAATTGTCATGACTGTCCTGTGAGGATCACAATGAGTCAGCTCAGCTTGGCAATGGCCAATAATAACCAGACTTTCTCTCACCCGCAGAGGGGAGGAGGGAACTGGTGTGGAGGTTGACACCTCCACTGGACAAAACTGGACACATGAATGTTCTTGCAACGTTCCCGTGAAATGTGTCTAGAACATTAATATCTTAATGTTTGAAAGCAAAAACATCTACATTTTACTGTGATCATCAAGGTAAAAACAAAGAACATATGGTTTTGGTCGTTGATGGAGTGTGTTCCTCAAACCAATTCAAACATTTCAAGCTATTTTGGGGCAAAGTAGACCCAATCGCGGGTAAATGCATTTTCACCATTGATCTATAGGAGGTCGCTACAGTCTGACACTCAGTGTTCGCTGAAATGGCACTATTTCAGGTTTTGTTCAGCGCTAAATATTATACAAGTCTGCCAATTTTCACACTTCTATACTAAATCGAACAATATGGTATTTTTTTGGGAGCTTGTCTACTGAACTAAGTAGTTGAAACGTATTCAGAAAATCTACACCAGAGCTCCTTGATGGATGACGATGACATTGATGTAATTGCAAGACAAATAAAAAAAAAATCTGTTTGATAAGTACCTGTTAAAACATACTCTGTCCCCTGAATATTACAGTATGTTTGTTTATCTACTGCAGGTTTTCCCTTCAAACACACAGCTTTGTGGCAGAGCTAATTACCGCGGGATTAACGTGAGCAGATAAATTCCTTAGGGAGGAAAGTAATTAAGCAGAGGACTGTGGACACACACAGGGCAACTGGATGCTTCCTAGAACCATAAACTTGGCTCTTATGTCTCTGCAATTAGTTATATTTGAAACCTGAAAGGAGAGGGCATCAGAGTAAAGGAGAAGAAGAACGGCAACTGTCCTCCAGTGGAGAGAGAGAGAGGCAGCACTGATGAGCACAGCAGCACAGTGCTTCCTGTTGTTGCAGGCTAAAAACACAGTGACCTTCAGAATTTCATAACATATACACACACGTCCACACTCGCACGTTTCCTTTTGGTGCTCGCGTCTGTCCACTTCTCTGATTCCCCCACCTCCAACCTCTCCCCTCCCCTTCCACTGGACTCTCGACCCTCCTCCTCAGACTCAACACATCACGGTCTCTCTCAACTCCCCTCTTGTCACTTCCTCCCCCTTTCCATTTGGACAGCCCTTGACAGCAGGGCTCTGAGCGGATCTCCTCTCTGCCAGCTCCTGTCACTTTAGTGGGAATGTGTGGCAAGGGAGCACTCGGAACACAAAAAGTGCCATCTCCTTTCAGCTTTTAGAGTGCCCCACTTTAAACAGGCTGGCCACAAGACCATATCGACCAGTCTTGCCTCTCTGCCACCCAAAGCCATACGTTTCAGGAGAAAGTTCTGGTCTGCTCTCTCGTCTAAGTACTATGATGTTGTTTCTCCCAGTTTAAGATATAGATTTTTGTGATGTGAAATGGTTTGTGGCAGTGATTTAATTTCTTCAGTAACACACTGATGTTTTCCAATGCCAAGAGACCACACGTCATGTGTGCACACGTGTGCTTGGTTTCACTATTCTTGTGGTGACCAAAGTCCTCACAAGGATAGTAAAACAAGGAAAATTGTACTACTTTATTGTTAAGAATCTTTAGGGGTGTTAATAATTTTGCCCCCTACCTTTGAGAAGAAAAAAAAGTATTACTTGTTAAACCAAATCTCTTTCTCTGACCAATTATATTAGGATAAAATATAATTTCCCAATTTTTTGAAGCATACAATATTGAATTATTTACTTTATACAGTCATTATTTCTCATCTTTCTCAAGGAAGTCAATAATTTCAGACCACACTATACATAATGTCTTTGTGTTGTGTGGGATATTTGTGGGCACATATTTTCACCGGTCCCCCCAGAAAAGGTATTTTAGGCTTAGAGGTTAGGTTTATGGGTTAGGGTTACACTTAGGGATTTTGAATGGGAATCAATTGTTTGGTTCCAACAAGGATAGTAAAACAAAAAGGTATGCGTGTGTGTGTTTATTGTGTGTTGAATACCTGTATACCGGCTGAATCTCTCAGGCAATGCCGATCACAGCTCCAGAAGGGAAGCGATCAAACTCCAGAAACAGCTCCCTGATGTTGCTCCTGTACTTCAGATCCAGGTCCAGCTGTACAATGCACTGCAGATCTGAAACAAAGAGTTCAATACATTTTTCCTCAGAAATTCAAACGTATTGCTAGCACCCCTTGAGTAGCAGATTACTTTGACTATACATCATATCAGCCAAAATGATCAGCTATGAAATTATTCTGATTATTGTCTGATACCAATATGTTTTTAGCCATCATCTGATACCGATAAAAAGGCTGATATATCATGCATCTCTAATCATAGCTCTGATATCATGCATCTCTAATCATAGCCCTGTTTCTGGGTAGCTACCACCGGTCAATAGCCAGCAGGGATAGGAATTGCCAGGGACCTCATGATACGATATTACCACCATACTTAGGTGCCGATACGATATGTATTGCAATTTGATGTTCCAAACATATTGCTCATCATATGTCTGCTGCAGAGGGACAAGAGAGAGCCATGAGAAGACGAGTTTTGAACAGTCATGGAAATAAAAGTCCTGAAAACAAAATGTTCTCTTTGTTTAATAAGCATGTGTAGAACAAGCTATGAAGGAAACATACTGGAGTTTGTGCAGGTAGAGCCAGCTAGCCCAAAAATAATATTGTGATAGTCAAAACAATAATCTCGATATGTAACTGTATCGATTTTCCCCCCATCACTAATAGCCAGGAAGCAGCACTCTGTGTACACAGTCACCCAAGTTACCAGGAAATACAGACTCCTCTGTTCATTGTTTCACCTTCCTGTGTTTTGCTGGTTGGCATGGCAGTGAGGACATTCTTAGGGTGCTGGACTGCTGTGCAATGGACAAAATACTGTGCCAATCTGGATTTACAGAGTGGTGTCAATCTGAAAACCATGCATTGGGTCTTGAACTGCTAAAATGTTACAGCGACTCTAAAGATGTCACTCACAATTGTGTATACTGTACCATACAGTTAACGAGTGTTATAGTAAAATAGTAACCTTAAAGTGCAAAAAAAAAAAAGTATCTAGATACTCGATGGGCCTCCAAAAAAGTCCTTTGGCAGTCCAAAAAAAAGATCTAGACCACATATGCAGATGGTCCAAAAAGCAAATCCAGTAGTCTAAGAAAGCGATCTTGGTATGACCCCTGTAGTTCAAGAAAGTTATTTGTGGTTCCAAGAACTGAATTGCTAACCAACCTCCAATAAGGAAATTCAGGTACAAGAAGTAAGTCCCAAATCTAGATGGGTGATTTGATGGGAACACCACATGATCTATTGGTGCGAGCAGTGGTGTAGTACAATTTGTTTAGGTGAGGGAGTGCAAAAACTAAATACCGACAGATGTAGCCAATTGAATAGGCCATCATTATAGAATATGCATAAAAGGCATCCTCCAATTGCAACATCTGGTATATTGGACTGAAATGTGTATATGGGAAAGTATTCAGACCCCTTGACTTTTTCCACTTTGTTACATTATAGGCTTATTCTAAAATGGATTAAACAAATTTTTGTTCCGCAATAATCTACACAGAAATACCTTATTTACATAAATATTCAGACCCTTTGCTATGAGACCCGAAATTGAGCTCAGGTGCATCCTGTTTCCATTGATCATCCTTGAGATGTCTTTACAACTTGATTGGAGTCCACCTGTGGTAAATTCAATTGATTGGACATGATTTGGAAAGGCACACACCTGTATATATACACAGTTGAAGTCGGAAGTTTACATACACTTAGGTTGGAGTCATTAAAACTCGTTTTTCAACCACTCCACAAATTTCTTGTTAGCAAACTATAGTTTTGGCAAGTCGGTTATGACATCTACTTTGTGCATGACACAAGTAATTTTTCCAACAATTGTTTACAGACTGATTATTTCACTTCTAATTCACTGCATCACAATTCCAGTGGGTCAGAAGTTTATATAAGCTAAGTTGACTGCCTTTACACAGCTTTGAAAATTCCAGAAAATTATGTCATGGCTTATTCTAAAATGGATTAAACAAATGTTTGGCTTTAGAAGCTTCTGATAGGCTAATTGACATCATTTGAGTCAATAGGAGGTGTACCTGTGGATGTATTTCAAGGCCTATCTTCAAACTCAGTGACTCTTTGCTTGACATCATGGGGAAAGCAAAAGAAATCAGCCAAGACATCAGAAAAAAAATTGTAGACCTCCACAAGTCTGGTTCATCCTTGGGAGCAATTTCCAAACACCTGTACAAACAATAGTACGCAAGTATAAACACCATGGGACCACGCAGCCGTCATGGCGCTCAGGAAGGAGACGCGTTCTGTCTCCTAGAGATGAACGTACTTTGGTGCGAAAAGTGCAAATCAATCCCAGAACAACAGCAAAGGACCTTGTGAAGATGCTGGAGGAAACAGGTACAAAGTATCTATATCCACAGTAAAATGAGTCCTATATCGACATAACCCGAAAGGCCGCTCAGCAAGGAAGAAGCCACTGCTCCAAAACCGCCATAAAAAAGCCAGCCTACGGTTTGCAACTGCACATGGGGACAAAGATCGTACTTTTTGGAGAAATGTCCTCTGGTCTGATGAAACAAAAATAGAACTGTTTGGCCATAATGACCATCGTTATGTTTGGAGGAAAAGGGGGAGGTTTGCAAGCCGAAGAACACCATCCCAACCATGAAGCACGGGGGTGGCAGCAACATGTTGTGGGGGTGCTTTGCTGCAGGAGGGACTGGTGCACTTCACAAAATAGATGGCATCATGAGGTAGGAAAATTATGTGGATATATTGAAGCAACATCTCAAGACATCAGTCAGGAAGTTAACAAGTCCAATACAGCATATGAAAGGTACACATCTCGTGAATCCAGCCAACATGTCCGATTTTTTAAATGTTTTACAGCGAAAACAGCACGTATATTTATGTTAGCTCACCACCAAATACAAAGAAGGACAGACATTTTTCACAGCACAGGTAGCATGCACAAAGCCAACCTAACTAACCAAGAACCAACCAAACTAACCAAGAAACAACTTCATCAGATGACAGTCTTATAACATGTTACACAATAAATCTATGTTTTGTTTGAAAAATGTGCATATTTGAGGTATAAATCAGTTTTACATTGCAGCTACCATCACAGCTACCGTCAAAAATAGCACCGAAGCAGCCAGAGTAATTATAGAGACCAACGTGGAATACCTAAATACTCATCATAAAACATTTCTGAAAAATGCATCGTGTACAGCAAATGAAAGACAAGCATCTTGTGAATCCAGCCAATATTTCAGATTTTTTAAGTGTTTTACAGCGAAAACACAATATAGCATTATATTAGCTTACTACAATAGCCTACCACACTTCCGCATTCATTCATCAAGGCATGTTAGCAATAGGCACATTAGCGTTAGCGAATAAACCAGCAAAATATATTAATTTTCACTAACCTTCATAAACCTTCCTCAGATGACAGTCCTATAACATCAGGTTATACATACACTTATGTTTTGTTCGAAAATGTGCATATTTAGAGCTGAAATCAGTGGTTATCCATTATGCTAACGTAGCTTCTTTTTCCCAGAATGTGCGGATATTTCTATTAGACTCTCACC
This sequence comes from Salvelinus namaycush, assembly GCF_016432855.1. Taxonomy (NCBI): domain Eukaryota; kingdom Metazoa; phylum Chordata; class Actinopteri; order Salmoniformes; family Salmonidae; genus Salvelinus; species Salvelinus namaycush. The sequence continues at coordinate 13,223,906 of NC_052316.1, forward strand.
TATTCTGACCAAATAGCTATTCATAAACATTACAAAAAAATACATGTTGTATAGGAAATGATAGATACACTAGTTCTTAATGCAATCGCAGTGTTAGAATTCTAAAAATATCTTCATTACGACATCCACCTTACGTTATAGCGAGAGAGTGCCCAAAATCTGGGTGCAAAACTACTAGTATACAGTTCGACAGATATATGAAATAGCATCACAAAATGGGTCCTACTTTTGGTGATCTTCCATCAGAATGTTGGACAAGGGGTCCTTTGTCCAGAACAGTCGTTGTTTGGATTTAGAACACCGTTTTTCCCTCTTGAATTAGCAAGCACACTGGCCAAGTGGCTCGAAGCTCTCCTTTCTGAACAAAGGCACACAACGCAACACGCCTAACGTCCCGAATAAATGTCAAAAATCTAATAATACTATATTGAAAAAACATACTTTACGATGATATTGTGACATGTATCAAATAAAATCAAAGCCGGAGATAGTAGTCGCCTATAACGACGGCTTTTCAGAAGGCAATTCCAGGTCCACCTTCGCGCTTTCCAGAAAACAGGAAATGGATGACTCGTCGTGCCAAGAGGATATATTCCACCTCAGACCAAAATAAACACTTCATTTTTTCTCTCACTTCATCTTGACATCTAGGGGAAGGTGTATGACGTGCATGTATACTCATACGTATCATGCCCATTTATAGGCAGGCCCTTGAACAGAGCATCATTTTCAGACTTTCCACTTCCTGGTCAGAAAGTGTGCTGCCAAATGAGTTCTGTTTTACTCACAGACAAAATTCAAACGGTTTTAGAAACTAGAGAGTGTTTTCTATCCAATAGTAATAATAATATGCATATTGTACGAGCAAGAATAGAGTACGAGGCCGTTTAAATTGGGCACGATTTTCCCCCAAAGTGTAAATAGCGCCCTCTATCCTCAACAGGTTAAAGCTTGGTCGCAAATGCGTCTTCCAAATGGACAATGACCCCAAGCATACTTCCAAAGTTGTGGCAAAATGGCTTAAGGACAAAGTCAAGGTATTGGAGTGGCCATCACAAAGCCCTGACCTGAATCCTATAGAATATTTGTGGGCAGAACTGAAAAAGCGTGTGCGAGCAAGGAGGCCTACAACCCTGACTCAGTTACACCAGCTCTGTCAGGAGGAATGGGCCAAAATTCACCCAAATTATTGTGGGAAGCTTGTGGAAGGCTACCCTAAACGTTTGACCCAAGTTAAACAATTTTAAGGCAATGATACCAAATACTAATTCAGTATGTAAACTTCTGACCCACTGGGAATTTGATGAAGGAAATACAAGCTGAAATAAAATCATTCTCTACTATTATTCTGCCATTTCACATTCTTAAAATATAGTGGTGATCTTAACTGACCTAAGACAGGGAATTTTTACTAGGACTAAATGTCAGGAATTGTGAAAAACTGAGTTTAAATGTATTTGGCTAAGGTGTATGTAAACCTCCGACTTCAACTGTATATGGCATACAAATGGTATAGAGAGAAATAGTAGACACGTCATAATTTCTGTAATAACTACAACCTAAAACTTCTTAACGCCTAGGTTTACCTCCACTGTACTCACATCCTTGTCTGTACATTTATGCCTTGAATCCATTCTTCCACGACCAGAAATCTGCTCTTTTTACTCTGTTCCAAAACGCACTAGACGACCAGTTCTTATAGCATTTAGCCATACCGTTATCCTACTCCTCCTCTGGTGATGTAGAGGTTAACCAAGGCCCTGCAGCCCCCAGTACCATGCTGATTCCCCAGGCGCTCTCATTTGTTGACTTCTGTAACCATAAAAGCCTTGGTTTCATGCATGTTAATAATCAGAAGCCTCCTCCCTAAATGTTTTTGTTTTATTCACTGCTTTAGCACACTCCGCCAACGCTGATGTCCTAGCCATGTCTAAATCCTGGCCACCAAAAATTCTGAAATTTCCATCCAACTACAACATTTTCCGACAAGATTGAACTGCCAAAGGGGGCAGAGTTGCAATCGACTGCAGAGATAGCCTGCAGACTTCTGTCATACTATCCAGGTCTGTGCCCAAACAAATCGAGCTACTACTTTTAAAAATCCACCTTTTCAGAAACAAGTCTCACACTGTTGCCGCTTGTTATAGACCCCCCACAGCCCCCAGCTGTGCCCTGGACACCATATGTGAATTGTTTGCCCTCCATCTATCTTCAGAGCTCGTACTGTTAAGTGACCTAAACTGGGATATGCTTAACACCCCGGCCGTCCTACAATCTAAGCTAGATGCCCTCAATCTCACACAAATTATCAAGGAACCTACCTTTAGGTACAACCCTAAATCCATAACCATGGGCACCCTCTGAGATATCATCCTGACCAACTTGCCCTCTAAATACACCTCTGCTGTCTTCAACCAGGATCTCAGCGATCACTGCCTCATTGACCGCTTCCGTAATGGGTCCACGGTCAAACGACCACCCCTCATCACTGTCAAACGCTCCCGAAAACACTTCAGCGAGCAGGCCTTTCTAATCGACCTGGCCCGGGTATCCTGTAAGGATATTGACCTCATCCCATCAGTAGAAGATGCCTGGTTGCTCTTTAAAAGTGCTTTCCTCACCATCTTAAATAAGCATGCCCCATTCAAAACATTTAGAACTAAGCACAGATAAAGCCCTTGGTTCACCCCAGACTTGACTGCCCTTGACCAGCACAAAAACATCCTGTGGCGTTCTGCATTAGCATCGAATAGCCCCCGCGATATGCACCTTTTCAGGGAAGTCAGGAACCAATATACACAGTCAGTTAGGAAAGCTAAGGCTAGCTTTTTCAAACAGAAATTAGCATCCTGTAGCACTAATTCCAGTTTTGGTACACTAAAGTCCATGGAGAATAAGAGCACCTCCTCCCAGCTGCCCACTGCACTGAGGCTAGGAAACACTGTCACCAACCGATAAATTTACGATAATCGATCATTTCAATAAGCATTTTTCTATGGCTGGCCATGCTTTCCACCTGGCTACCCCTACCCTGGCCAACAGCTCTACACCCCCTGCAGCAACTTGCCCAAGCCCCGCCCCCCCGCTTCTCCTTCACCCAAATCCAGACAGCTTATGTTCTGAAAGAGCTGCACAATCTGGAACCCTACAAATCAGCTGGGCTAGACAATCTGGACCCTCTTTCGAAAATTATCCGCCGAAATTGTTGCAACCCCTATTACTAGCCTGTTCAACCTCTCTTTCGTATCGTCTGAGAGCCCCAAAGATTGGAAAGCTGCCGTGGTCATCCCCCTCTTCAAAGGGGGAGACACTCTAGACCCAAACTGTTATAGACCTATATCCATCCTGCCCTGCCATGGTCTACCTGGTTAAAACTTCTTCTCAATAGGGGGTGCTATTTGCACTTTGTAATAACTTCGTTCCCAAATTAAACTGCCTCGTACTCAATTCTTGCTCGTACAATATGCATATTATTATTACTATTGGATAGAAAACTCTAGGTTTCTAAAACCGTTTGAATTATATCTGTGAGTGAAACAGAACTCGAGTTAGAGCATTTTTCCTATGAGGATGTGAGAATGCAGAAATCTTCTTGCTGTTCTGAGATCTGTTTATAAATCTGCCTGTCTTCTATTGGTTGAGATGCACTGCATACGTCTTCCCCTGGGTGTCAGCGAATAGTGAGAGTTGAAATGGGGTTGCTAGGCAGAACTGAGAGCTTATAAAAGACCTCGGAACAAAGTGTCCGGCCATTTTTCACTTCGCTCTGACGCAGGGAGGACATCTGGCTGTGGCTCTAGAACGCTCCGGCTATAGGCCTTTAGATATATCCGGTCATGTTTTTATTCGTTATAGGTGTTAAAGACATCATAAGGTAGTTAATTTAAACCGACTTATAGCAGTTATTGCGATTTTCTGGAATTTCTTAGTCACGCGCTTTCACGAGTTGGACACCTCTCCTGCACATAGCTAGCCTTAGCTGCTATTTCTACAGGAGAAGAGGACATCTTTCAACCAAAAGACGATTGTTCTGGAGAAAGGACACCTTGCCCAAGATTCTGATGGAAGCTCGTCAAATAGTAAGAAGTCTTTATGCTGTTAATTCGTATTTATGTTGACAAATGTTAAACAATAATTCCGCCATGAATTTCGGTGCGGTCTCGCTTTAGCGCACGCTGTATGCGCAGTAACGTTAATTTTAAAAATCTAACACAGCGGTTGCATTAAGAACTAATGTATCTTTCATTTGCTGTCCAACCTGTATTTTTTAGTCAAGTTTATGAATAGTTTTCGATTAGATTAGGTGCCTCTCCAAGATGGCGCCGGACAGATTGCTTGAAGTTTGGCCACTACTCACATTGTATAACCACGATTTGTGCCGCTACATATGCACATTTTCGAACAAACCCTATATGCATTGTGTAATATGATGTTACAAGACTGTCATCTGAAGAAGTTTATGAAGGTTAGTCAAATTATATATCTTTTGCTTGCTTGTTACGATCGCTAACCTTTGCTGCTGGTAAATGGTGTTGTGTTTCTGGCTATTGTGGTAAGCTAATATAATGCTATATTGTGTTTTCGCTGTAAAACACTTAAAAAATCTGAAATATTGGCTGGATTCACAAGATGTTTGTCTTTCATTTGCTGTACGCTGTGTATTTTTCAGAAATGTTTTATGATGAGTATTTAGGTAATTCACGTTGCTCTCTGTAGTTATTCTAGTCGCTTTGGTGAGAGTTGTGATGGTGGCTGCAATGGTAAACTATGATTTATACCTGAAATATGCACATTTTTCTAACAAAACATATGCTATACAATAAATATGTTATCAGACTGTCATCTGATGAAGTTGTTTCTTGGTTAGTGGCTATTTATATCTTTATTTGGTCGAATTTGTGATAGCTACTGATGCAGTAAAAAAATGGTGGAGTAAAAAAAGTGGTGTCTTTTGCTAACGTGGTTAGCTAATAGATTTACATATTGTGTCTTCCCTGTAAAACATTTTAAAAATCAGAAATGATGGCTGGATTCACAAGATGTGTATCTTTCATCTGGTGTCTTGGACTTGTGATTTAATGATATTTAGATGCTAGTATTTACTTGTGACGCTATGCTAGTCAGCTTTTTTACTGATGGGGGTGCTCCCGGATCCGGGTTTGGGAGGAATTAGAGGTTAAATAAAGGTGAAAAAAAAAAAAAATGAACTGGGAATATTGAACCTCCAGCTTTCATATGTTCTCATGTTCTGAGCAAGGGACTTAAACGTCAACTTTTTTTACATGGCACATATTGCACTTACTTTCCTCTCCAACACTGCTTTTGCATTATTTAAACCAAATTGAACATGTTTCATTATTTATTTGAGACTAAATTGATTTTATTGATGTATTATATTAAGTTAAAGTAAGTGTTCATTCAGTATTGTTGTAATTATCATTATTATAAATATATACATTTAAAAATATATATATTTAAAGAAAACAATCATAAATCGGTCGACCTCTAATTAAAACACATAGGGTGTCTATATATAAGGATAAACACACCTTTTAAAATTTCGATGATTCAATTGGTCAAAAGAACCGACAACTTTCAGTCGACAAAGATATTTTTTTTGTCTGGGACAGACCTACCACTGCTACACGCTTTGTCGACACAGGTATAAGGCCTTCTCCCATCCTCCTTTCGGCAAGTCCGACCAGAACTCCATCTTGCTTATCCCCGCCTACAAAAAAAACTAAAAAGGGAAGTTCCAGGGGTCAGGTCTGTACAGCGTTGGTCAGACCAAATCAGAATTCACGCTCCAAGGCTGTTTTGATCACGTGACTGTAATATATTCCGGGTTGCCTCTGGAGATAACATAAATTAATACGCCGACTCAGTCACCGGATAAAAAATAATAATGCATAGATGTGATACCGAGTGTCTTTCAAACCGTTCACGAATCAAAAACCATGGATTGATAGCAGCCTTGTAGGAAAACTGAAAGAGGGATGCTGCTTATAAATAGGGCAAGGTGACCGGGGACAATAGTGTGGTTAAACAGTATAAATACGACCTATGAAGAAGATCGATCAAGATGGTGAAACAAGTATAGGGACAAAGTGGAGGAGCAATTCAACGAGTCGGACACAAGGCGTATGTGGCAGGGGCACCTAACGTTCACTGATTACAAAAAGAATGCCAGCCACATCGCCTTCACCAACGCTACCCTACCGGATATGCACATTCTAACACATTCTTCTCACGATTTGAGCACAATGACGCTGAGCTGCCAAGGAGAGCCCCCGATGACAATGTGGGCTACACACTCAGTCCCCACTGAGGACGTATGTAAGTCATTCAAACGTGTTAACCCTCGCAAGGCTGCCGGCCCAGATGGCATCCCTAGCCGTGCCCTCAGAGCATTTGCAGACCAGCTGGCAGTTGTGTTCTGACCTTTTCAATCTCTCCCTAGCTCAGGGCGCTATACTCACCTGCTTCAAGATGTCCACCATCATCCGTGTCCAAGAAAGGGAAAGTAACTGAACTGAATGACTACCGACCAGTAGCACTCATTTGTCATTATAAAGTACTTCGAGGCTAGTCAAAGACCATACCATCTCCTCCCTCCCTGACACACTCAACTGTTTCCAAATCGCCTACTGTCCTGACAGATCCACAGACAATGCAATCGCCATTGCACACTGCCATTACCCAACTGGACAAAAAGAATGGATATGTGATGATGCTGTTCATCGTTTACAGCTCGCCCTTCAATACCATAGTGCGCAATAAGCTCATTGCAAAGCTCACGGCCCTGGGTCTGAACTCCTCCCTATGCAACTGACTTCCTGGCGGGCCGCTCCCAGGTGGTGAAGTTAGGCAACATTACCTCCTCAACACTGATTTTCAACACCGGGGTCCCACAAAGGTGCATCCTCAGTCCCCTCATCAGTCCCCCCCGTATACCCACGACTGTGTGGCCTCACACAGTTCCAACTTCATCAAGTTCAATGACAACACAACAGTAGTGGGGCCTGACTACCAACAATGATGAGACAGCCTACAGGTTGGAGGTGTTAGCAAAACAAAATGTTAGCAAAACAAAATAGCTGATTGTGGACTTCAGGAGGAACCAGGCTGGACACACTCCCGTTCTCATCAATGGGGTTGCCGTGGAGACGGTTAATAACTTCAAATTCCTCAGCATACACATCTCGGAGAAGCTGAAAGCTGGTCTAACCACATGGCCACCATGGTGAAGAAGGCACAACAGCAACTCGTCAACCCCAGGATGCTGAAATAATTCTGCCTGTCCCCTATGGCCCTCACAGTGTTCTACAAGAGCACCATTGAGAGCATACTGTCAGGCTGCATCACAACCTAGTACGGCAACTCCACTGCCAAGGGCAGCCGAAACACACCATTGGGTGCACACTGCCTGCCCTCCAGGACACCTACAACACCAGGTGTCGCAGGAAGGCCAAGAAGATCATCAGGGACCCCAGCCACCCAAGCCATGCCCTGTTCTCCATGCTTCAAATCACTTAGACGTGGGCAGTACATGAACATCATGGCAAAAACTGGAAAATAGTTTCAGACCATCAGGCTGCTGAATAGCCACCACTAGTCAGCTACCTGCTACTCCCCCTATGGACATTTACCCCCCTCGACATATACCCCTCACACCCCTTCAATGGTCACTTACCTCACATGCTGCTCCCCCTATGGACATTCTCTCCCACACCAAATGGCTTTTACTCTTCCCCCACCCCAATGACATTCATCACTGTTGCAGTTAATATGTATATTATTGACTAATTATAAATTGTCTTTATTTATTTTGGTCCCCACACCCCTATACGTTTATGCTGCTCCCCCTATGGTCATTCCCCCACATCCCCTAAAACAGTCTTTACTCTGCCTCCACTCCAAATGGACATTTATTCATCGCTTCTACAGTTATTAAGTGTATATAGTGCTATTTCTATTTTTATTGTTGCTTTATTATTACCATTTTATTTCACTTTGTCCTGCGTGTTGGAGCTCGGAGCCTAAGATTTTCACTGTACCCTGCAATCACACCTGCAACCCTGTACATGTGACTATTAAACACTCAATCTCTGAATCTGAAAAGTGAGCACAGAGTGCTTCAAAGATGGACCATACCGCACACACTGTGCAGAAAAAGCTATCCACCCAGCGTGTTCCCAATACGAGCCTTAGTTTTGCTACTTGTTGCTGCAGTTCGGAAGTTCAATCAGCAAGTTGGTTCTGGTTTTGGGGAGATCGACTGTATTTAGTGTACAATTTGTTCATGACGATATGGAAGTTGTTCACACCACCAACCTCTGACACTTCATCCCCTACCACCAGTTCATGTCTATGGCTTAGACAGTGCCACACAACAAGGTTTGGATAGTGCTGGGAGAGCCTGCGTGCAACGCCTGATTTCTTCCCCAGCATGACACTGGCACAATCACCACACAAGCGTTCAAACAAATGTTTCACAGTCTCCGCCTTTTGGTCAGGAAGCTTGATAAAATCAAGACAAAATCTGGGTTACGGGGCTTGTCGGTTTTACATTTGAAATAAACTATCAGCGTAGTTTTGCTTGTACTCATCAAAAAAAAAAAAAAAAGCTTATGGCCCTGGGTTGGTCTGATATGCGAGTGTAAGACAAAGTCAAGCTTCAGCACTTGATTAAGATGGCGGGAAGGATAATTGCTATAGATCAAGAATCAGCAACTAACCTGTACACAAAACTCATCCTCCTAAAACTTGAAAGCATTTTACAGGACAGTACTCATCCCCTTCCCTCAAAATTCAGTCACAGCAGCAGCCAGACAAGGGGAAAAAAAATACTTCTTCAAAAGAAAATTAAAACAGATAGATATGGGGACTCTTTTATTCCAAGAGCCATTTGGCTGTATAATAGATCATCTGTTGGTCCCTCGAGTATACAGCATATTGCACTTTCACTATACATGTGTAGCTATAGCACTTTGAATTAATTATTTTGTGTTTTCATGTTTTATTTACTGTCTTCTTAAGCACATGACCAAATTAATTTCCCCCTGATGGGATAATAAAGTTGATCTGAATCTGACTTGTAAAATGACAGACATGTGACATCTGCACATATCTTCTTTACAAACTATTCATGAGTATGCCTCCTGTTTGTTCCTCCACATACTGTTTGTCCATACGTCAGCACATGGTAGCAGGCCTATTGGTGCCGTGGTGGTGGTGCCAGCTGCAGGGAGAGGAGCTGTTCTGTCATCTGAGGGAACAGAGGTAGCTGAGGACGTGTGATCGAGAACTGTCAGTGTTGCGGAGATCAGGCCTGGACCTGGGGACAGGGCAGGGAGGGAGCCGTCAAGGTTGTGGTGCGGGCTGCATGCTAGTAGCCAGGACAGATGAGGGAGCTGGATCAGGATATTCACCTATGTCAACTTGCTGGCTGTTTGTGTTGTTGTCAGGCCTATTGGTTGTGGTAGTTGCTGCAGCTTTTGCAACAACCCAAAAAATGCACCAATGCTTGTTTTGTCGCCATTATGTCTATGACAGCTAGCCAGCTGTCCAAAAATGTACCTCTGCTAACCGTGCATGCTGCAAAGTGATGTAATGATGACAAATCGAAGGATTCGTTTTTTTACGTTCTGATTGATCAAAGTGGCCAAGCCTGACGGGCCTCCGCAGTGCACACATGTAGCCTACAGTTCATCATTCTCACCACTGCCAGAGAGAAGACTGGGAAGAAACCACCATTTACCTACCTCTAGGCTGCTATACATATTTATCTGGTTTGTCATACTATCATTTTTCATGGAATTTTAGTGGTAATTAAATAAATGATCAGAATACACTTACAAGCTCCGCTTATTCTCAAATTGAAAAAAGTGAGGGAGAGCCGCTCCTTCACAACACCCCTAGGTGCGAGACCCGTTTTCTGATTTCTAAACCATTCAAGGACCAGCAAAAATGTGGTTTTTTTCTTCCAAAAATCTTCAGATTAATTTATTGGATCAATAATGTTAATTAGGGTAAGGGGTTTGACACCCATGACACTGAGTATCTATAACGCAAAGTAAGACACCAGTGATGTGTCGGTATTGACCCCAACCCAGCTCACTGTTTTTCAAGCCAATATAATCTAGGCCTATCTACAGTAGAAGCAATCGCTGCCCAAGTCAAGCAAGAAAAATGTGATTCCAGTTAACAATACTAACAAATAACAGAACAAGAAACAGTTTTCCAGCTTCTTGAGGTCAGACTGTGGCATGCACTGTAATCAAACGTGTCTCTGTCCCAATCTGATGGTTGAAGTCACAATGGAAAGGCCAACCCAACTCGGGGCCCTGGCCTGGAGAGGCCAGACTGCACAGACAATGGCCCTGCATATGGAAAAAGGAAAACAAGTGTCCTAAACTAAGCCTGTTGAAACAAGAACAATGCTGGGTGACTGGGCCAGAGCAGGGCTTCCACGGAGACCTTGGCCAGAGAGATATTTTAGGGTCGGTCTCTGTCTAAACAAGCAGCGGAAACTAAACTGTCTGCAGAGTGTCAACCATTTTCTCAAATGCTCTTTAAACAAGGAAGTCCCCCTCAAAATGCCTTCATGTGTTGCGTTAGCAGAGGGAGGTTGGCGGCAAGTCTTGCCCCGACCGGCTAACGCTGACTTTGTTCGTTCTGAGGGGGCTTAAAACAGCCTGCTTTGGAACAGGGGAAAGCAGGAAGAGACTCTTCGGGTGATACATGATTGTGCTAAGCTATAATATAACCACATAAATCATGAAGGCCCACACAGGCAGAGCCACATTCACGCACACTCTCCAATCGCCATTTCTCTTTAACCGTCAATGACAGCTATTATGAGACCATTTAATGCTGACAGGCAGTGCAGAATGGCCTTTAAAACAAATGTGATTTTGACATGAACGGCAAGAGGTCAAATTCCCAATTAATACCGATAGGGCAATGCAGCGTGACATTTGACCATATCGGAGGAGCTGGAGGCTCTCTGGCCGGTGCCTCGGGGTAACGTTACAGTGCACGATAACAGAATGTTTGTGTTCGGCCAACTCAGATTCATTTCACCAGGCCTAGTTTACCCGGAGGGAGAGACCAATTCCCGAACCGGAGGGATCACGGCAAGGTTCACTGCAACAGCCCACCTCTGGCGACCAGCCGAGCGTGCGAACCAGCAAAGACCGTCTCCACGGACCAGGTTTCAGCAGGCCATGAAGGGGCAGGCGGGCTGGCTGCACAACACTGCTTTGTCTAAATCATGCCTTGAAGGAATGTTGTGTCTGAGGTCAAGTATGTGGCATTGAATGGGGTGCTTGGGTTTTTGACTATGTCTAATGTGTATTCATGTGATATTTGAGTAACTTAAACATTACTACAAAATCTATGGGCTAAAAAAGCTAGCTAAAAACATTAGCTGACATGGACTGGTTGATCTGGGCATTTCTGACCATTTATAAATAGCTCTCTAATGTAATGACAGACATGACAAGAGGAATACTGACGATGCACTACCCAATTTCTAAATTTATCTTTATGCACTCTACTATGAGTAAGTTGAAAGATGGACTGAGTTCTGAACCCTTTAGAACCCATAGCGGCTGTCAACAGTCTTTCTTTAAAATTACTATAGCGGCCGCGAACAGCCTTGTTTTTCTAACAGTAATTACCGTATCAATAACGCAAAATTAACTTGCAAACAACCTGTTGTATTCATGTGGCTGTCATCAATCAGAAACCGGAAACAGGGTTTGCGGTCATTTGACTTTTAAAAGAATAAGTAATTTTATTACTCAAAATGGAAGTGCTGAAGTGGCCACGAATTTTCATTGTGGAAGAAGCTGTACCTACATTGGTTGGTGATACGGCTTCGGACACATCCTTGCACTTTGAAAGCGATGATGATGTCGAGGTGAGTGAAATAAGTAAAACAGCAGATATATGTTTGGTGTTTTTGATTGATGCTGTGAAACTTGGGGAATAGTTCTCAGATTAGCAAATCCTGTCATGATCACTTGGTTGGTACAGGTGAGCACATCAGCGGTGGAGCTTGAATGATTGTTCTCTGTCTCATGGAAATAATTGCAGTGCTTAGCTGTAAATAATCAGCTAACTAGTTGGTTGTTTTGTCTCGTTTCTACTTATGTCATTCATATGGAAATGGCCGAAGCGTCTTGCTATAGTTAGTTAGCTAGTCTGTCAGGCAAGAAAAGTTGTGGCGGTAAATTTGAGCTGTGCTAGCGAAGCGTCACTTTCACTAGCAAGCCATACAGACAACCAGCTAACTAGCCACCGAAATGGAGATGAGTAATTTGTGTTTCTGTTGTCATGGTTGCTAGTGTTACGTTCCCCAGTTTCTGTGTTGTATTTAAGTGTGTGTGTTTCAGGAGATAGATTCCTGAAAACTCCCCAAGCAGCTGATTGGTCGACCCCAGGCTAATTGATGATTGGAGCTGACCCCGCCCCCTCGTCAAGAAGCAGCTGACTCTAATCACCATTGCCACCAGAAGATATAAAAGCCAGTGTTCTGTTCAGAAGGGAGATCATGAGAAAGATTAGAGAGAGAGAGATTTTTTTGCTGGAGAATTAGATTGTGATATAGTGTTGGTTGTTTAACAGAAAGTGTGGTATGTAATGTGTTAGTTGTTGTTGGTAGCAGCTTTGATATGTTCTGTGTTTGTTGCTTTGTCAAAAGTTCTTTAGTGGCCTGAGTTAGTTTACTCAGTTTTGTTGTAAAGTGTTTGTGAAATTGTTAATAATTATTCTGTTTCATTTGTTCCCAGGGGGGAAGGGGAAGGCACTTAGGGAGTGCTTAGGCAAGAGGCCCGAGGGCATACATATACCCGTAGTATATTCAATGTCTAGGCACACTAGGTAAGACCTGGGCGGACCACCCCCTGTATTTTGGTTAGGGCACCAGGTGGTGCTAAGTTAGGTAAGTTAAGTGGGTAGGCAGGTTAGATAGGAGAGGGGGAGCTTTGATATTTACTTTCTTTCCTTTGGTTCCGTCCAGCCCCTTTCCCCCATATTACCGTGTAGGAAATAAATCCTAGTAACGGTAAATTCTGACTTTTGTCATCCTTATTCGCACCTTCAGTCCATACCTCTTTCGCTTCACAGGGAATTGAGTTGCAGCAGGGAGTTGCGTTCCCTCTTTATAGAGGCGTGCGTAACAGCTAGGTACAGATATTCATAGGCTATACATTGCCTCGTTTCCCTATTGTTTGACAGCTAAGCTTTCATGTTAGGATAGATGCTCGCGCAATGGAGCTCAATATTAGGCTCCCGAGTGGCGCAGTGGTCTAAGACCCTGCATCTCAGTGCAAGAGGTGTCACTGCAGTACCTGTTTCGAATCCAGGCTGCATCACATCCGGCCGTGATTGGGAGTCCCATAGGGCGGGAAATGTGTTCTTAACTGGCTTGCCTAGTTAAATAAAGGTAAAATAAAAAAAATGGTTTAAAGTAAAATATGTTATTGCGTTGCAGTGATATTTGTTTACATAGCCAGATAACAAGTTGCTTGTTTGGTCCTGTATCTACCGATGCAATTCATTTGGAAACTGTTCCACCTTCGTAATTAATCAGCTAACATTGGCGAACTCTGTAGTTGGTCTGTAAGGCAAGAAAATGAGAGCTGGAAGCAACATTGTGCTTCGCTCGCAACGCTGTCACACTTGATCCAGTCACTCCCTCCCTACAAAAGACAACCAGCTAACTATGCCCATCGAAATAGATGACATTTTTCTAAACCTGTTTGGCTAAATTGCGTCACAACGTGGGGGTCCTGAGCCAGAAGCTCTTCCCCATCGTGGAGGCCATGCAGAAGCACTTTCAGCAACACCATCTTCCTGTCCGTGGCCATGCACCACATCATGTCCACAGGTAAGGGTTGCCTTCGTTACAAAGATAAATATGAATGTGTAACTTTTTCATAGGTATTTACAGGTATGTGTGTCATCTTTGTAATCTTTTACTTTCAACATCCTAAATAAATAACAATAGTTGATGTTAGAGGTCGACCGATTAATCGGAATGGCCGATTAATTAGGGCCAATTTCAAGGTTTCATAACAATCAGTAATCTGCATTTTTGGACGGCGATTATGGCCGATTACATTGCACTCCACGAGGAGACTGCGTGGCAGGCTGACCACCTGTTACGAGTGCAGCAAGGAGCCAAGGTAAGTTGCTAGTTAGCATTAAACGTATCTTATAAAAAACAATCAATCTTAACATAATCAGTAGTTAACTACACATGGTTGATATTACTAGTTTATCTAGCTTGTCCTGCGTTGCATATAATCAATGCGGTGCCTGTTAATTTATCATCAAATCACAGCCTACTTCGCCAAACGGGTGATGATTTAACAAGCGCATTTGTGAAAAAAGCACTGTCGTTGCAATGTGTACCTAACCATAAACATCAATGCCTTTCTTAAAATCAATACACAAGTAAAATTTTTTAAACCTGCATATTTAGTTAATATTGCCTGCTAACATGAATTTCTTTTAACTAGGGAAATTATGTCACTTCTCTTGCGTTCTGTGCAAGCAGAGTCAGAGTATATGCAGCAGTTTAGGCCGCCTGGCTCGTTGTGAACTGTGTGAAGACCATTTATTCCTAACAAAGACCGTAATTAATTTGCCAGAATTTTACATAATTATGACATAACATTGAAGGTTGTGCAATGTAACAGCAATATTTAGACTTAGGGTTGCCGCTCGTTCGATAAAATACGTAACGGTTCCGTAATTCACTGAAAGAATAAACATTCTGTTTCCGAAATTATAGTTTCCTGATTTGACCATATTAATGACCTAAGGCTCGTATGTGTGTGTTTATTATATTCTAATTAAGTCTATGATTTGATATAGCAGTCTGACTGAGCGGTGGTAGGCAGCAGCAGGCTCGTAAGCATTCATTCAAACAGCACTTTCCTGCGTTTACCAGCAGCTCTTCGCTGTGCTTCAAGCATTGCGCCGTTTATGACTTCAAGCCTATCAACTCCCGAGATTAGGCTGGCAATACTAAAGTACCTATTAGAACATCCAATAGTCAAAAGGTATATGAAATAAACGGTAGAGAGAGAAATAGTCCTATAATAACTACAACCTAAAACTTCTTACCTGGGAATATTGAAGACTCATGTTAAAAGGAACCACCAGCTTTCATATGTTCTCATTTTCTGAGCAAGGAACTTAAACGTTAGCTTTTTTACATGGCACATATTGCACTTACTTTCTTCTCCAACACTGTTTTTGCATTATTTAAACCAAATTGAACATGTTTCATTATTTATTTGAGACTAAATTGATTTTATTGATGTATTATATTAAGTTAAATTAAGTGTTCATTCAGTATTGTTGTAATTGTCTTCATTACAAATATATATAAAAATCGGCCGATTAATCGGTATCGGCTTTTTTTGGTCCTCCAATAAATCGGTATAGGCGTTGAAAAATCATAGTCGGTCGACCTCTAGTTGATGTGTTGAATCTGTAAACCGTTGTGCAACATACTTTGACTTCTTACCATCTATGAAAAATTAATCTGACCATGGGTCTTGAAGTATGTGTATCCTATATTGCCTTTTTGGTTATAATCTGGCCGATCTATGAACATATTCCTCTGTAATCTATCCCGTCGGATTATCCATTAGTCATACATATGCACACCGTGAACTGAGAAACAATCTGGCCGCTACGAACTTCATAAAATCATTTTAATTGATTGCTTGAAAATGATGATACTGTTTACTGTGTGTGTAATGGAGGCGTGTAACTATCATATAATTTATTATGGAAACCTCTAAGAGGTGATTATTAGGAAGAGAATGTGTATGGTTGAGAAAAAGACAGGAAGGAAGAGATGATCCTGACCAATTCTATTCCCTCCCTCCCTCCCTCCCTCCTAGTCTGTTCCTCTAGGTCAGTGAAAGCGAGGGAAGTGATATGGAGACTCAGGGTTCAGCAGCAGAAAGCATGGAGGATGCACAGTTATGAGATGATTGGAGAGATGTGGAGGGAGAGGAGGCAGCAGAAGGAGAGCACACCTGAGAGGGTAGCCTACATTTCCATGGAGGGCATCTGCCCCAATTCCCACCATTCACCCTTATACCACATACCCTGGGCCTAAAGTGACAGTAGCAGGGGTTTTGGAGTTGTTTTAAAAGTGGTAGGAGTCCGTTTTATTTATGTTCAGATCTGGTGTTTAAAAAAATTGACAGCGAGTGTCTTTACACAATGGAAGACAAAATTGGTGTTATTTCTATTGACATGAATGTGATGTCAGTTTTAAAGAACACAACCTATTTAATATAAGTTAACTTGTATTTGTAATTTGTTCTTTGTTTTTGAGCTATGTCTGTGTTTGAAATGTGTGAGGAAACAAGCTTAATCTTAAATTCTCAGTAATCTACAGCAACATTCTAGAATTCTTCTTCTATAACATTTAGTATATTCCAACAATTGTGTTGTCATCGACCTGCACTCACTTCCTAAACATAATCTAGTCCTGATTAGTGATGTGTGTGGGGGTGTTTTTTGTTGTTGCAAAAAAAATAAAAGATGTGGGTCTAGATAAAAGTTGGGAGGAGGACAAGGACTTTGAAAGTTCTCATACACCTTGTTTATTCCCAATGTTCTTGTTACAGCCTGAATTACAAATCTACACACAATACCCCATAATGACAAAGTGAAAACATGTTTTTAGACATTTTTGCAAATGTATTGAAACTGAAATACAGAAATCTCATTGACATTAGTATTCACATCCCTGAGTCAATACTTTGTAGAAGCACCTTTGGCAGCGACTACTGCTCTGAATCTCTAAGAGCTATCCACACCTGGATTTTGCAACAATTGCCCATTCGTCTTTTCAAAATTCTTCAAGCTCTGTCAAATTGGCTGTCAATAATTGCTCACACACACACACACTGCTCTCTACCACTGTACACTGTACGAGATAAAATAAGCTATTATTGATCACTGAGTCATGCTTACAATGATGACACTTTCTAATCACCAGTGCACTGGGAGCCATCTAAAACTCTGTATAACTGGAGCAGACATTTTGATGGATTAACAGTTTCTCTGTGGAATGGCACAGACTAAATAAAGTCCACTTAAAGAACAGCTTCATACGAACTGCCATAAAGCCCCAGAAAAAATAGCTTTGTGACGTTCTGTTATAACGGTCTGTCTTTGTTGTACTGAAAAAAACGAGAAAAAAAACACCGGCCACATGACACCGTGAACATTCCAGATCAGGCTGTTTTGAGCCTGCCTAGAGACATTTCATACTACATTGAAAACAATCTCTGGCTTTATTCATGACCAATGGTGTCATTCACACAGCTTCCCAACACAGCCCAGTCCAGCCCATTTCCCAGGACTCTCAGCCTGTATTGATGGATCTGTTGGGTAGGATTCGATAGCTGGAACAAGCAATCGAATCCTGCGTCCATGGAAATGCCTCGTGACCGTGCTGCAATTCCTTGAAGTTCTCCAGCGACGGCTCATTCATCCCATCTTCCAGAAAAATCTGAAGTAATTTCAGAGCAGCCCGTGTAAAATGAGACTTAAGATTAATTTACCTTCCATTTGCACTCCAATCCCTCTTGCTTTGGACAACAACTTAGCATGCCACTGGGCTATGGGCAACTTTTTTTTAATGGGGGGGGGGGGTCTCAGTCGAGGTCTCAACTTACTGTTGCGAGTTATAATAGTAGAATGCACAAGGTGTATTCAAAATTTGGTTGTGCATCAGCAGTATTTATTTTGTTATGTCAGTCACTGATAGTCACTCAATTAGCCCATGTCAGCAAACATTTTTTAGATTGGTAAGTTAGCTGGCCGCTAGACTAACTTAGTAATCATGGTCAATTTACTGTCCGGGGGTCCCCCATTGATTTTGTTAGTCAGTCTCACTCGGATAGCATATTAAAAACTGCAAACATTTATCTTCACATTATGGCAAAATGTGTAGAATTGCCTGAAATGAGTTATAAAACGGCAAAATCTTCTCTCCGCCCCACAGCAAAACGTAAAAATTATCTCCACTGTCAAGAGGGGAGCTGCTAAAATGTTTTGCTCGCAGTGTGTGTGTGTGGTGGGGGGGGGGGGTATGGATGTTGGTACGCAGACCCTTGAGCAACTGCGGCCCCTCACGAGGAGTTCAGCTTTTTTGTGGCCCCCTATCCTGTCAAAGTTGTCCAGGCCTAACAACTGTCTAGGTACTAAACAGGCTCCAACTGTCTTCTATCATATTGATTATAGATGAAAAACAGCACAACTGCCACCTCAAACAGCTCCATCTGTTGCCCAACCACTTTCACACTAACAAAGTACTTCACACAGACTCCGTTCTCTTGCTCTATTGAAAAGGCCAGGTGGAAAAGGAAGGGGGCCAGGTGTGGTTGAGGCCAGGGGGACAGTCAGGTAAGAACATGTTGGAGACCCCCCCTGGGAGTTTACAGGCAAACTCATCATCTATAAAGAATGAATCACTCAGGGGCTTCATTAAATTAAGATAGTGAGAAATATTTCCATTGTGTACTTGCCCTTGTCTATTTTGAAGAGCGAGTTCTGCGTATGATACTTATTTTTAGGCTGTTGTTCAATCCCTCATTGTATCCCTTTGGAGTTGAACGTTGGACAACTGACTGCATTGTATGATGAAACTGTTGTGTCCTGGAATAACCAGGTTGCCATTTTCCCCATTTGCATTCCCTCATGCTACTCAGGTGGGTGCATAGGCTTCCTCCCTCTCTTACCCTAACCAGAATGCTAACAAAACTCCTCTATTGCCCCCACAGAGACCTACATCCTTCCAAAATAGCTGGAACTTTTCCGTACAAATGATCAACATCAAAACGATAAAATACAAATGCACTTCCCCCTCACATCTGTGTCAATTCTAGCTAGCACTTAACTGTGCAGAAAATATAATGTCCAGTGGTCCACACACACTATCATATTCACACAAACTTCCCATCTTCAAGTGAATATTCCAACAGCCCCCTGCAGATATTACAGTTCCTCCGACAGAGGAATAGCTACTTGGTGACGCTAAAGCAATCTTTGGAGAAAGCAGCTCAGAACACAGTAAACAAAGAAGCCACAAGAACACACGCCTCTGCAATTTAGACGGGCAGAAAAACATCTATTCAACCTCAGGTTAGCCTTCAATTGCTAGTTGAAGGGGCAAGCAGCTTGGCAAACACCAACGTTGAACTGAAGAACCATGTTCAAAGTCCTCTGGAAAGCTGAGTGAACTGAAAGCTGAGAACTGAAAGCTGAGTGACAACTGGTCACTTCAGACAGTGGAACACAGCGCATTCAATCCTACTCCTTCCCCTCTCAGACTGTTGACTTTGTATGGTTCCTTTGAGTGTGTTTTCATGTGTGCAATTAACTTTTTCTTCAGGCCTCTTCACATCGCTCCAGGCCCAGGCATTTTTAACCAGTCTAGTGTGAATGACACACTTCGGTTCTTAAGTCTTGAAAAAAAGCGCTCATCCACCAGTCCGTGAAGTCTGTCTACCTTAAGATCTTCTCCTGGATGTTGCTTCTTATAGGAATTCAGGATTTCTTGGTATTCAGGTGCATTCATTTCTAAAGGGCACCTTACGTAATTTTTACACTGAAACCTTGTTTCGCTACGACTTAAAATGGACACCTGACTGTCCGTGATCTTATAACCTCTGGATGTAACATCTTGTTGGAAAAGCATTCATTGAACTCTTCTACTCCTAATGCTTCCTTATTGCTGTAAGGAAGGAGCACAACACACTCATGTTCCAATGCCCACTCTTCTTTTATGAAAGTGAGTCATAGTAGGGCCACTGTGTGTGTCAAGGTGTTGTGTAGTGAGCTTTGATTCGGTATAAGGCGGTATACCATTTTTAAACATTAAATAATTGTATTTCCATGATTCCAACATTTCACGCAAGTGTTTTGATCTAAATCGGAAGTCAAATCGATTTTTGCCCATATCGTGCAGCCCTACAAGACAGTGTCGAAATGATCTCAAATGAGATCAACTTTGGTTGAAGTTTGATTGAACGGTATAAAACAAATCACAATGGAGAAAGCCCCATTGAAAATCACTTACAATGTATGTGTTTCAACTCTAGGGTCATGCACAACTCATAAAGCAAATGTTTAACTTTTATTATTCCAAATCATCATTCCATAAATGCCAAGAGTGTGCAAAGCTGTCATCAAGGCAAAGGATGGCTACTTTGAACAATCTCAAATATACTTTGATTTGTTTAACACTATTTTGGTTACTACTTTTGTGTCCAAATTTTTGACTGGTACTGTATATTGTGATATGATATTTTGGCCATAATCTCCCAGCCCTAATTTGGCCTCAAAAGCCTGGCTGAGCGGCGCCCCATGCTGTCCTTCCAGCGGGGTGTTAAAAGTGCTCAACCAGAGGGGACTGCCATCATCAGTTCACACGGAGGGACACTGAAGCGTCATGTGACAATCGAACAGAACACTTCCCTCCCTCCCTGGGAGAGCGTTCCATGCCATGTGTCCTTCAGGCCCCTGCCAGTCTACCGCCTGCTTCGGCTAGGCAAAACGAACAAGTGTGCTCGCATACTCCCTTAAAAGACAACTCAAGAAATGTGTCATTAATTTTGACGAGGAGATCTTAGTCGCGCAATTTTACATCTAACTAACATGTTTGGTGCAGTTTGCATACACCTTTATCCAGCTGTGTCCACCCCTACCCTCGACACCCATCCCCTCAGTTCTCCCCAAGCATCCTGTGAGTCAACACAGAATAAACGAGAGTGTATACATTTGACTGAATGTAAGTGTAAGAAACAGTGTACGGTTTGTTTATGTAAGAGGGAGAGTGTATGGGTGTGAATGAGAGAATGCATGAGTGTATTTGAGCATGAAAGAGTATGCATGTGTGAGAGAGTGAGTGTTTGCAAAACACTCCTCAGTCTCCCATTGAGAGCCCTATCAGTGCACACTCACTAATCATGGCTCACTGAGTGTTAGAGAGACAGGTTGAGGAAACAAGATAGTGTGCAGAGACAGACAGACAGGAAGGTGTTATTTTGAGGCTAGCTGTCTACTCCACACAGCCTTCTGGGACTCTGACTCCGTTAGAATACATTAACATTGATTAGTCATAGTCTGGTCCCAGATCTGTTTGTGCTTTTGCCCACTCCATTGTCATGCCAAAACTGTTTTGCATGAGCATTCCATAAGAGAGCCGAAACAGACTGGCACCCGGGCTAGATTAGTCATCCACCAAGCACATAACTTTAGATTGAGCTGGTCACCTTGGGGTGTACTTTGGGGCACTTTGTGAGTCATCCCCAAAAAATAAATAAATAGCAGTAAACATCTGATAGAGTGTGGGAGCAAAAAAAACACCCAATTGGTATATTGTGGAAGACTGAACTTCCTAGTTTTAAACAGTAATGGTCAAAAACATGTCAACCCACCAAGACATCTTCTGATGGCATTAACTGTGGAGTTGGACATACTGTAAAAACCTATGAAAAAGTTACACATTCATATTTATCTTTGTAACTAAGGCAGCCCTTACCTGTGGACAGGATGTGGTGCATGGCCACGGAAAGGAAAAAGAAGGCGTCGCTGTAGTAGGCCCCGGAGCCGGCGCTGAAGTGCTTCTGCATGGCCTCCACGATGGGGAAGAGCTTCTGGCTCTGGACCCCCACGTCGTGGAACACCACCTTCACCACAACACACAAAAATGAGGGCAGTCAGTCATATGAGAAACATCTCATTCAGACAGTCAAGTCATTCCGACTTGATATTGTCAATTGCACAAGACACATGCGATTAGAATAATAATGTCATGGGCAAAATCAGGATGGCATAAGGGTTCATCACTTTCAAACAAAGATCCCCCTGTCCCACTTCCCCTCCTCTCCTCTCCTCTCCTCTGCAGGTCACTTTCCCAGCCCATGAAACCCTGCTGCCCCCAGTGGGCCTAATCCCACAGTTCAGGGCAGGGATTTGGCTCCAGCGGTCCCTACTCCCCAGTCAGATTATGTGGATCTCCCTCCAGATTAATGAAAGAGGATTTTGCAGTAATTTATTACTGCAGAAACAAATATGTTCCAGATTGTGTCTCGGTTAAATGCTACTGCATTAAAGATGTGTGTGTGTGTGTGTGTGAGAGAGAGAGCGAGAAAGTGACTGTGTGGTAAAGGTGGGGATTAGACATATTTAAAAGCAGATGTGTGATTTGGACATGCAGACATAATTTAATGTTCCATAACTGATTAAGATAAGCCTCCCCTACGTCTAGCAATAAAAATAGCCCTGGAGATTGTATTGTGGAACAGCATGTAAGCCTAGCTTTGGAAACAGCTAACTGTTACGTTAGCCCATAGACTACCCACTAACCACGGTGCAATTAAAAGACCATCATCACAATAATTGTAGTTTTAATCAAATAAATCTTCTAAAGCTAACTGGGTGAAATCTGAATGTTGTGCTGATTTTGCCTTTCCCAAATGACTTGCAGCTGAGAGCGCCTCGATTTAGAAAATGCGGGAATGAGAGCAGCAAATTAAACATTTATATGATGTTTATTTCTAGATTTTGCTTGTATATTTAATAGATTACGTTCTTTTTTTAAGAGCTATGTATGAATAATTCAGATCGTAAACAAGACAGGGCAAACCACATGTACTAAATAGCCTAATACAGGAATACTCTTATATTCCTCAGGTGTACTGAACCAAATTACAACTTATATTCTATTTCGACTTTATAGAACATAAAGGAAAGGGTAGGCAAAGTGGAGCAGGAGAGAATAGACTCACCGAACATAAAATAGGCTGTCTACGATTGTCATTGTGATTATACACCGAACAAAAATATAAAACGCAACATGTAGAGTGTTGGTCCCATGTTTCATAAGCTGAAATAAAAAGATCCCATAAATGTTTCATACGCACAAAAAGCTTATTTCTCTCAAATTTTGTGCACAAATTTGTTTACATCCCCGTTAGTGAGCATTTCTCCTTTGCCAAGATAATCCATCCATCTGAGAGGTGTGGCATATCAAGAAGCTGATTAAACAGCATGATCATTACACATGTGTACCTTGTGCTGGGGACAAAAAAGGTGCAATTTTGTCACACAATGCCACAGATGTCTCAAGTTGAGCGAGCGTGCAATTGGCATGCTGACTGCAAGAATATCCATCAGAGCTGAATATTAATGGCTCTACGATGAGGCGCCTACAACGTTGTTTTAGAGAATTTGGCAGTATGTCCAACCGGCCTCACAACCGCAGACCATGTGTATGGCGTTGTGTGGGCGAGTGGTTTGCAGATGTCAACGTTGTGAACAGAGTGCCCCATGGTGGTAGAGGGATTATGGCATGGGCAGGCATAAGCTACAGACAACAAACACAATTGCATTTTTTGATTGCAATTTGAATGCACAAAAATATTGTGACGGGATCCTGAGGCTCATTTTCTTTAAGGTATTTGTGGCCAACAGATGCATATCTGTATTCCCAGTCATGTGAAATCCATAGATTAGTGCCTAATGGATTTATTTCAATTGACTCGTTTCCTCATATGAACTAACTCAGTAAAATAAATGAAATTGTTGAATGTTGCGTTTATATTTTTGTTCAGTATAAATTCAATCAAGAAAACGTTGAATCTAAACCGAACAATGCAGACTGAACCAAGTTGCTTACTAATGCCACTGAGTACAACTAAATCCAATTGCTTACTAAAGCCAATAAGAAGAGCATGTTCTGAGTTGGATAGTTGACTAAGTACATGACAGCCAACAGAGGAGAGGTTAAGCCTCCTTTACGCACAAACCACTGGGATAATTACTTACTTGAGGAGAGGGGAGCTTTATCAAATTAAAAAAGGCCACTGTATTAAACCCTATGGGACATTAGCACAAGGGCAGCTGGTTGTCAGTCTGTCTGCAGCAGGCTGATTATCTGAAAAACCACTAAGGCCCGAGACCATGGCACCACATAATTATCCCATTATCTCTACTAGTTCTAGCATTATAGCGTAACTCACTACATGATCATGACTCATGTGAGGCTACAATGTGTCTAACAAAAACAGAGAGTGAGAACATTTTGCTAAGCCAACACTATATTGATAAGTCACAATTCCATCCATAATTAGGCTACAAAGTTGGCTACAAAAGTGGTTTTCAGTTTAAATGTCCTTCATAACAATTGGGTTATACGCTAGCAAAAAAGACAGAATATAGTAAGAAGAATAAAATACTCAGTCTAAGCAAGGCTAATTTTCCATTGTGAGTGACTCACAAGTGAGAAAAACAAAAAAGGTGACATTTCCAGTCACCTTGTTGGGTAGAGAATAACAGTTTCCTTTCCAAATCTGAGTCAAACTTCCGCATTGTTGAGAAGAATGTTTTCAATTGAAAACAGCCATTTCAGTATAGGCCTAAATACGTAGCCTAGCTCACATTAACAGGATACAGTACAGTCAAAATAAAACATACAAAAACACAGGAATCAAAGGGTTAGATACAAGCAAGTTAATAAGAATTTAATTTGGGCAGGTATTTGGTTCTGCACTGGTTTGAGAAGGGAAGCCCACATTGAGAAAAGCTTCCTTTCAGCTTTTCCTGGCTGGCTTCGCTGACTCCAGTCCACTGAACAGGGGGACTAGGGTCACCGACTGTCACCCCTCTACGTCATGAGAGCCTGCAGTACGAGCAACCACAGGGATGGTGGAAAGCCCATTGTCCTGTCCCATGCTTGTACCTACTGCCTAACAAATCATAAGCAATGTGGGCAACACCCATGGGACCGGGCAATAACAACAGAAAACAACGATTTTCCTTCAGTTCATATGGGCTACTCTGTCAACAAGGCCACACACAAGCATATACACTCACTTGTTAGAGTGAGAGTAACTTATATATGCGCGTGTGAGTGTGGGTCAGAGCTGCTGTAATGAGCATGGCCCCCGGCGGTGGGATTGTATAGGCTGTTTGCGCTGGTTTTACAGGGGTCTCAGCAGTGTTGTAAAGTACTTAAGTAGCACTTTAAAGTATTTTTTACATAAGTAGTTTTTGGGGGTATTTGACAACTTTTACTCCACTAAATTCCTCATGGAAATACTGTATTTTGTACTCCATACTTTTCCCCTGACACTCAAAAGTACTCATTATTTGAATGCATAGCAGGACAGGGAAATGGTCAAAATCACACTTATCAACATCCCTGGTCATCCCTACTGATGATTTGGTGGACTCACTAAACACGTATGCCTCATTTGTAAATTATGTCTTGGTGTGCCCCTATCTATGCGTACATTTTAAAAACAAGAAAATGGTTCTGTCTGGTTAACTTAATATAAGGAATTTGAACATTTGATACTTTTACATTTGATGCTTAAGTATTTTTCAGCAATTACATTTACTTTTGATACTTAAGTATATTTAAAACTAAATACATTGACTTTTAGTCTTTTTGAGTAAATTTCTATTTTTTTACTCAAGTATGACAATTGGGTACTTTTTCCACCATTGGGTATCAGACAGTGTTTTGTCACTAAAAATTCACAGAGGGGTTACATAACCACTGTCCTGTGTTGGCGCTCCTGAGAGATAAATAATTAAAGAAATTAGGTGAGGATCTGCTGAAAAGCATGTCAACATGCTCACAGGCCATTGCAGTTCATAGCCAGCCCCATTAAGATCCGTCCCATTAGTGACTGTGCAGGATGTGTTTGTGTGTGTCCAGTGGGCCCTGGGTGTTCAGTAAAGCGCTACTCATCTGAGAGCTGCTGCTGCATCCCATGGCTGGGGCTGACAGGAGCGCAGAGGAATAAACTGGATGTCACAGCCTGTCAAGTTCTCATTATATAGCATTACCCTGTTGTGCCTGACAAAGGGGGTTGGAGCAGGGTTCGGTTGGGAGCGAGGGAGAGGAGCATTAGCTGAAGAGGGAGTAATCTGTCCCTCTGGCTCTGAGCCGCCTAAGATGCTAAGCTGAGGAAACTGCTAAACTGAGCAAACTGCCACTCAATCCAAGGCAGAGGATCAGACTAAGCTAATGCAGTGCCTCAACATTCCCCATCAGATGAAGATATGTTACCGGGGACGTGCCTGGCTGGTGAGGGAGGATTTACTTTCATTAGAGGGGGATAAACAACTTGTAAACCAGTTTATTATCGCGTGCTCTGTGATGCAGACAAAAGAGGTGAGCGGAGTCCCTTACTGCAACAAACTGTACTCAGATCAAGGGGAAGACAGAGGAATTCGTAGTTAGGAATCGGAGGTTAAATTTCTATAGCAGAAAGTCTGCCATGTTTTGCTCTACCGCAGGTTTGAAATCAGACTGTCACATACTCTTCAGGTACAGGGCTTCTGTCAGTGAAGACATTCTAAAGATGCATCAAGACCATGCATGGACTATATTAGGTACAGCATAATCCTCCCAGTGGCTGAAAAAAGCAGAAGAGGGGTATTTCTAAACCGTAATATGTTTTGGAAGGGCAACACTGCCCCCCTGTGTTAAAGAATACAACTGTTCACTCAGTGCATTGTTGCACTCTCTAGCCAGTCTGCTCCTCCAAGCGGGGCCTGTGCTTGCCAGGTTCAGGAATAAGCCTCGTTTTAAGAATTAAACTTGGGTCTCCACACTTTAGGACTAACATGCCATGTAACACCAGCACATATACACTGACTGATAAGTGGTCACCCTGGTAAGAAATGCATCAGGGCTCCAATCAGACTTGCCTCGTACTGAAACTTTGCGTCGAGGAGCAGCCCCGGGAGCATCCTCTCGCCCAGCTCTCGGCTGGCCTCGTCGCTCACAAAATGAAGGACCAGGACCTCTTCGTCCAGAAAGAGACCGTATTTAGCCATGGATAACATGGCCACCCGGAACTTCTCCTGAAGGCTCCGGCTCTTGTCCACCTTGGTGAACATCATTTCTTTTCTTTTTTTTCCTTTTTTTTTTGTCATTTAGCAGACGCTCTTATCCAGAGCGACTTACAGTAGAGTGCATACATTTTATTACATTTTACATACTGAGACAAGGATATCCCTACCGGCCAAACCCTCCCTAACCCGGACGACGCTATGCCAATTGTGCGTCGCCCCACGGACCATCATGAGGGCATGGTAGTACTGGCTGAACTTGGGTCCACTGTCTGCCCCAATATCCGCCCTCCTAGTCCTGCCTTCGCCCTCCTCCCCATCTCCACCCTCTCGGTGCAGCAGCCTGGTGTCCAGGGAAAGGTCTGCGTCGTTCCGATTGGCGTTTTGGCTGGCCTGGGTCTGCTTGATGCGCTTGGTGTTGCTTGAGAAATCATGCCTCTCCGAGCCAAAGTAGTAGAAGGCTGCAACGGCCAGAGCTGCTCCGAGGAGCAGGACAAACTGATGGAACCTGAAGGTGCCCATGCAGTAACTATCACAGATGAGTGTCAAAGACCTTATCGTCACAACTTGCAGAAAATGGGGATGAACCCTGAGTTCAACATCCTGTATGTTTCTAATGCACTGTTGGTTTCAGAAAGAAGCCATTCATTTACTAGTCTTGTCCACACCCTGACAAGTTTGAGTAGTCCTTTTCCTATAAAATTGGAATGAATGTATAACTAGGGTCAGTCTTGCCCTTCAGAATGGTGTACCTTTGTACAATACAACAAAGTTAATATTGTCACATGAAAGAAATGTGATGTGTAGTGCAAATTAAATACATCCACAATACAAAGTAGCTGAATCACATTAAATAATGTAATGTTCTTCCCACCCCCCAAAAAACAGCGATTCTTGCAACAGCACACATTCTTTTGTGAAGAGCTAAGCTGAGCTTGTAAAGACAGGAGCTTTTCGTGAAGCTAGGTTCTCCAGCATGCAATGACCTACCTGAGGAACGCTCAATAAATCCACTATTGATAACTGGTCGCGCAATTTGCTAGCAAAAACATTGAATCATCAACAGTCGATACTTCTAAAACTGCTTAGCTGTACAACTACGTTCATTCCGTGGGGTGCTGAAATTCAACAATGTATTTATTTTTTATTATCGAATACAACCACCGACTTTTTCCTCATATGTGTTGCTCAAATCAGTCCGAATGCGCTTGTGCCGATTGAAGCTCGGTTTACTTTGTACGTCTGACAACAGCAGTTGAGCAACACAAATTAGGAAAAGGTCGGTGGTTGTATTTGAAACGTTTTTATTAAAAGTATTAATTTAAAACACGCTGCGGAAGGACCACAGTTGTACAGGATAAACATATGTACAGGTAACGTTAAGCGTTTTCGAACTTATTTTTTACAAGTAATAGTTATTGACTCAATGTTGTTCCTAACAAATACCGCGACCATTTATCAATGTCTATACTCCGTCTCGATATAAGAGAACGAAGGGAGTTGAGTGTTCCTCATCTAGCAATGAGCATACAACATAGTCAAGCCACTAAGACAAATGTACACCTTTGAAAGAAAGTACATTGATTTACTGACCACTCTGGGGTTGGAGAACTCTCGATGCAGTCAGTCGAGTTGGAGCAGGTAGACTGATAGTTAGTTAGCTGCTAAAGATGTACATTAACGTTAAATGGACGCAACAGATGTATACAGACAAAATAATGTCACGAACGCTGTGAAGGCCGCAAAATATTCCACAGGTGACTCTATAGCTTGTCAACTTGAAATCACAACCATTCCATAAAATGTGTATTCTGAAATTAGATAATGTTTTGCTTGTATGTAGTTAGCTAGTTTGTCACACTAATCTAAATTACACTTCCGGTGATGTCTAATGCCTCGTTCAAAACTGCAAACTCGGAAAAATACGAGGTCAAATCATGTCAGGGATCTTCAGGTCGGAACTCTATAAAGAGGCCCGAGTTCGATGTGGAATTACGAGTTGGATGACCGTTCAGATCTATTTTTCCCAGCCAGAGCAAATTTTTCACGAGTTCCCAGTCGTTTTGAACGCGGCATTATGCTGCCTACACATCTCGTAATTCCGTAAATACCAGCATACTTCTTATTCTTCTTTAAATTTGCATTGGCGTATCACAACCAACTGAAAGTTGCTTACAATCAATCAAATGTATGTATAAAGCCCTTTTTACATCAGCAGATGTCACAAAGTGCTATACAGAAACCCAGCCTAAAACAGCAAGCAATTCAGGTGTAGAAGCACGGTGGCTAGGAAAAACTCCCTAGAAAGGCCAGAACCTAGGAAGAAGCCTAGAGGAACCAGGCTCTGAAGGATGGCCAGTCCTCTTCTGGATGTGCCGTGTATCCCACTACACTGGAGTGTGAATATAGGCGAATATGTTGATAAGTCACTTTGTCCTAGAGCTGTGTTTCCAAAAAGGGGGTACCAGAAGGTACGTGGGAAGAATTTTGAAAATGGATAAGAATATGTTCGTTTTTAAAATCATAATAAGCAGGAAAACATTTACTGGGGTCACTGGTGTGAAATCTCTAGTTATTTTATATTTATAGGCCTACTTTTTCAAATTTAGTTTCCGTGCGTGTGCATTGCACTGTTTACCTGTTCTCTGCTCGCGCCAAGTGCCCGTGATCCTTTGCGCGGTTCGCTAGAGTGCCTGCTGCTGTTATCCTCGCAGACACTATGATTGGTAAGACAGCAGCTGATGCACTGAAGACTGAATTAGTGATGGGCATTCCGGCTCTTTTCAGTGAGACGGCTCTTTTGGCTCCAAAACGTCTCTTTAAAAAAAATGTGTTTTGCATTTTTTCTTGTCAAACAGTTTGCGACAGTTTGACTATGATTGGTGTTAAAACAATTCAAATTAAATTATTAAATTAAATCATACTCTACCTTAACCACAATGATTTAAAAAATGCATTGGTTTGTTATGCTATTAAACATTTGCATTTAAAGTATAACTTTTTAATGTATATAAACAAAGTGCATATAAATCTAACCATTCAAAACGAATACAATCTGAACAGCATAATAGAATATTGCACCATATCAAATAAAAATATATATTTTTGTCCCGTTTTTCGAGAAGACCCTCTCAGAGGGAACGGATGTGGCCACTATGCAAAGTCTCCCTGTCATGACTTTAGTAAGTCGTGGGTAGACAGAGGCCTTGTTCTTCCACCAACTCAGAGGATCTGCAGATCTTTAGAGGAAGCAGGGGCTCCTCCAAATAGGATCGGACCTCCATTATGGCATCTGCTGAGGGATTCCTTTGTGCTGCATCCCCAGTTGCTCTCCCGTCAAACAGTGCCTGAGCCAGCTGACTGCTGGGGCTGTCCCTCCCTGCTGCTGAGGTTATTCTTTGAAGAGCCTCATCAATCGCTCTGGCATCACTGAAGGCTAACTTCTTAAACCTGGGGTCAAGTGCAGCAGTTTCTGATAGCATGTGATTATATTCCATTCTGTGGAACTTTCTGTCCATTGATGAACATAGGGTGCCCATAAACTCTGTCACATGTCCTGTGGTTACATTTGCTTCTCTCTGGCGGCTGGCTGTGATTCGCTGCAGACCCTTACACGGGAGTATCATTTTTGAGGATGTCACATAGCTGAAAAGAGAGAACAGTAACTTATTAGTTCAGGTTCATGTTTTGTCTACTGATACTACATTCGGATCTACTGCTCATATACATATATAATACTGGATTAAATAATGATGTAGTAATAACTGCTTACTGTACCTCTCTCCATTGATCTCCACAGTGACCTGCTCAAAGGGTTCCAGGACTCTGCACACCTCCTCCACCACCTCCCATTCCTCTTGGGTCAGAGCATCAACTGGAATGGAGTGTAATGGCGCAAATGGAGTGAATGGAATGGTATCAAATGTGTTTGATACCATTCCATTTACTTCATTCCAGCCATTATTATGAGCTGTCCTCCCCTCAGCAGCCTCCACTGGCTCCTACGGTGCAAATAGTAAGCTCACATTTATCCAAACTCAACAGTGAGTTCAGTGAATTGGTAATTGCTGGAAACTCTTCTATCATCTCACTTGCACCTCGGACGTTATTTGTCAACAAAAAGGACAGCACGCATGGCGGCATCTTCAGCAGTTATTGTTTATGGTAAGAACAAAATACAAGTTGTTGATACAAAATTGAGTCTGTTCATCTTCCTTTTGTATTAGAAAGTCACAGCAGCTCTGGATATACTTTTTATGGGCAAAAAAATTGACCTCAATGTTTGAAAACGTGAATGCAGTGCACCCAACTTCTATTTACGACTTCACAACTGGTAATTACCAGTTACCACCTTCTCACTTGGCTATTGCTATGAACACAGCAAAAATCCACTCCCCCTAGATCAGGTATTGGCAACTGGTGGCCCCCGTTTTGTAGGACCACGGATCATTTTCCCAAAAATAATAATTTTATATATAGTACCAGTCAAAAGTTTGGACACACCTACTCATTCAAGGGTTTTTCTTTCTTTTTTTTATTTTCTACATTGTAGAATAGTAGTGAAGACATCAAAACTATGAAATAGCACATATGGATTCATGTAGTGACCAAAAAAGTTTTAAACAAATCAAAATATATTTTATATTTGAGTTTCTTCAAAGTAGCCACCCTTTGCTTTGATGACAGCTTTGCATACTCTTCTCATTCTCTCAACCAGCTTCACCTGGAATGCTTTTCCAGTCTTGAAGGAGTTCCCCACATATGCTGAGCACTTGTTGGCTGCCATCTCAATTGGGTTAAGGTCGGTGATTGTAGAGGCCAGGTCATCTGATGCAGCATTCCATCACTCTTCTTGTTGGTCAAATAGCCCTTACACAGCCTGGAGGTGTGTTGGGTCATTGTCCTGTTGAAAAACAAATGATAGTCCCACTAAGCGCAAACCAGATGGGATGGCGTATCGCTGCAGACTGCTGTGGTAGCCATGCTGGGTAAGTGTGCCTTGAATTCTAAATAAATCACTGACAGTGTCACCAGCAAAGCACTCCCACACCACCACCTCCATGCTTTGCGGTGGGAACCACACATGCTGAGATCATCTGTTCACCTACTCTCCGTCTCAAAAAGACACAGCGGTTGGAACCAAAAATCTCAAATTTGGACTCATCAGACCAAAGGACAGATTTACACCGGTCTAATGTCCATTGCTCATGTTTCTTGGCCCAAGCAAGTCTCTTCTTTATTGGTGTCCTTTAGTAGTGGTTTCTTTGCAGCGATTCGACCATGAAGGCCTGATTCACGCAGTCTCCTCTGAACAGTTGATGTTGAGATGTGTCTGTTACTTAAACTCTGTGAAGCATTTATTTGGGCTGCAATTTGAGGCTGGTAACTCTAATGAACTTATCATCTGCAGCAGAGGTAACTTCCTTTCCTGTGGCGGTCCTCATGAGAGCCAGTTTCATCATAGCGCTTGATGGTTTTTGCGACTGCACTTGAAGAAACTTTTGAAGTTCTTGAAATGTCCCGGATTGAGTGACTTTCATGCCTTAAAGTAATGATGGATTGTCATTTCTCTTTGCGTATTTGAGCTGTTCTTGCCATAATATGGACTTGGTCTTTCACCAAATAGGGCTATCTTCTTTATACCAACCCTACCTTGTCACAACACAACTGACTTTTAACAAGGCACACCTGTTAATTAAAGTACATTCCAGGTGACTACCTAAATTAAGCTGGTTGAGAGAATGCCAAGTGTGTGCAAAGCTGTCATCGAGGCGAAGGGTGGCTACTTTGAAGAATCTCAAATATATAAAATATATTTGGATTTGTTTAACACTTTTTTGGTCACTACATGATTCCATATGTGTGATTTCATAGTTTTGATGTCTTCACTATTATTCTACAATGTAGAAAATAGTAAAACATAAAGAAAAACCCTTGAATGAAAATGTGTGTCCAAACTTTTGACTGGTACTGTATATATTTATATTCCAGACTCTAACATTGCTCGTTATGATATTTCTTATTTTAGGAATTTGTGTGTATTGTATTACTTTACTTACTGTTGGAGCTAGAAACATAAGCATTTCGCCGCACCTGCGATAACATCTCCAAAATATGTGTGCTCGATCAATAAAATTGGATTTGATTTGACATTGAAGTCATTACATCTGGTTTGCAAGCATGTAAATGGTTTGTGTGGAATATATGGTTAATGAAATAGTGAAACATATGTAGATGTATTGTTGTAGGTACTAGTATGTGGAAGAGAGGGAAATATTCCATGTGTAGGGGGGTGGAAGGAATTTTGGGGGTGGGAGAGTTTTTTTTAATTTAATTTTTTTTATTTTTTATTAACCCCTCCATCACAACCCCCCCCCCCTCAAATATCTTAGTTTTTTTTTACAGTGTTTGTGCTACATATACATACATTTTTGCATACACATTTTACATACATGGTACTTTTTATATAAAGAAATCACATAACAATAATACATTACCAAACATAAACTCGTTAATCACAACCCTCAGCCACTCTCAGCCCATCCCACCTATCACCATAGACCACCCTCGTTTGGTTTCCATGTGCCATATATTTTTTTATTCTGCTGTGATGTTTTACAAAAATGTTTAACCTTTCTAATCGTTTATTATCCACAGATTGTGAGCTACAGATGAAAACCTTTCCTACGAGTATTATTACATTATTTATTGACTGACTATTGCTTTCCAAATCACCCAACACTCCTATTTGTAAGGTTCATTTTAAGTGCATGTTTATTTTTTAGATTTTTTTAACCATTCCTGAACCTGTGTCCAGAAACAAGCTACATAGGGGCAATACCAGAATGAATGATCAATTGATTCTGTCTCTTTACAGTAAAATCTACAGAGCTGAGATTGTTGTATGCCCCATATATATATATATATATACACTGCTCAAAAAAATAAAGGGAACACTTAAACAACACAATGTAACTCCAAGTCAATCACACTTCTGTGAAATCAAACTGTCCACTTAGGAAGCAAGACTGATTGACAATAAATTTCACATGCTGTTGTGCAAATGGAATAGACAAAAGGTGGAAATTATAGGCAATTAGCAAGACACCCCCAATAAAGGAGTGGTCTGTGGTCACCACCTGCAGAACCACTCCTTTATTGGGGGTGTCTTGCTAATTGCCTATAATTTCCACCTTTTGTCTATTCCATTTGTGTAAATTGAAAAACTCTAGGTGTTGAATCAAGTGTAATTTTTTGTACCAGTTCATAAACCATGTGCCATGGAATTGGTACATTGAAAATCTCCTCCCATTTATTTTGCAACCTGTGTGGCGCAGCTGTCAACATTTTTGTCCTCCGATGAAACTGGTATATTTTTCTATTTATGCCAGTTCCTTTCAGACGATTTGTATTATTTAATATATGGCAGGCAAACAAGTTCCCTACCTTCTCCCTTTTCCACTTGCCTCCTCCATTTTTGGGGTAGTGCTGCAATCAGTTGGTTGTAAGTTTGGATTGAGCGGATATTTTCATATTTTTTTGATAACTGCATATGTGACAACTCCTCCGTTTCTATTCATAATATCATTAATATTTATAATACAAATTTGTAAAAAAAATCCCAAAATAATAGTTTTTTATTAATCAGTATATTTAAGTTTAACCATAACATTTGTTGTAATATTTGTTTTCTTTTCTGGAGGATAAAACTGATTGTAACCAGCTTTGTATGGCTTGTTTAAGAAAGGGTGATACTTTTTAAAAAAAAGTCATTTTCAATTAGTCGGAAATGAGAAGTTGTAATCTGTATGAAGTCAAAAAGGCAATTTTTGAACAAAGGATGAGCTTTTCTTAATAATCTACTGGAGAACCATTTTGGGTTTAAGTATAATTTATGTATGAGTGAAGCTTTTAGTGAGAGTTTTAAAGCTTTAATAATTAATCATTTTAGCCCCCCAAACTCATATTCATTATATAAATAGGCATGTTTAATTTTGTTTGGCTTAGCATTCCAAATAAAATGAAATATTTGTGGCTCACTAGATTTAAAAATGTAGTCATCTGGAGTAGGCAGTGCCATTAGTAAGTAAACTGGGATAAGACCAAAGAGTTAATCAATGTGATTTTTCCATAAATAGACAGCTATTTACCTCTCCATGGTTGCAGAATCGTATCTATTTTTGCTAATTTTCTATTGAAATTAATTGTGGTAAATTCATTTATATTTTGAGATGTGAATCCCAAGTATGTCTACTTCACCATCCACCAATTTTAAGTACAAGGTAGTTTAAACACTTTTTTTAACGATCCAATACATAATATGGTACACTTGTCATAATTAGGTTTTAATCCAGAGAGGCTAGAAAAGTGATCAAGATCTTCAATGAGACTGTGCAGGGATCCAGATTGGGGATTTAAGAAAAAAACTAGAGTCCTCGGCATACTTTGACACTTTTTTTGTTTTTATCCCCTGAATTTCTTTCCCCTTGATGTTCTTGTTGGATCTAATTTTAATAGCTAGCATTTCAATTGCCATAATAAATAGATACGGAGACAATGGACAGCCTTGTTTTACTCCTCTTTAAAAGCTCAATACTTTCTGAGAAGTAACCATTATTTACTATTTTACATCTGGGGTTGCTGTACATACTGTAACTTTAACCCATTGTATAAGAGATTCACCAAATTAAAGTAATCCAGGCATTTATATATAAATTCTAGTCTTACTTTATCAAACGCCTTTTCAAAATCTGCTATGAAGACCAAGCCTGGTATCTTCGATGTTTCATAATGTTCAATTGTTTCAAGTAATTGTCGTTTATTGTCCATGTAAAAAAAAACTGTTTGGTCAGGATGAACAATATCTGGTAAAACCTTTTTTATTCTATGTGCTATGCATTTCGCCAGGATTTTCACATCACAACATTGAAGTGTTAGAGGCCTCCAGTTTTTTAAATGGACTGGATCTTTACTTACTACCTGGGTCCTGTTTTAGTAGTAATGAAATCAGACCTTCTTGTTGAGTACCTGAAAGTCTACCATTTGTATAAGAGTAATTAAGACATGTTTATAATGGATCTTTGAGTACATCAAAAAAGGTCTGAAATACCATCAAGCCCTGGTGTTTTTCCAGACTGAAAAGATTTTATTGCCTCAAAAATGTCCTCTTCTGTAAGTTGGCCTTTACACAGGTTTTTCTGTAAATGTGTTAATTTTACATTATTATTATTGTTATTATTAGGAAAGATGGGGAGAGTTTGTTAGTAGGGCTCTTTTTAAAATGTTATTAGTAGTACGGATTAGGTAGGAAGGTTTCGTCTTTCTTAATGTTTGTACCTTTTATTAATTTAGTCTGTAAACTGTGATTGACTACACTCCAGTATAGTAGGTGGCGGCATCCACCTCTTAACGTTTGTTTGCGGACCGCCATAATATCATAGAAGTAGAGGCAGAAGCTAGCGTTGTACAACTTACTAGCTAACAGTAGCGTCACAGATAGAACAATGAGACAGATATTTCACCGGATGTTTAAATGTGAAGCATCCGCGTGGCATTTCCACTCACTACCAAATATGGTAGTGAGAGGAAGCCCACTGTCCGGCATTGGGAGAAGATGGAACGTAATGGATTTTGGCCGACATTCTGCAAATTTTCTCCCCGATGAAACATTTGACCTCAATATAGTTTTCTGTTCCCAAAACTAAAATGTGTTATGAACAAAGTGGACTACGTTTTGTAGACTTTACCCGTTGCAAAGTTTATTTTTTATTTTAATCGCGTTGTTTAAATAAAGGTTAAATAAAAAAATAAAAAACATGTATTTAAAAAATATATATTATAAGGAGTGCAAAGGCGAATTGAGTTATTGCACATGTGCACTTCAGAGGTGGCGTTCCGTAACGGAAATATGCAGATGTCCGCTAGAACGTGCCAATTGCATCTCGCCAGGTCGTGCTTGGCTCTGCCCAATATGACTCATTTGTTCCCGTTTGAAAGGAAAGGCTGTGGTCTATCTTGGTTTAGTTATACAAATCTTTGGTAGCGTGCTAATGGCCGTGGGAATTGAATTGTGTAGCATTAGCTAGTGGAAATGATTGTTGTTTATGCTTGCTTGACTGCACAATTATATGTTACGTTCTTTAGATGCTAAATTAGTTGGGTTGTTACATCTAGCTAGACGTCTGTGCGTTTCAAATTAACATCTAGTCGTGGAAAATGACGAACGTTATTCAGGTGACAAATGTCTCTCCGAGTACCACCTCTGAACAGATGAGATCTCTCTTCGGGTTTCTGGGAAATATTGAAGAACTGAAGTTATTTCCACCAGAGTGAGTATTATGAATATTAGACAATTAGCTAGCTAGTAGCGACGTACATTTTCCATGAAAATTCTGCCAAATTTGGCCATCACATAGGTTGGGGCCTGTGCGGCCTCAGTCCACCCCTAGCTAGTAGTAAGTAGTTGGCACACATGAGTGTGCGCTTGCTCATGCAACTGACACAGAGGAGCCAAACTCGCGCCTACTTGGCGGTGAGCTCGTAATTTAGCTAGATGGTTAACTTGATGGCTAGCTAGTAAACACTGGTTACAGCAAGCTCATTGAGTAGGATATCTGCGAACCCTCAGTGCCTATATGAAACATCTAACGTTAACCAGCTTACTGTACTGAGAAACAACTGGCTAGTAAGTTATCTTGTGATATCGAATAATAAATCAAACCTGCAGTCAGTACTATAGTAACTAGTTGACAAAACAAACTGTCGCGAATCAAACTGTTTTGAATTACAATGATACTGTGAAAACAAATGGCTCCATTGAATAACAGGGCAGGGTAGTAGGAGCTAATTAATCTGTTCTGTGCTTTGCTGTTTTTCACCTGTCGAATTACACCTGGCTGCACTGCAGTTAAGGTAGGAATTACAAGACGTCTTGATCATCCCTCTGAAGCTCTCATGGCAAAGACAAGAAAAGACTGCAAGAGATGCAACGTTCTTTCATTGCTCTCTCTTCCCAATTGTAACTAAACCAGACATAAAATATGTTTAATTAGGAAAGTGAGCATTTATGTTTTGAGGAAGAAAGTATACTAACAGTGTCAGTACCATGTTTCTAATACCATATGTCGAGAATCTTTGTATTTCTTGCACAACAAATGTGTATTTTCTTCCAGTGAATCTTCCTTGCCTGTGACTTCACGTGTCTGTTTTGTAAAGTTCCTTGAATCTGAGTCGGTTGGAGTGTCCCAGCATCTGACCAACACTGTCTTCGTGGACAGAGCCCTGATTGTTGTCCCATTCGCAGAAGGTTGGTAATCTTTTGTCCTATTTCTTTTCCAACATACAACAAAGCTCAATCAAACCCCATTGTTTATCAATATTTAATTTAAAGTAAGATTTAGTACAAAAGTCTTACCAGAGATTGACAATATAATAGGGGTAAACGGGAATACATGTGTAATCTTGCGGTTCTAGTATAGGCTATTAATAAAAAAATAATTGTATCTGTAATTTGTGTGTTGTGGTTTTCGAAATGGACAAGGCATCTGCTGATCCCCTTGCAGACTGAACAGGGTCCTCTACAGCCATCAAGAGATTAGACACATAAATGGCAATTCGGCTCCTGAGCCCCTTCCCACTGTTGTTCTGCTGTAGAGAAAGAAAGTTTATCTTTATCTCCAAAGCATCTTTTCATTGTAAGAATAACCACTCAATGAACCATAGCAATAGCAGGGGCCAACGGCCCCCCCTATCCCTCATCAACAATCTTAAATCTGGAAACGAGATTAAAGTAATCCAAGTTTAAAGGCCACAATCTATAGTAGGTATGCGTCTAATAAACTAAAGGAAGCATACACAAGTAAATTAACTGATTGCGGCAATGCATGCCAAAGTAGATTTGTATATGTAACAGTTTAACTTTAGTCCGTCCCCTCGCCCCGACCCGGGCGCGAACCAGGGACCCTCTGCACACATCAACAACAGTCACCCACGAAGCATCGTTACCCATCGCTCCACAAAAGCCGCAGGGGAACCACTACTTCAAGGTCTCAGAGCAAGTGACGTCACCGATTGAAAGGCTATTAGCGCGCACCACCGCTAACTAGCTAGCCATTTCACATCCGTTACATATAGTACTCGGCCTACATCCCTTTAGCTACTTTCAGCTACTGGCCTGGGAAATTCTGAACATCATTTTGGTTATGATTTACATGCTTATCTGTTGTTTGGACTTAACCCACCCAATTTGAATAGCTTTGTTTCGCAGTCCTTTTATACATATGTGCATCTCCATCCCCATATATTTTCACTAACTGCAGGTAAAAGTAGGACTGGTTGTTGTAGTGAAATGCTTTATAATGATCCTCTCCACTTGACTCTGAACGGGTTTAGTAAGTCACACATTTAACGGAGGCTTTTCTTGTTGTTGTTTTTACAGTTGTTTTTCCTGGTTCAGCCCTATACACCAGGCCCTGCTGAAAATGCCACCCAACAGTTTTGTCTTCTGCAGCTTATCCTGTTTCTCAAGTGTTGTTTTTTTTCTCAGAAAAGATGAAGCCTTGTTTGATTTGAAATTAGCTTAATTTTAGATTGCACACCCATGGACCATCTCATAAGATTTTCGTTTTTATTCCACTATTGTATATATTTTTTTTCTTCAGCATTGGGCTCATAGAAATGGTTAACTATTTGAGCTTTTTCTGGCATTTTCCCTTTTTTGTCAGAGCCTACTCAGTACTCTTCGGCAGGTAGCCTCGGGGTTAGAGTTTGGGCCAGTTCGAATACCAGAGCCGACAAGGTGAAGAAAGAAAAAGTCTGTTGCTTTGCCCTTGAGCAAGGCACTTAATCCTAATTGCTCCAGGGGCGCTGTACAATTGCGACCCTGACTGTGACCCCACTCTCTGCAGGTCCTCTGGGAATTGAGATATTTAGAAAAATAAACACATTTCAATTACACACTTGTGAGTAACAGGATGAAATATAAACAACCCCCAAATTATTATTTCTGTTAGTTGCAAGTTAAAGTTTACAACACTGTACATGAGTGGTATCCTACGAAGCGCGTTTGAGGAGTTGTCGAAGTAACTTTGGTCAACTCAGGATAACCAGTCATACGAAAGTGGCTCGCCTTTTAGCCAGGTACATTTCTATGGCAACAGATCCTAACCAGCTCCAGGGCAGGCTAACTCCACTTACCCTGAATGAAATGACTGAGCAACGAGTTGAGGACCAATTAAATCAGATTCCCTCCCTCTTGCAAAGATTGTGTCATCCGCTTCATTTGAGGATGACAATTGATTCAGTATTTTATTAATCAAATGTTTTTGTGTTAAAAATAGTCATGTTAATATATCACATTACACATTTAGTAATGACAGAATGCATTTTTTTTTTTTTTAATTTCAGTGTTTGCTTAGCCATGTGCGACATAGACACGCAGATATAGGCCTGCTAGAGTTATAGGCAGGCGGACGGGCAATATCCACATTTGTAGTATTGATGAAGCCGGAGGTGGAATGTGAAGCTAACTAATGCTGGTTAGCTGTAGAAAACCCTGAGTAGATCTAGCTTGCTTCGTAGTATACCCCTCTGGTGAATACAGTAGCCAATCAACAGTGCTGTAGGCTCTTTGGAAGAAAGAAGCCACCAGCAAAAGCCCAGAAAACAGAATTTGGTCGAGCTTTTCTCTGTTTGTTTTGTAATGGTAAGTGTTTTTAGACTAAAGTAGTTACCTTTTCCCTGAACTTTGTTTTGTGTATCTTGATGTTTTTGTGTGCTTTGTAGCGAAGCAGCCGGCACGAGTCGCTTGTTCATAAAACATCTAATGAAACTTGAGAGCACATCCCACTGGACAACCGGCTGTGCTTACGTTTGTTTCATGACTTAAAAAACAAGTACAGCTGATGCAATCTTGGCAGTGTTGACCACAGTGTGTATTGTGACTTTGTTCTCGTAGTAGTATTCTGAAATCATACTTAGCAAATTAGGGACCAACATTTTCCGACAACACAAAATGGAATGTATGTCTTACTACATATCTATTGTGGTAAGAGTAGTTAGGTTGAGGTGGTTTGTTTGAGTATGGTGGATGTTTGCAAAGACCTGTACTGATTCTGTGGCGTTTTTCTCTAGGAGTGATTCCTGATGAGTCTAAAGCTCTGTCACTGCTGGCACCAGCGAATGCCGTGGCAGGATGCATGCCTGGAGGAGGCCTTCTCCCCACTCCAAATCCTTTGGCGTCCGTAAGTGTTATCTATTAATGTCGAAATGAGACCTATCAACTGTGTAACCAAAGGCCCCATTTTGACAACAACAAAAAAGTAGCTGGAAGGAAGATTTGTCTGACGTGTATCCCTTGTCCTTGCAGATGGGAGGCGTACCTCTTTCAGCTCTCGGAAATCTGAACATGGATCACATGGCTGCCATGGGCATGTCTGGCAACATCAACCCCCAGGTTGGACATGGCTACTTTCTATTTCACAACTCGCTGTACTTTAAAACGGGTGTAGGTTATACTATTAATCTGTAAGTAACATAATAAAAAAATATTTGTCTCAATCTGTCAGTTTAAGCTAGAGATGTCTGTTTTTTTGCATGGGCTGCGTCTCAATCCACCGCATCCGACTATGGCGGCCTTCCGCATCTGTGGTGGAAAGTGGCCGAGCTACAGCGGTCTTTGTCAGACCATGAGACAAAAATCAGTCTTCTCACAAAGCTTCCTACTGTTTGGTCTACAAACTAATAATATTTCCACTCTATGGAATGCCTACGAACACGATGGTGTTCTGTGTTTTGCTCTACGACTGAAGTCGGTAACGATGATGTGCCAACTTCTGTCTGTAGCATCCAAATTGTTTGGGCTACAAACTAATGACCCCATTGTGGAAAGGGGAGACTCACGAACACAATTGTGTTCTCCGTTTTGCGCTACGCCCCCACAAGTGTCACAGGACCTGGCTAATACAAATGAATGGAAGCATGTAGGTAGTTTTGTGGCAACAAAAATAAGGTGTTAAACGTGTCCAAAAAAATTACCATTTCCTGAGCTTTCTTATCTCCTAGATATAGGGCAGACACTTCAAAACTATATTCCTTATGATTTATTTTGTGATCATTTTTTTGCCATTTATGAATGTTATTCAATGCGTTTCTATGAGCTAGTAAAGGCAATAAAATAAAATAAAAATTAAATCAAACATGGTATGACCATCTTAAAACAATTTCATATGTTAGCTTAGTAGAACCCCCCCCCCCCCCCCCCCCCCATAATAACCTATTGATCTACTTATCACATTATAAATGTATATAGCTATGCATTTTCATGTTCTTTATTTCAGGCCCTCTCTGCTGACTTTCTGAAGCTTATGCAGTCCATGGATCCTACTAAGTAACTATCACCTCCAATTCTGGCCAGTCTATAAAGAATATTTTAACTATTGTATTGAGTATGTGGAAAAGTTATCTGTAATTTTTCTGGGTGACTAACTGGGGTTTGGCCATTGCAGGATGAATTCAATGGCTGCTGGTATGAT
Source organism: Salvelinus namaycush (assembly GCF_016432855.1). Classification (NCBI taxonomy): domain Eukaryota; kingdom Metazoa; phylum Chordata; class Actinopteri; order Salmoniformes; family Salmonidae; genus Salvelinus; species Salvelinus namaycush. The sequence goes on from NC_052316.1 coordinate 13,266,355, forward strand.
GATTAATCCTGGTATGAAGAATGACTCCAACAAGGAGATGGAGGAGGCCATGAAGAGGGTCAGAGAGGCCCAGTCACTCATCTCTGCCGTTATCGAGCCTGGAAGTGAGTTCTCACTAATTTAGACCAAATATTTGCAGTATTACACGTGTATTTTGACTGAATTACCCATTCCTCTCTTCTATGGTGCTATTCCTCACGTCTTCAGACATTGACGGCTGTCATGTTAGTCAGTTCCCACAGATTTGTATTGTTACGTTGGAGTTTCCTGAGCTTTCATTCTTCCTCTTTGCAGATACGAAAGACGACAAGCGCAAACATTCCCGCTCCAGGTCCCGGTCGAGGCGGAGGAGGTCCAGGTCTCGTCACAGGTACGCCGCTGATGAGAAACTGCATACCTTAATTAAATCAGCAATTTTGGATGTGCTGAAGGTTAGCCCCACTTTACATGCATGTTGGAAAACATCAGCAAATCAGTCACGATGCATCTTGAGTGGTTTGAGTGCATGAATTAGTTGGGACAGCTCTGAGTTCTGGTTAAAAAAAATAACCTGTCTAATCTCATGGCAGGCGATCAAAGAGCAGGTCTCGGCGGAGGTCCCACTCGAGGAGCAGGAGGCGGTCGAAGAGCCCCCGCAGACGGAAGTCCCACTCCAGAGAGAGGGGTAGATGCAGCAAATCCAGGTGGGTGGCCATCTACAGTGTTATATTCACAGCGGGGATCAGGGGAAATGTGGTGCATGATGTACCTCTTTCAGGATTCCTTCAAATCATTTTGCCTTCATTGTTTTTCCTGCTTGTAGGGATAGGAGGAAAGACGAGAAATCCAAAAAGCGCTCCAAGACGCCGCCTAAGAGCTACAGCAGTACCAGGAGGTCTCGAAGCATCAATCGGTGAGTGGTTTAAATAAAGGATGAGTCTAGTTAGCTTGACCAAAATGCATTGATCCCGCTTGATGTTCTAGACCTTTCAGGAACCCAAAGACAACCAGTGGCATGTAGGGTTAAAGGTTTCCCTCCCATCTTTAATATCTGGTCTTCAACAGGAGACGTAGAAGAAGCCGCAGCGCCTCTAGGTCACCAAAGAAGTCCAGGTCCCCAAAGAGGAAACTGTCCAGGTCCCCTTCCCCTAGAAGGTGAGTGGTACAAAAGAGGGTCCTCCTAGTTCAGAACCACACTGGGCTTCACAGTGCAGTAATCTGTAGGTGTACCTGTCTGTATTTAAACAATAGTTTTTGTTCCCACAGGCACAAGAAGGACAAAAAGAAGGACAAAGAGCGAGAGAAGGACCGTGAGAGGGAGAGGAAAGACGTCAGAGATCGGAGCCGAGACGAAAGAGAAGGCTCCACTAGTAAGAAGAGCAAAGACAAGGATAAGGACCGAGACTGCAAATCTGACAGTGAGAAAGGAGATGTCAAGGTGTGCAGCCACTGACTTTCCCACATTAACGGCTCATTCTAATCGTATCTGTTAAATGTCCATCTAAATAGCTTTTTAGCCATGACTAGGCTTAATCTGTACAGGGACACCGACCTTGAATGTTTTCATGTCCAGAGTTTGACCTGTTTCATGTGCCATTTATTCCTTTATTGCTCAGAACGCTTTGCTCTTGAAGGTGACCAGGGATTACGATGAGGAGGAGCAAGGCTATGACAGTGGAAAAGAGGGAGAGGTAGAGGATGAAGAGGAGAGGAAGAGCGACTCCGATTCTGCGTCTCCCACAAAGCCCCAGGAGTCTGACGAGAAGCTTGCAGGGGAGAGCGGCAAGAAGTCCAAACAGAACGGAGATGACCACCATGATGAGGAAGACATGGAGATGAGCGACTGAGTACGCCCAGGGAAAACCAGCCAGATGATGTCACTGAAAACCGACATAGGCTCCATTCCCTACCGTTCTCTTTTTAAAGGCATCTAGATAACGTGCCTGATCTTTTAAATGAATAATTGTGGGAGTCTGGTGGGTTGTAGTCCTATTGGGGAGATGTACAGTTTTTAGAGTTATAGAGACACTTTCCATCTCTAGACTGGTTAGGGAAAATATCGTTCCTGTTTGAAATAGCCAGTTTATTTCTGTAGTGGACCGTGTCTGGTGAGCATGTGTAGGAATTCTGTCCCAAATGATTTTTGCAAAATGTCAAATTGCTGTACTTTTAAGTTGAAGGGCCTGTTGAATGTGAGGGATTTTGAAAGTGATTTCATTTTTGGGCTTCAAAGATTTTATTCATCTTGAACATAGAGGAACTGTTTTCTCCTAAATGACTCACTGAACTTATATATACCTTAACCTTTTACACTCAGACTGTTAAATTGTATTTAGCCTGGTACCATTCTGGTTTCGGTGCAGCGCAGCTTTCTATTCTTTGTTGTAATCTTGACAAATTGACTCAATCTGTAAAGCACTTAATACTGTTGTAGACATACCCTTCCACCTGTGACGATATACTGTAGATCCAAATCAGTGTTCGGATTATTATGATGGAACACCCTGTACTGTCTACATGTTTTACAAAGGAAAGTCTATAATAAAACGTGGTCAAAATAGCTACGGTTTTGTTGTGGGATATGTTTGATAGCCTCCACCAGTTTTGAAATGCATGATAAACAAGTTCATTATGTGGACATTTTATTTTAGTAAAAATGTTTTTCATATGAAAATAGTGTCAGGCTTATACAAGGTTTCTTGTACAACTGGCATGTAGATGAGTGACAACGTGTTTACATCAGCTCTTGGCAGCTAAAGCCATGGTAAGGAGTAAAACAACATTCAGCCCACAACAAAAAGTGAAGAAAACACATTTCCATTTGCAGAACTAACCAGTAGTGTGGCATGGAAGCATGATGGAAAGGTTTATAACTACCGGAGGGGTCAATAGGGCCCTGATCAATATACAAAGGAAATGAGTCGGGAGTACAAAGCATTCTGCAATTTCTATTGCTGCTGGTGCAGTATTGATCACACTGCAGCTCAGCAAACCCTCCCTGTTGTACACAGTACCCAGCAGAACCAAATGAGCACCACTTCAGAGAAGTCCTATTTCATTCCTGAAGCAAGGCATAGCTAAGCTTATTGGATTTGACCTTTTCCTTGAACGTAAAAGCCTTGTTTATACCTGGTGCTAACATGCGTCATTTGTCCTGATCTTGTCCACATTGATTGCCCACATTTTCTGAAATATGTCTACACGTTATTAAAATGTGTTTAATATCCATCCTTTGTGTCTGCATTGTGACCAAAGTTCCAGGTCCTTCCCTATATGCAAATTATTTGACAGCTATTCTTTCAAAATAATATTGATTTGTTTTAAGACACATATTGATGCCGTAATTCAATGGTGCCACCTGTCAGTGATTTTAGAAGGGATAATGATTTAAATGGTTTCACTGTCCAGATCTGTCTACACTTGTAAGATATCCTACCTCGGGAGATGGTCAGAAAGATCTGATCACAATGAGTCTTTTAATCGTTTACACTGTCTGAAAATGTGGGCACAATCAGGACAAGGATGGATGTTGGAACCAGGTATAAACGGGGCAACATTTTGCAATGTTCAGAAGCAATCAGGACTCAACTGAAACTGTTCTTCTGAAGATGGAAACTGAATAATCCAGTCCTTGTAAAACTCAAGGATGTAAGACCTCACAGTGCTTTGTACACTTGGCTCATACATAGGTCTGCAGGGGAGAAGTCAACAAAGAGTTGACATAAGTGTGACAATGAAGACAAAAAACAAAGGAGAATTGGAGATTTTTACCAGCACCATATATGTACAAAAATATCCATTGTCACCACGATACAAACCAATTACCTCTTTGGGTGAACTCACATCAACTAGGCTTGGCATCAAACTTCAGAAACTCTTCTTGTCATAGAAGACATCTACACCCATATTAACACAAAGAAAGTGAAGAGAGAAAAAACACAAAATAAGACAAACATAAAAACAGCGGTATTTACACCTTGCGCAAGGAAAAGGCCTGGTTTTTGCTTGCTTTAAAAATTGCATTTAGGGCTCGATTCAATCCATACCACTGAAGTTTAACTCTATAGCGTGATTGAAATGTGAAGGTAATTTTCGATGTTTCAGTGTTTACCGTGAACGCAGTCTGCTAACGCGGGCACGTTGACTTTACATTTCTATCGCGCAGTGGCGCTGAACTTCTGTGATATGGATTTTGAATCGAGCCCTTTACATTGTACTTAAATCGTACCTAATCATCTACAGACAACTTTCACTCCTGGTTCATTTCCTTTAACTGAATTGTAGTTTGTTACATAGTTTAAAAAGGTAGAATATGAAAACAATTCTTATATGCAATACTTATAATGCCACACTTGCTGCCAGTCAAATAGGATAAGATAACTTCGCTCTGGTACAATTCAATTTCTTAGCATGTCTATCATTGCTTTCAGGTGGAGTACCAAAGAGTTGAGTATCGACTGGCGCAGTAGGTCCTCCCCTCTGCTGCCAAGGCCAACTCAGCCCAGTACTGACTGGCTGTAATGCATCTAACCAGTGCCCAACGTTCAGTGAAGCTCCAAACGAAGCTCTGGAAAGTAGCTACATCTTTTCACTTCCATTTAAAACATTACACATACAATTTCCTTTTCTTGTCTTCTTCTCCTATGACAACTTGATGAAATATCAATTCCCTTTCATAGGTGACCCCTTTCTGGTGTCCACCCAAAGGGGTTAAAGGTCAGGGAAGCGGCTGGGGTCCTCGTTGTACTCATTGGGGATGGTGAAGATGGACTCCTCAAACTCGTCGTAGCGCAACTCTTGAAAAGTCACCGTGGCCGTAATGGTTGGAAAGACAGGGATATCTTTGTGGAGAAACGACAAATGTAAACATGTTATAACATCAGGGAATATAGCTGGTCAGCCAGTCAGCAGGCGTCCAACTGGATCTCTTATATTTTAGAATATGTTTCCCACTAAGCAGTATACTATACATAGTACTTACCCAGTTTGACAGGGAAACCAGGAGGGAGTTTCATTTGAACAAACTCTCTGAGTTTATTAAAGTGCTTGAAGGGTGCTATCACCTCCAGAACGTTTAATAACCTGAAAATAAACAACAAAAAAGATCAGTCTTTCATTCTCACTCAATGAAGAATGGATTTCATGCATCACTTCATGCCAGACAGTACAGCAAGTTACAGTCACTAGCACATTCAATTAGCGATGGGGATAATCATCAGAAAATGAGGCCTCTGCACACCACAAAAGTGAGGTTAACATTTTTGTTGTTGGTGTGATTACTGATCAATTAATTTATACATTTATAATTAGTAGGTTATGTTATCTGTTTTAAAAACCTTTTTATTTTTGTACTTATGTATTGTGTATTGTTTCTGTTGTGTTGTGGTTTTCATGTCAGCCCTCGGGCTTCCAACCACACCTGCACACTGTTTTTTTCAGTATTCATTTGTTTCTATCTGTATTGTTGTCTATCATGTGTTTTCTTTGGCGCAAATAAATAAATGCACTGTGTCCATCAACCTCTTTAGCCCATTCATGCACACAAACGTCATTTCAGTTTTCAATATTTTATGGAAAAAAAAATTAACTTTATTAAAATGTATCCCGTCTGGCAACTACTTGTGTCAGTCTAGACGTCAAGTTCATCTGGGCGTAATAGAAGAGGATGCTTACGATTCAATGCTCAGAGGGAAGTCTTGACTCATGGCCACGGTCGCTTTGAAGTTCTTCTTGCTCTCTTTGCATACCAGGTCTCTTCCTAGATGAGGCGCTCTGAGGGAGAAGAAGAGGGAGAATTTTGAAAATGTGTGGTAATAATGGTATGGGTATGATGCATTTGGGTAATTTGGGCAATTTTTTAAATAATTTGTCTTACAATAGAATACACATTTTCTGTGAGGAACCACTCACTGCTAGGTGATGGAAGTGGGAAGCAGTAACCAGTTGCTACTGAAACCCCATACCCATCTAGTCGATGGGTCAAGTTTCTCCAACAGGAAGTAGAACAGCTCTCCACAGCTTTAACTGATGAGGTAAGAGGGAATGGCCTTAAATGGCACTATCCACCCTGTCACAACTGTACATAAGTGATCTGTCTGTCTGTCCATCATTCCCCCTGGCAAGATGGCACTGCAGTGGATGGCAGCCGTCTTACGGGCTCCTGACCTATTTTGTGTGTTTTTACGCTGATCGTAACTTTGTTGTACATAATGTCTCCAGCATCATTTCCTATGACCGAAAACAGCTTCAAGGCATCAGAATGGATGAACATTCCAACTTAAACGAGTCGGCACCTCTGGACGTTCTGCTTCCTCCGGACCAGGAACTAATCCCTGGGACTCGAAAGAGGAAGCGGCAGCGAAAGAGAGACAGGCGAGGCGGCAACCTGACAAGAGTACATTAGCGAGCAAATAGACCACCATTGCCCTCTGTTGTATTGACGAACATGCAGTCACTCGAGAACAAACTGGAAGAGCTCCGTATCCTCTCAACGGTACCTGAAAAACTGTAATATCCTATGTTTCTCAGAGTCTTAGCTGAACAGGGGGAGGAGAGGTGTGTCTCTTTATTAACAACAGTTGGTGCGGGACCTCCAATGTTAAGGAAGTCTCAAGTTAGAATACCTCATGATAAGCAGCAGACCATACTATTTAATCTATCTTTTTTGTAGCTGTCTAGTTACCACCACAAACAAACGCTAGCACTAAGACTGCACTTAACTAGCTGTATAGGGGGCTATAAGCAAACAAGACAATGCACATTCAGCGGCAGCTTTTCTCGTGGTCGGTGATTTTAATTTTCAGCAAACTTAACATGTGTTTGTATGAACAAATATTTGTATGAACATAACAAGATTCAACAACTTAGACATAAAATTAACAAGTTCCACAGACACGTGACTAACAGAAATGGAATAATGTGTCCCTGAACAAAGGGGGGATCCAAATCAAAAGTAACAGTTAGTATCTGATGTGGCCACCAGCTGCATTAAGTACTGCAGTGCATCTCCTCCTCGTGGACTGCACCAGATTTGCCAGTTCTTGCTGTGAGATGTAACCCCACTCTTCCACCAAGGCACCTGCAAGTTCCCTGATATTTCTGGCAGAATGGCCCTAGCCCTCACCCTCCGATCCAACAGGTCCAGACGTGCTCAATGGGATTGAGATCTGGGCTCTTCGCTGGCCATGGCAGAACACTGACATTCCTGTCTCGCAGGGAATCACGCACAGAACGAGCCGTATGGCTGGTGGCATTGTCATGCTGGAGGGTCATGTCAGGATGAGCCTGCAGGAAGGGTACCACATGAGGGAGGAGGATGTCTTCCCTGTAACGCACAGCGTTGAGATTGCCTGCAATGACAACAATCTCAGTCCGCTGATGCTGTGACACAATGCCCCAGACCATGACGGACCCACTCCAGAGTACAGGCCTCGCCGTAACGCTCATTCCTTTGACGATAAACGCAAATCCGACCATCATCCCTGGTGAGACAAAACCGCGACTCGTCAGTGAAGAGCACTTTTTGCCAGTCCTGTCTGGTCCAGCGACGGTGGGTTTGTGCCCATAGGCGACGTTGTTGCCGGTGATGTCTGGTGAGGACCTGCCTTACAACAAGCCTACAAACCCTCAGTCCAGCCTCTCTCAGCCTATTGTGGACAGTCTGAGCACTGTTAGAGGGGTTGTGTGTTCCTGGTGTAACTCGGGCAGTTGTTGTTTCCATCCTGTACCTGTCCCGCAGGTGTGGTGTTCGGATGTACCGATCCTGTGCAGGTGTTGTTACACGTGGTCTGCCACTGAGAGGACAATCAGCTGTCCATTCTGTCTCCCTGTAGCGCTGTCTTAGGCGTCTCACAGTACGGACATTGCAATTTGCACCTCCCTCTGCAACTGGATCCTGGACTTCCTCATGGGCCGGCCCCAGGCGGTAACTTTGGCAACAACACATCCGCAATGCTGACCATCAAGGCGTGTGTGCTTAGTCCCTTACTGTATTCCCTGTTCACCCATGACTGCGTGGCCACGCCCGACTCCAACACCATCATCAAGTTTGCTGACAATACGACGTTGGTAGGACTGATCAACGACTACGATGAGGCAGTCTATAGGGAGGAGGTCAGAGACCTGGCAGTGTAGTGCCAAAACAACAACCTTCCCTGAACGTCAGCAAGATAAAGGAGCTGTTCGTGGACTACAGGAAACGGAGGGGTGAGCATGCCCCCATCTACATCGATGGGGCTGTAGTGGAGTGGGTTGAGAGCTTCAAGTTCCTCGGTATCCACATCACTAAGGAATTAACATGGTCCACGCACACCCACACAGTTGTGAAGAGGGGATGACAGTGCCTCTTCCCCCTCAGGAGGCTGAAAAGATTTGGCATAGGCCTCAGATCCTCAAAACTTTTCACGGCTTGGTATGGCAACTACAAGGCACCTGATCGCAAGGCACCACAGAGGGCGGTGAGTACGGCCCAATACATCACTGGGCCCGAGCTCCCTACCATCCAGGACCTCTATACCAGGCGGTGTTAGAGGAAGGCCCAAAACATTTTCAGACTCCAGCCACCCTAATCATAGACTGTTCTTCCTGCTACCGCAGGGCAAGCAATACCAGTGGACCAAGTCTGGAACCAACAGGACCCTGAACAGCTTCTACCCACAAGCCATAAGACTGCTAAACAAGAGTGCTAATTAGCTAATCAAATAGCTACCAGGACTACCTGCATTGACGCTTTTTTGCACTAACTCTCTTGCATTGACTCTATGCCCACACTGGACTCTATCCACACACTCACACATACTCACACTGACAACCCAACACACGCATACACACACACTGTATACGCCCACACACACATAACACGCGCACACATGCATACTGACGCCACACACACACACTTTCACAGTCACCACATACGCTGCTGCTGCTACTGTATTATCTATCCTGTTACCTAGTCGCTTTACCCCTACCTATATGTGCATAGGTACCTCAATTACCTCCTAATATATATTCCTTTTTCATATGCATTGACTCCCGATTCGCCAGTCTCTAATTAACTATGCCCGCACCTGCTGTGTGTGTCTTCTTAATTTGTTTGTACAGCACTGATGAAGGCATAAGGCCTCCGCTCCTTGTTGTTATATAGCGCCTTGCACCTCCACTTCTTTCGAGCGTGGATTAAATGAATGATATTATTTCTGCATCTCGGCCCCCTTGGGGTTTTCCTCTTCCTGGTTTTGAGTGCGTTGAGTACTTTTTCCGAACACTACAGATATTCTCTCTCCCACGCATACCGGCCGCGGTTCATTCTAGCCTGAGCGCTAACCCTCATACGGGCTTTCCCACTCCCTGTCTATATCCATGTTGTTTTTACTCTTTATTGTTATTCACTGTGTATTTATTCCTCGTGTCACTATATCTCATTTTTAACTCTGCACTGTTGGACCTTGAAGTGTGCATTTCACTGTTTGTCTACACCTGTCGTTTACGAAGCGTGTGACAAATAACATTTGATTTGATTAGATTTAACCCTGTATGTAGACATTTGAGACTAACAATGAGGAAGAGGGCCCTCGTGAAAGGAAGCGTGTAAGAAGTGTACTTGTGAGAAGGTGATGGTCACACATACTTTCCGTTTTCTGCGTTGATGTATTCCTCCCAGGAGATAGTGTTGGGTGAAGGGGCAGTTAGTGACTGTCGCCTCACGGGCTAAAGAGAGAGGGAAACACATATGAGTGGCAAGAACAGACACCTGGCAATAGAAATCGACACAGAATAAAGTCAGACATCAAACTGAGCAAAGAGTACACAAATATCATAAACAAAGTCATAGTCAGACTACAAAGAAAAACAAAAACACATTCAGACATAACAAACAGCACACTAAAAGCTTAAAAATCCCAAGCTAATGACTTCAATATAGATTTTTTTATGAGCTTCTCAAAGTGGCTTTGTTTTTTTGCTGAGTTGTTTGTAAGATTTTGCCTGTATCCACCTGAGGTGAATGAAATGTAGGATGCACAACCACATTTGGGTCACTAGAGGGCCCAAATACATCACTAATGCTGAGAGCGGGATTGACCACATGAACAACACACTGCCAGTGGTAAAACCAACTTGATGATTTTACAGCTGCACACAAACTGCATGAATGAAAAGGGGTCATTTCAATAAAGCACAGACTCAGTCTTAATTCTCGACACGTGCCTCGTTACCAACACCTTGACCTTAGGTTATTATCTCTCTGGACATCAAAGTAGCAATGGTCATCGAAATTGTTAAAAGGTTTTAATAAATGCAACAGTTGGACAATGGATAAAGATACTCCAAACATTTTGAATTTGTATAATCCATCAGATGTTGACTGAATTTTATCACATAAAACATTTTACTGGCAAATAACGAATGGAATTCAGGGGCATTGGTGGGATGTATTGAAACATAAAAAAATGTTTCTCTTAGAATACACTCATAAATACATTTTCTTACTGTATCAGCAAATAGTTCTTATTCTGTGTTAAAAGAAAGAAAATTACATGTGCCTCATTTGCATAAATACACCAGGTGTGTTTGTATATATGAACACATTAACATAAAGGGGAGGAACAGAGCTGCAACCACCAAACACTTTCTCTGTTTACCCTACCTGCACTCACCTGCTCTGTCTACCCTACCTGCTCTCACCAGGGCTGTCTACCCTACCTGCACTCACCTGCTCTGTCTACCCTACCTGCACTCACCAGGGCTGTCTACCCTACCTGCTCTCATCAGGGCTGTCTACCCTACCTGCACTCACCTGCTCTGTTTACCCTACCTGCTCTCACCAGGGCTGTCTACCCTACCTGCACTCACCTGCTCTGTCTACCCTACCTGCTCTCACCAGGGCTGTCTACCCTACCTGCACTCACCTGCTCTGTCTACCCTACCTGCACTCACCAGGGCTGTCTACCCTACCTGCTCTCATCAGGGCTGTCTACCCTACCTGCACTCATCAGGGCTGACTACCCTATCTGCACTCATCAGGGCTGTCTACCCTACCTGCACTCATCAGGGCTGTCTATCCTACCTGCACTCACCAGGGCTGTCAACCCTACCTGCAATCACCTGCTCTGTCTACCCTACCTGCACTCACCTGCCCTGTCCACCCTACCTGCACTCACCTGCTCTGTCTACCCTACCTGCACTCACCAGGGCTGTCTACCCTACCTGCACTCATCAAGGCTGTCTATCCTACCTGCACTCACCTGCTCTGTCTACCCTACCTGCACTCATCAGGGCTGTCTACCCTACCTGCACTCATCAGGGCTGTCTACCCTACCTGTACTCACCTGCTCTGTCTACCCTACCTGCACTCACCTGCTCTGTTTACCCTACCTGCACTCACCAGGGCTGTCTACCCTACCTGCACTCATCAGGGCTGTCTACCCTACCTGCACTCATCAGGGCTGTCTACCCTACCTGCACTCATCAGGGCTGTCTACCCTACCTGCACTCATCAGGGCTGTCAACCCTACCTGCACTCATCAGGGCTGTCTACCCTACCTGTACTCACCTGCTCTGTCTACCCTACCTGCACTCATCAGGGCTGCATTCTGTAAGTTTTTACGTTCTGTAACGTTGAATTGAACGGAAATGGTGCTGTGCTGAACGACCAGTTGAAAAACAAGGTGGGTTGGTTGTGGGTTGGGGAACGCTGTCAGCATGGCCACTGCCCTTTAAAAACGTCACTCATTGCTTCAAGCCACACCGCGCCACGCCCACCAAACGTAAGCAAACGTTCCTCAAAGTCTGTTCAAGAACGTTTTGGGGAAATGTGTCGTTCAGTACAAATTGTTCTGCAACGTAGCAAAGGTTCAATCAAACGGAATGTTTTTATGTTCTGGACAGTTGAAATGTTGAAATGTGACCAGTACGTTTTTACATTCTCAAATGTTAAATTGAACAGAAATGGTGCTGTACTTAATGACCTGTTGAAAAACAGGGAGGCGTTGGGTTGTGGGTAGGGGAACACTGTCAGCATGGCAACTGCCCTTTAAATACGTCACTTGCATTGCTTCAAGCCACACCTCACCACACCCACCAAACGGGAGAAAACGTACCTCAAAGTCTGTTCAAGAATGTACAAGAACATTTTGGGGAAACGTGTCATTCAGTACAAACCATTGAACTGAACGCACCTCTGCACTGCCTAGACTGCCTCATTAATGACTGATGTTGCAACCTTCTCTTGCAACTAGGGTGTCAATAGCAGGATACCCTCGGATTAAAAATCTAAACGATCGGCTCTAGATTACACCTATCTAAACATACTTTACATTGTTTGCGAGATCAAACATAATATGATTATAATCAGTGTTCATTTTCAAAAGTTGCTTTCATTTCAGCGCATCTAATTTGTAAAAATTTTAACTGTATTAAATGGTTACTTTTTAAAATTCCTTCTCTTTCTTGTGATGTAGGTGTCGAGACGGTGTGTTCAATCCCCAACAAAGCTTTAACGTTCTTATAGATTCAACGGAAAGACAGTATTTTCCATTGAGCCCATTTCAGCCATTACCGGCGTGTTTGACAGGTCATTACACACGTTAACGGGGAAAAAAACAACAGGCACAAGCAAGAGTATGAAAGAGTCGCAGGAGTAAAATGAGAGCAATCAATCCAGTGAGATTTATTAAGTGGATTCTGCGCGTTGCTAGCGATTGACCCACACAGGCTTACTACCTCACATTGGCCAGGACACATGGCTACTCAACAGTAGGCTACTGCCAATACTGAGGACTTGGCCACATCGAGGATACCAACCGACGCACGCCCACAAATACGCACGTATGCACAAAAACACGCCCACACTAATACTGAACTCTCTCTAACTGACCCCTCACTAGGAATGGCTGTGTTTTCTGAAACGTGAATTGAGAAGCATCCACTATAATGTACCTATGGCCTACTTCAAGAGAAGAAAGAACCTGCACCAGATTCCACTGTCAGTATCTCATCATTCAAACGTAGGGTTCCCTTTACTTCAAACTGGACAATGTTATTATCCCTATGTGACCCTGAGCGGTGGTGGATCACAGTGTTTTGATGCATTTGCTGTGGCATCATGATGGCCGTTGGCTCGCACGCCTCTCGCTCCCGCCGCCGCTGTTGTTGTGACGGGGGCAGAGTACATACAGCCTCCAGCCAGTGATCTCCTGGTATGCCAGTCCGTCTGTCGGCCGGTGCACCCCCGTCGCTCCGTGGCACCAGGGGTTTTAGCCTTCATCCACACAGTCAATAGTACAGAGCCCTGCTTTAAACCCCCTGCTATCTGGGTCCCCGGGCGCCGCGCTGACCCGCTCTGCTATGCCACCACCGCCGGAGTAAACAGAGGGGGGCGTCAGTGCTGGGACGAACTTGGACTGTTGTTTTTCTCTCAACCTACTTCTGTGAAACAGTTACCACTGAGCAGGGAAGCACTTGTATAAACATGGATGGATGGATGCACAATGGACTGTGTAAGCAGTTTTTCCCATTCAATACTGTGCTGACCTGACCTTGACCTATATGTCACAGTACAAGGACAACAATACCACAAGATGTAAATACTATAGGACACATCGACAACACAAAACCCAGTTCATGACAGGACAGGACTAACGAAAACAACAGAGCCACTAAAAAGTATCTATTGAGCATTGTGAGGCAGTGACGTCCCTGTGTGGCAGCTTTATGTACAGTGCATAGACAAGGGCTCCCAAAGCAAACTCTCGAACGATCTAGAGGCCGAAAGAGAGGGAAAGCACTGGAACTGTGTGTAAAGTTCAGCTGTGAGCTTCCATCACTAGAGGGGGGTGCTGTGCCTGGTATATATGCGCAAAGGTGGAGGAAAGGGGTCAGAATGCCACAAACGAGGATCAGAAGGGCGGTTTTCATTCCGACAGACGGTATGTCCAAATAAAACTACAAAGAAACCCAAGAGGGGTGAGGAGTCCAATTGAAGTATTTCCAAATAAACAATGCAGACGTGTTTTACATCAAAAGAGCCCGATGCTAAGGGAAAAATATGACGCTCTCGTGGTCCATGTAGCATTTACATGTTTTGGTAGGAGTGACTGGAGGTGAGAGGAGATCCCATAGGATGGTGATATAAGAGTGGCAAGCAGTGAGGTCAGAGGGCCTACCCCGAGGGTCCAGCAGGAGAGGAGAGTTTCCGGACTGGACTCGCACTTAGGCTGCAGGTACAAGCAAACAGTATCTTCACTTAACACATAGCAGCCAGCTCACAACCGCAACAGGTGACATCATACCAGTAGGCCCCAGCAGAACGTTCTGGATATGAAAATATGGTTAAGAGTTGGGTGAAAGTTTACATTGTGGCCATATTCCCGTACTCTGCAGCCAGAGGACCTCACAGCAGAGCTCACCTCGTAGTTCTGCTCAATGAGGTTCCCTCCTTTGCTCAGGCTCTCCATGATGGCCTTGTTCCTCAGGATGTCCTCCTCACTCAGGTGCTCCCGACGCTTCCGTGACTCCAGCACCAGCCCGTTCACTGAGTAGAAATCCGCCAGGAAATTTCCCACACGCTCCTGGAGCCACAAAGGACAAGAAAATAAAACCTCTGAGTCACCAATTTCCCTTCAATACACCTCAAAGGACCGAGACAGACAGCAATACCCCCCCCCCCCCCCCCCCCCCCCACACACACACACACACACACATGAACTCTCCCCTCAGGTGAACACCTGTGGCTCTCCCAGGAGGCTTATCAAACACGACCACTATGTTTTGGTTACTCTGTTGCCCCTGAACTTTGTTGTGGGGAGATACGGCGTGGTTAATGTGAAAAGGACATGGGCGTCCTGTACTGCATTGAATAACAAGACGATAACTGTAGATCAGCAAAGGTCACATTTAGTGACGGAGAGGTAGTATTCGACAAAGGAGATGTATGAAAACCAACCGTTTTGTCCTCTCGGAACAGCCAGCCGGTCTGGGCTCTGGAGAAGGTGATGGACTTGGTGGAGAGAGTGGCAGAGTAAACATCACTGCTCATAAGGATGTCCACCTCTTCCTCTGTCTCCATCTCTGACTCCTGCAACATAGGGAACACAGCCCTCTGACACACACACACACACACTTCACAGACACAGGGATCATTTTGAAAGGCAGAGTACGAGACATAGAGCGTCACTAGCTCGACGTCTGCATGCAGAAATGCACGACGGTATGTTTGCGTGCGTGCGTGCACGTGCGGATTTGTGCTGCTGCGAGCGTGTGTGTGTATGTGCACGTGTGTTTGTGTGTGCGCGTGCATGGGTCTCACCTCGTGGTGTATCCGCTGGTACACCTTCTGTTCATTGTCCAGCACCGCAAAGGACTCAGAGGGGATGGCGTCGCCATTAAAGATAAAACTAAGGTCACCACGCTGGCACTTCATATCTGTGAAGTCTATTAGGGTGGTGTCCAGTCTACGACCAATCAGAAAGAAAGGGAAGAAGGGATAGAATTGAAATTCAAACCACTTCATGGGCCAACATAATGTCAATAGCACCAGCAACAGCACATTAAAACAGCACATATTGCGTCTAGTTCATGTCTATACTAATTGCTTCTATCACATCTACATAATCCCTCCACACCCCTCAAAAACCAAAAGAAGACAAAGAAGCAAGGAGAAAAAGAGAAAGAGAGAGACAGAGTGAGGGACACACACACACACGGAGTATAAGTACACGATCTTGTTACCAAGCAACATACAGCGTAAAAGTAAAACTTTTTTCAATAAAACTAAAGAACTCAAACTTGGTCTCTAAAAGCTCTGAGACAGCTTTTGTGTTAATAGTTGCCATGGGCGACAACCCATTTCTATGTTTTCCGACAAAAGCTAGTTTCATGGAGTAGTGGAGGAATGAGGTGAGACAACAAAAAATAACTGAACTACTTTATGGGCTGCACATAGACACAAAGTGGAGAGTGAGAGGTATGACAGAGCTGAGAATTTCAACCATTGGAATGTAAATTAAGTTATGCCTAGGTCGGTTTCTTTCCCCACCTCGGGAATATCAAACAGACATTATGAAAGTCTATTAGACAACTTTCAACCCTGGTAAATAAATTACAACCTACCCTTCACCAATTTCTCACCACCACACACACAGTTTATGTGCCTGAGAATGATTTGCCCTGAATCTCCAGTGTTGGATAGATTCAGAGCAGGGTAGAGGGGGTGGGGAGGAGGGGGGCAATTTGTGAGGCAGGTAACCTAGCAACACTTTAAAACTCTTTCATTTGTCTGTGTCTGTGTGTGTGTGTCATTGCTGTGTGGGATAAAATACAGTCCCTTTGAAGAACAAAACAGCCTGAACATGGCTTCTTCTCACTGAACACTGAAGCTCAGCAGATCAGCATACATTAACCAGCCTGCTAGCACATCAAAGCCAGACGAGCAAATTGTTTTTCGTTCTTGTTATTTATTAATTTTTTCTGTTTGTATTTTACCCCCTTTTACTCCCCAGTTTCGATCTTGTCTCATCACTGCAACTCCCCAACGGACTCGGGAGGCCAAAGTCGAGTCATGCGTCCTCCAAAACATGACCCGCCAAACCACACTTCTTACCACCCGCCCGCTTAACCCGGAAGGCAGCCACACCAATGTGTCGGCGGAAACAATGTTCAACTGACGACCAAGGTCAGCCTGCAGGTGCCCGGCCCGCCCCAAGGAGTCGCTATAGCGCGATGAGCCAAGTAAAGCCCCTCCTGCCAAACCCTCCCCTAACCCAGACAACGCTGGGCCAATTGTGCGCCGCCCTATGTGACTCCCGATCAGGGCCGGTTGTGATACAGCCTGGGATCGAACCCGGGTCTGTAGTGATGCCTCTAGCACTCAGACAAGCAATTCTAACCGCACTGTGTATTCCAACTGTGAATAGTGAATCGTGTTTTGTTACTGGATGGGACTACTCGGCGCTGGTCCAATTATAATGGAGCCGGTAGGTGGGTAAAGTTAAGGCAAAGGTACGTGCTGGTTCCCTCTATCTAAGTGTAATTATTTGGAGAGGGGCACAGAGGTAATAGATCTGCAAACATATGTCGTGCTACTCAGTCACAGCAGTGCGAGAATGGATTTCACACTCTAGTTAACTTCTTATGGCTGCAGGGGCAGTATTGAGTAGCTTGGATGAAAGGTGCCCAGAGGTGCCCATAGTAAACTGCCTGCTCCTCAGTCCCAGTTTCTAATATATGCATAGTATTATTAGTATTGGATAGAAAACACTCTGAAGTTTCTAAAACTGTTTGAATGATGTCTGTGAGTATAACAGACCTCATATGGCAGGCAAAAACCTGAGAAAAAATCCAAACAGGAAGTGGGAAATCTGAGGTTGGTCGATTTTCAACCCAGCCCCTATTGAATACACAGTGGGATATGGATGAGTTTGCACTTCCTACGGCTTCCACTAGATGTCAACAGTCTGTAGAACCTTGTCTGATGCCTCTAATGTGAAGTGGGGCCGAAGGAGACTTAGTCAGGTCTACCATGACCTGACCATGACCTGACCATGACCTGACCATGCGCGTTCACATGAGAGGGAGCTCTGTTCCATCGCACATCTGAAGTCAATGTAATTCTCCGGTTGGAACATTATTGAAGATTTATGTTAAAAACATTCTAAAGATTGATTCAATACATCGTTTGACATGTTTCTACTGACTGTTACGGAACTTTTTGACATTTCGTCTGCTTTTAGTGAACGCGCTTCCTGACTTTGGATTTGTTTACCAAACACGCTAACAAAAATAGCTATTTGGACATAAATGATGGACATTACCGAACAAAACGAACATTTCTTGTGGAAGTGGGAGTCCTGGGAGTGCATTCCGACGAAGATCAGCAAAGGTAAGTGAAGATTTATAATGCTTTTTATGAGTTTTGTTGACTGCACAATTTGGCGGGTAACTGTATGGCTTCCTTTTGTGGCTGAACGCTGTTCTCAGATTATTGAATATTGTGCTTTTGCCGTAAAGCTTTTTGAAATCTGACACAGCGGTTGCATTAAGAACAAGTGTATCTTTAATTCTATGTAAAACATGTATCTTTCATCAAAGTTTATGATGAGTATTTATGTTATTTGACGTGGCTCTCTGCAATTTCTCCGGATATTTTGGAGGCATTTCTGAACATGGCGCCAATGTAAACTGAGGCTTTTGGATATAAATATGAACTTTATCGAACAAAACATATATGTATTGTGTAACATGAAGTCCTATGAGTGTCATCTGATGAAGATCATCAAAGGTTAGTGATTAATTTTATCTCTATTTCTGCTTTTTGTGACTCCTGTCTTTGGCTGGAAAAATGGCTGTGTTTTTCTGTGATTTTGCGGAGACCTAACATAATCGTTTGTGGTGCTTCGCTGTAAAGCCTATTTGAAATCGGACACTTTGGTGGGATTAACAACAAGATTACCTTTAAAATGGTATAAAATACTTGTATGTTTGAGGAATTTTAATTATGAGATGTCTGTTGTTTGAATTTGGCGCCCTGCACTTTCACTGGCTGTTGTCATATCGATCCCGTTAACGGGATTGCGGCCATAAGAAGTTTAACCAAGCTTGTCGTTAGCCGCCGTGCTGAGGCTGGCACTACAGCTTCCCATAAAATGGGAGAGAGTGTAGTGTTCAAAGCCAGGGTTTTCTAATCAACTGAAAAAAGGTCCTACAAGCCTGAAAGTGCTTTAAAAAAGGGCTTTGTCAAGGAATATGTACTTTTATTATCGTGGGTTTTACCATATCACATTGCCCTTTTCAGTATAATACTGAAGGCTGTGGACATCACTCCGTAGAGGCGCCAGTCTAGTAAATGTTGTTGGTATGTCAATAGGGCAACCATCAGTACCTGACACTTTCCCCATCCAATAAGACTGCATCTCTGCTCTGCCAAGACTGAACCAGATGGCTGGGGCAGAAACAGACGGGCACACAACCAAGACTAAAGATTGGTGATGATCAGTGTATCAACTCAGCTGAGGAGGACAAGCAACATTGTGTACTGTGTGTGTGTGGGCAAGCTGTACATAGGCTGTAACAGCTGATACCAGTACAGACAGACAGATCTGTCCAAGGCATAGCCAAGGGGTCTGTCAGTGATACTGTGTTGATTCTTACGTGTGTGGTTATCTGTTTGACATGCTTATTTCTTACAATGATCTCATCTTATGCCTTATCTACTGGCTTCACGCTAATTATTGCTTGTTACAACTTCATGAAAACAAGGGATTATTAAAAGGATTACTTGACTTACCGGATGTTGATGCCCTGTTTGTAGATCTTACACACGTCAGAGGGCAGGATTCGGGAGAGCAAAGGCACTGCAACATGGGAAAAAGACATGGGGATATCGATAGGCCTAGGTATTGAAACTCCACTTAATAATGAAAATCACCAACCACTTCAGAGCCCATACCAGCCACAGAATATGTAGTTCTGCAGTTGAATATGTAATGCTCTTTTTACAAGTACGGTATGAGGCCAATTCAAACCCTTGGAGGGAACCATCCATGTTCCAATCCCCACACTAACATGCTATAATATATTGCTAAATTCTAATGTACAGTATATGTAGGTATGCTAGTGTGGATATTGGAACAGAGCCTGTGAATGCCATGTCTGATAGGAAATCAATTCCGTTTGATCTGGACTAGTACAGACTGGACAATGTGTCTGTTTTGAGACTGTTCTACCCCCAGCATATTGAATAGGGCTGATGGGGCCCTGGCTTCTCTCAATGTGTGTGCAGTACATAACACTTGGAGTGTATTCTGTGAGGTGAAACGTTCAGAACATTGCAGATAGAAATGGAATGAATAGAGCTGGCACAATTCCCTATTATATCTGCTCTGCACTATACATTTCTATGTGAACGTTCTGTAAAGTTTCACCCTCCTGAACAGTCCTTATAGAAAGGCATCTCCCAATACAATCTTTGGATTTGAGCCCTTGCCACTCAGGGGCACTACATCCCTGTCAAATACTACCAGCTAACACTTACACAATCAGCAACCCTTTCTTTACAGTCACGTAATCTTTCCAAGCAGGTCAATATTTAACGTGACATGTTGACACACTGTTAGCATGCTCTCTGGAGTCCACTAGACATTTAGCCAAAGAAATGTGGGACATTTGTAACAGCATTTCTTCTCTAATTAATTCAGTGAAACGGTAGGAAGATCAATGGATCTAAAAGATAAGCTTAATTGATGTAAGCGTTCATAGGCCTTGGTAATGCTGGTGGTGCGACGTTGTAATGACATATAGCCACCACCAGGGGGAGGGTCTGCCTGTGTGGGGAGGCGAGGCCACTCCCTACAGAGGATTACCTCAGTGTTGTAAACAATCTCTCAGTATCACTCTGTCCCCAACCAGCTGGGCAGAGAGCCCTTACTGATACCCACATAACTGGGCTCTCAGAGATGCTACCACATTAACTCTCTCTCTCACACACACACAGTTTAACAACATCAACCATTCTAGTGCTTCTAAATCAACTTTAATCTGGTTAAATGCACTTTGTGTAGTTGAAAATTGCAAAGAAACTGAACCGTTGTAGTGAGTTGGCCTGATCATATACTTATCATATACTTGTATAGACGCAAAGCAAACTCACCCCAACTTTGAAAGTCCCAGTGAAGCTCAAGATAAAAGTCTCCCAACTGGAGAAAAAAAATAGAATAACAATATGATTAGCATATAACAATAACAATATGATTATCAAACATATATTTTCTCGAATGAGTTTAGGATCCAATATGTAGTTCTGAAATTACACAGCTGGCCCACCTAATCTCAGGGTAATACTGACCGGAAATAAAAACCACCAAGGATGTAATATGAATGATTGCGCATTTCTGAGGAAATATAATCCCCTGGAGTCAGGAGAAAAACTTTCGGTGACATCTACGCCTGCTTCATCACAGGAGTTACAGTATAAAATTCTCGCGTCTAACACACGACAGGCTCCAAGGCCATGCCTAAAGCTGCTCTTTTATCCCTTTCCTCCACCGCTCTCTCCTTCCCTTTATCACTCCCCTTGGGGAGTCACAGTTAACCTGGCTGTGGCCTATGCCCAGAGCACCAGATGTTTATGCCCACAGAGAACCCTCAATAACATCATGCCAGCCGCAGCACTGCAAGGCTCCCCAAAGCCCAGACTATCAACTGTGTGTGTACATGTGTGTGCGCACATGCGTTCGTGCACATGCGTGTGTTTGGAGTGGAAGCATCTGCCTTCCCCTGTGTCATGCCATCCAGGGAGGTTTGTGAGAATGTCACTGCTCCTGCATGTTGACCCTCCCTCCCCCCCAGGGCCCATGTTGCTGTCTGTTTGCATATTCCTTGAGCGTAGGCCTGGGGGAATGCTTACTGCATGCCGAGGGCTGTGCTATGGGGCCGCTTTGTTGTGATGACCATAGATAGTGTGTGACTGAGTGACTGAGAGAGGGCCTGGGTCTGTATGTGTGCCGCAGAGTGGCATTTCTGACTGGGAGGACTCTGCTGGCAGATGTAGAGTGAGTACACAGCCTGCCCCGCAGCGCATTGGATCATGCTTCATTTTGGGAGAGGAGTATGGTAGGGAGGGGAGAGGTGGAGAGGGTAGAGACGAGAATACACAATATATCAGCCTTCATATCGGTTTCAGATATGAGGGATCAGGGATATGAAACGAGAGAGAGAGAGAGAGAGAGAGAGAGAGAGAGAGAGAGAGAGAGAGAGAGAGAGAGAGAGAGAGAGAGAGAGAGAGAGAGAGAATGTACCGTACCTCTTTGAGGGCGTTCAGTAGCTTTGGCCTCTTGTCCTCCACACTCTCTCTGGACTGCTGTTTGAGCTTCCTTAGCAGCGCTGTGACTGACAGAGAGAAGGGAGAAGGGAGGGAGGGGTGAGACCACAACAACTACATACAGTAACATCAAGCATCATTACTGGAATCTCTACACTCTCAGATAAAAAGGTATGGTTAGGGTACAGTATTGTTCTTGGGGGTACAAAAATTGGACATTTTCCCTACCTTGGCAATCATTCTAAGTACAGGTTGCACGTGATTAAAAGTAGGATTTACTGTACATATCACTTTGCAAGCCAGCATAATGTTACTTGCCCGATGTGGCCTGCAAACCAGGAGTTTCAGACCACTGTGTTGGGGTAAAACTAGGCTGTCAAAGTAGTGGCTTATGATATACAGCAGGGTCTGAAATGATAGACACCCTTGATAAAGATGAGCAAAAACTACTGTATAAAATAAATAATTCAAATACTGAGCTATATTGTATAGGGAAATTGTATGGGGAAATTCTATTATTAAATGCTAGTACAATTGCTCAGACAAATATGTTGTGTTTAAAAAGTAATAAAAAAAATCTCAAATAGGTAGGATTCAAAATGATTGACAAACCTATTTTCAATACTTTTCATTACCTCACCTTGTGAGGATAACGGCACTGCGCCTTTTTCTTGAATGTTTTATGAGTTGGAGAACACATTGGGAGAGATCTTAGACCATTCCTCCATACAGAATCTTTACAGACCCTTGATGTCCTTAGTCTGCTCTTATGGACTGCCCTCTAATTCAAACTACAGGTTTTCAATGGGGTTCAAGTCCAGAGACTGAGATGGCCATTGCAAAATGATGATTTTGCAACCAATTAACAATTTCTTTGTGGATTTTGATGTGTGCTTGGGGTTATGGTCTTGCTGGAAGAACCACTTGCTGCCAAGTTTCAGCCTCCTGGCAGATGCAACCTGTTTTTTTTGGCTAAAATGTCCTGTTACTGGGTAAAGTTCATGATGCTGCTGACCTTAACAAAGGGCCTCAGGACTAGTGTAAGCAAAATAGCCCCATAACATCAAAGATCCACCACAAATATTTTACAGAAGTTATGAGTTTCTTTTCGGCAAATGCATCTTGATGAAAGAAAGAAACGAAAGAGTATAATTTCGATAATAAAATATTCACTTAGGCACTCACTTGATTTAGGCCTTTGAATGCAACAACCACTAGCAAACACAGTCATGGGTGGTATTGGTAACTCTACAATTCACTTGAAAGGCACCCTGGGAAACATGCAAACAAGGCTTTACACCCTACAGTGTTAAAACAACTTCCAAAAACCATTTTAGAGGTACATTTCTGCCACTTAAAGGGAACAAACTACTTTGTCACGGTGGTAGTCCCCTAAAAAGGCATTTTTTTTACCTTTTCCAAAGGTACGCTTTGTACCTGTACTATCTTGTCCCCTAAGGTACACTATTGGCTCTTTTAAGGTACGAACTGCAAGGGTAAAATTACGTACGTCTATAACTTTGTACCCCTTTAAAACCTCTCTTGGGTACGTGAGACGTTAGCGTCCCACCTCGTCAACAGCCAGTGAAACTGCTGGGCGCCAAATTCAAATACAGAAATACTCATTATAAAAATTCAGAAAACAAAACATATTTTACATAGGTTTAAAGATTAAGAACAAATGTAAACCTTTATTTCACAGAGTGTAGGTAAAGGTAATCAAGATAAAGTATCCAATCAACTGTATTGCGTATTGCTAAATAGAGGACCACATTTCACCATGCAAACCCCACCTTATACTTTATGTGTGTAAGCTTAGTTGCGATGACTGAATTGTTTGGCCGCCGGGTAACTAAATATCACATCATGCAAAACTTGATCACACAGTACAGTATTCCACAGTATCAAAGCACATACAGGACTGTCGATGAATGTCAATAATAGGAGAGGCTCGCCTAGCGTGGTGAGACTGGTATTTCTAGTTCCTGCGGTACACTATATTGGCTTCCCGTGGCTTCCCGCCCACTACACCGCGGGTAGGATCACATACATTCCAGGAAGTTCAAAGAGGGGAAGAGTCTGGGAGATAAACAATAAAGTTGACCGTTAATGAGATACATCTGTAAGCGCTTTAATGACCCGAAGGAAGCCAAACAGAATAGAGACGTCTAACCATGACGGCCCAGCTTTCCTGACTGGCTGGCTAATACGAGCTCGCTTGTTTTCAAACAAACAACACTGAGCTGAAACAGCCACATCTGACTAATGTTTACCCATGTTTTTTGAGAGAGGTGGGAACAACAGCTAATTGCAGTTATGGAGGTGTCAGGGGAATAAACGACAATAGTGCGATCCACCTGTAATATGCTTTTAGAAGAAAACACAGCATTTCATTAGATCAAAACAACAAACCTGTAATACAAGGTATGGAATTATGACTGAGTGTCACAGATCAATCCTAGTGTTTGATATGGTCACTTCAAATGCAGGGGCTGAAGTAGGCCTAACCTACTGTATCTATTCAATCATACAGGATGTTTTCCTATCCCACATATACACAATACATCCCACAATAATGAGCTAACTGTAGACCTACACTGGTACCCTTAATCCTATGTACCCCCAGTCCACGAACCCAAAGAGGCAAACATAGGGAGCTGGGACCTTGGTGCTGCTAATGAAACTAGGCCACGGATGCCCAGGCTGGGGCCAAACACACACACACACAAATACACAAACAAAGGCTGGGCTTGGCTCCACTCCTTACACACGCTAGGCTATGTTTTGGTGTTTTGGGGGCCAGGCGTCTCTCTCCCTCTCAGGCCTGGCTGCCTAATGAGATTCGGCAGCCTCCTGATCCTTACCACCCATCGGCGTGGGAGACCAGAGGGGGAGAGGAGGGAGGACTAACTCACCATCTGCCCACGGACCACCCACCGTACACGGGTGGTCCATCCACCAGACCTCCCCTCACTACTTAGGCTTAGGGCTATTCCCCCTCATTCACACATCATGGCTATTTTGCTGCCATAACTTTCTGAAAGTGGTCTGAGGAGGCACATACAGTGCATTCTGAAGTATTCAGACCCCTTGACTTTTTTCACATTTTGTTATGTTACAGCCTTATTCTAAAATTGATTAAATTGTTTTTTTCCCTCATCAATCTACACACCATACCCCATAATGATGATGCAAAAACATATTTTTAGACATTTTTGCAAATATATTAAAAAACAAAACTGATATATTACATTGACATAAGTATTCAGACCCTCAGTACTTTGTTGAAGCACCTTTAGCAGCGATTACAACCTTGAGTCTTCTTGGGTATGACGCTACAAGCTTGGCACACCTGTATTTGGCGAGTTTCTCCCATTCTTCTCTGCAGACCCTGTCAGGTTGGATGGGGAGCGTTGATGCACAGCTATTTTCAGGTCTCTCCAGAAATGTTCGATTGGTTTAAAGTCCGGGCTCTGGCTGGGTCACTCAAGGACATTCAGAGACTTGTCCCGAAGCCACTCCTGCGTTGTTTTGGCTGAGTGCTTAGGGTCGTTGTCCTGTTGGAAGGTGAACCTTCGCCCCAGTCTGAGGTCCTGAGCGCTCTGGAGCAGGTTTTCATCCAGGATCTCTCTGTACTTTGCTCCGTTCATCTTTCCCTTGATCTTGACTGGTCTCCCGGTCCCTGCCGCTGAAAAACATCCCCACAGCATGATGCTGCCACCACCATGCTTCACCGTAGGGATGGTGCCAGGTTTCTTCCAGACGTGACACTCAGAATTCAGGCCAAAGAGTTCAATCTTGGTTTCATCAGACCATGTTTCTCAAAATATACATTTGCTAAAATGTCTAAAAACCTGTTTTAGCTTTGTCATTATGGGGTATTGCATGTAGACTGATGATTTAAAACAGTATTTAATCAATTTTAGAATAAGGCTGTGACGTAACAAAATGTGGAACAAGTCAAGAGGTATGAATACTTTCCGAATGCACTGTAGATGTAATAGAAGCAAAAGAATAGCAAAATGTCCTGTCTGAAAGGGGTTTGGAGTGTTAATAATATTAAATAATGTATTATTAATGTTAAGGAATGACCCACATAACCAAGACATGAAACAGGCAAAAGACCTGAGGCAATATTGTTTATCTAACACTCCTCCAACCCCCACTGGTGAAAAATGTACTACAGCTACCAGCCAGCTTCCGAGTAGCAGAGATAGGACAGTAAATATTGACACAGTGTAGGCAGCACCAGGCTTCACTGCGGGCGAAGGGCCTACTCATTACTGGTTACACAACTGCTAAGACGACAGCTAGCTAGGTTACCTCCCAGACCAAGCTAAGCTAGCAGTCAGTCACAGACAGAGCATGGCAAGGCAGGCCAGGGTGCTCCAGTTTTCCAGTTCAGCTGCCACATCAGAGGCTATGGGACAAATCCCTTCCATCTCTACTGGGCTTTGATGGATAAAGTCCCCTGTTAGTCTCATCAAAGCACCCAGCAGGGCACCCAGCAGGGCACTGGACAGTAAAAGCCCCATAGACAATTAGCCACCATAGACCCCCACCCCGGAGACCAGAGGCTGCTTTTGAACTATTTCATAGGCTACATGGCGATTGATGTGAGCACAATGTGAGTCATTAACTAACGACTTTCATGCAATTATCATGAGCGAGAACATGATGTTTTTTTAATTATTGTTTTTCTTCACTTATTAGCAGCCCCGGCACCAGGATAAAGTGACTAAGGGGGCATTTGAAATCAGCAAGGGGGCACAATTAATTTGAGGATATAGGCTACAAGATAGATAGGGTAATTAACCTATTACAAACAGCCTATGGGAATGCGGCCGTTCACACAGCTGTCTTACCAAAACAATGCAAACTAAATGCTGAAAGTAGTTATGATGAAATATTATGAAACATACCGATACATTGCTATACCCAGTGGCGTCATTTGAGTTCCTGCATTGGAATTAGATTGAATTCTGCTTATATCACACTGTACCACAATAAACAGAAAAGTTCCAATGCTGAGACCATTTAGGGATTTTGAAGAGACAGGTTGGCGTGAAATCTGTATCTCGGCTTGGTTGTATCAGCACCATGGAAAGTGTGTAGTACTGTCTACTCTACTACCCATAGGCAGGGTGTAGTACTGTCTACTCTACTGCCCATAGGCAGGGTGTAGTACTGTCTACTAGAGGTCGACCGATTAATCGGAATGGCCAATTAATTAGGGCCGATTTCAAGTTTTCATAACAATCAGTAATCAGCATTTTTGGACACCGATCATGGCAGATTACATTGCACTCCACGAGGAGACTGCGTGGCAGGCTGACTACCTGTTATGCGAGTGCAGCAAGGAGCCAAGGTAAGGTGCTAGCTAGCATTAAACATATCTTATAAAAAACAATCAATCTTAACAATAACTAGTTAACTACACATGGTTGATGATATTCCTAGTTTACCTAGCTTGTCCTGCGTTGCATATAATCGATGCGGTGCCTGTTCATTTATCATTGAATTACAGCCTACTTCGCCAAACGGGTGATTTAACAAGCGCATTAGCGAAAAAAGCACTGTCATTGCACCAATGTGTACCTAACCATAAACATCAACGCCTTTCTTAAAATCAATACACAAGTATATATTTTTAAACCTGCATATTTAGTTAATATTGCC
The DNA here is from genome assembly GCF_016432855.1 of Salvelinus namaycush. NCBI lineage: Eukaryota > Metazoa > Chordata > Actinopteri > Salmoniformes > Salmonidae > Salvelinus > Salvelinus namaycush. Next base: position 13,293,821 of record NC_052316.1, read on the forward strand.
TGCTAACATGAATTTCTTTTAACTAGGGAAATTGTGTCACTTCTCTTGCGTTCTGTGCAACAGAGTCAGGGTATATGCAGCAGTTTGGGCCGCCTGGCTCATTGGGAACTGTGTGAAGACCATTTCTTCCTAACAAAGACAGCCAACTTCGCCAAACGGGGGATGATTTAACAAAAGCGCATTTGTAGAAAAAGCACAATCGTTGCACGAATGTACCTAACCATAAATGCATTTCTTAAAATCAATACACAGAAGTATATTTTTTTAAACCTGCATATTTAGTTAAAAGAAATTCATGTTAGCAGGCAATATTAAATGAGGGAAATTGTGTTACTTCTCTTGCGTTCATTGCACGCAGAGTCAGGGTATATGTAACAGTTTGGGTCGCCTGGCTCGTTGCGAACTAATTTGCCAGAATTGTACATAATTATGGAAGGAACTTAAACGAGTTAAACAAGGAACTTCAATGTTAGCTTTTTTACATGGCACATATTGCACTTTTACTTTCTTCTCCAACACTTTGTTTTTGCATTATTTAAACCAAATTGAACATGTTTCATTATTTATTGATTTTGATTTTATTGTTGTATTAAGTTAAAATAAAAGTGTTCATTGTTCATTCAGTATTGTTGTAATTGTCATTATTACAAATATATATATAAAAATCGGCCGATTAATCGTTATCGGCTTTTTTTGGTCCTCCAATAATCGGTATCGGCATTGAAAAATCATAATCGGTCGACCTCTACTGTCTACTCTACTGCCCATAGGCATGGTGTAGTACTGTCTACTCTACGGCCCATAGGCATGGTGTAGTACTGTCTACTCTACGGCCCATAGGCAGGGTGTAGTACTGTCTACTCTACTGCCCATAGGCAGGGTGTAGTTCACTTCTCTTAAACATAAAGTTACTTCGGGCCCAAGTTGGTGACAACACTACAGATGCCCACATGGAAAAGTTGTTCCCTGCCTTATTAACCCCAGAGGAAACAGTAATTAGCTTTTAGTGAGCACATCAATTTGACACACAGCCTTTGAGCGCCTGGTACTGTCCCATCTCAAAACGATCACTGATGCCTCCCTCGACCAACTGCAGTTTGCCTACAGAACTAACAGGTCTGTGGACGACTGTCAACATGGGCCTACACTACATCCTCAAACACCTCAATAACCCATAGACATATGCAAGGATATTGTTTGTGGACTTTAGCTCTGTGTTCAATCCCAGAACTGCTACAAGACAAACTCTCCTAGCTTAACTCCAACTGTCAGTGGATCACTTTCTTCCTGACCAACAGGATGCAACACGTGAAACCGGGAAAACACCTTTGGACTGTTTATCCCTCAGCACCCGAGTGTCGCAAGAATGTGTGCTCTCACCTCTACTTTACTCACTCTACACCAATGACTGCACCTCCAAAAACGCATCTGTCAAACGACTCCGTGTACCTTGGAGTCCATGTACCTTGGAAAGGTCGACCCGCTGGTGGCCTGGTGCAGTCGCTATAACCTGGAACTCAATGCAGACAAAACTGTAGAGATGGTGGTTGACTGCAGAAAACGCCCCTACCATCTCTCCCCCTCGAGATTGACGGCTCAGGTGTTAGTACGGCGGAATCATTTCAATTCCTGGGGACCATCCTCTCCCACAACCTCAAGTGGGAGGACAACTCAGAATGGCGCTGCAATGGATACCTGTCGTTTTACCGGCTCCTGACCAATTCTGATCATTTGTGTTTTTTTTGTGCTGATCTTAACTTTTTTTGTGCATAATGTTTCCGCCATCGTTTCCCATGACAGAAAAGATCTTCTGGACATCAGAACAACGATCACTAACCTCGATTAGGGTGAAGATTTCTACTTCAACGAGTTGGCGGCGATGGACATACTTCTCACCCTGGACCAGGCCCTGATCCCTGAGACTCGGAAGAGGAAAAGACGGCGTACAACGTGAGGGAAATAATCTGCCTTTACACTCCGTTCTATTGGTAAACATACAATCACTGGAGAACAAACTGGACAAGCTCCGTTCAAGACTATCCTTTCAGGCCTCCCGGGTGGCGCAGTGGTCTAAGGTACTGCATCGCCACCAGAGATTTTGGGCTCGCGCCCAGGCCAAGGTGCAGCCGGCCGCGACCGGGAGGCCCATGGGGCGGCGCACAATTGGCCCAGCGTTGTTAGGGTTAGAGAAGGTTTGGCCGGCAGGGATATCCTTGTCTCATCGCGCACTAGCGACTCCTGTAAAAAAAACTTTTTTTAAAGACTATCCTTTCAACGGGACCTGAATAACTATGTTTCTCGAAGTCATGGCTGAACAAGAACATGGATAATATACATAAATGGTTTTTCGACACGGGTAAGGTTAGGGGGGAGGGGTGTGTCTCTTTGTTAACAACAGCAGGTGTGCAATCTATATTAAGGAAGTCTCAAGGTTCTGCTCACCTGAGTTAGAAGACCTCACGGTAAGCTGTAGACCATATTATTTAACAAGAGAGTTTCATCTATATTTTTTGTGACTGTCTATTTACCACCACAAACCAACGCTGGCTCTAAGACAGCACTCAACGAGCTGTGTAAGGCCCCCCCCCCCCCCCCCCCAACTGGTCATACAGAGGTGGCGCTCCTAGTGGCCGATGATTTTAATGCAGTGGTGATTTTAATGCACTGACAATGCTCCATCACATGGATCCAAGTACTCCACTGCTTGGCTAGCCAGCAAGGGCCTCAAAGATGCCCGAATAATGACCTGGCCCGCTTCCTCACCTGACTTAAATCCTATTGAGGACTTGTGGGCCCTTCTCAAACTTGAGATTTACAGTGAGGGAAGACAATACACCTCTTTGAACAGCATTTGGGAGGCTGTGGTTGCTGCTTCAGCGAAAGTTGATTGTGAACAGATCAAGAAACTGACAGACTCCATGGATGGAAGGCTCATGGCAGTTATTGAAAAGAAGGGTGGCTATATTGTCCACAAATGTTATTTAATTCTCATTTTGTTACTTACTTGTTACACTTTCTCTAAAAATTGAGAATAAACAAGTGAGTTGGGAGAAATTATTTTTGTAATTTAGTTACCTAATAATTGTGCACACTTATATATTCCCCTGAGAAAGACAAAACTCACTTTTCCTTGTAAAACATTCAGGTTTGAGGTTCAATAACATTTTGTTTTGGATTGACTGAGAGCATTGTGTTTGTTCAACAATAAAATTAATCCTGATCAATACAATTTGTCTAATAATTGTGCACGCAGTGTATTGTTGTGTATTGTTAGATATTACTGCACTGTTGGAGCTAGGAACACAATAATTTTGCTACACCCTCAATAACATTTGCTAAATATGTGTATGCAACCAATAACATTTGATTTGATTTGAAGGCAAAATGCAGTAACTACGCCAACAGTGAAACTGAGAAAAATGGCTTTACATTTTTGGGGTTAGCCAGACAAATATGTTATAGGTAGATAAGTGATAATTCACTGATGTATCATCTTATTATAAAATCATTTGTATGCATATAAACCATAACCACTGATTTAACCTATGACCCCTAAAATGCAAATACTGCACCTTTGTATGACCTTAAACAACTATACGGGTAATACAAAGGCAAAGTGCAGTATCTTGTCACGTTCTGACCTTAGTTCCTTTTTTATGTCTTTATTTTAGTTGGTCAGGGCGTGAGTTGGGGTGGGCATTCTATGTTGTTTTTCTATGTTTTGTTCTGTTGTTATATTTCTATGTGTTTGGCCTAGTATGGTTCTCAATCAAAGGCAGGTGTCAGTCGTTGTCTCTGATTGGGAGCCATATTTAGGTAGCCTGTTTTCTATTGTGTTTTGTGGGTGGTTGTTTCCAGGTTTAGTGTTTGTTTTCACCTTTCTGGACTGTTCGTTTGTCGTGTTTGTTGTTTTTGTTTAGTGTTGCGTATTTAATTAAAGAATATGAACACTTACCACGCTGCACCTTGGTCCTCTTCTTCTCCTCCAGACGACAAGCGTTACATATCTACAATCTAAATGTGTTTATTCAACTGTCTTGTTGTTTTTCTGTTTGCTGGAAACAGTTTGACAGTTCTAACTATATTCCAACTGTATTTAATGGTTTTATGTAGTTATGTTTTCATGTTTTTATGTTGTATTGTAGTAACCCTTAAGCATTTTTCGCCATAAGGTAAGGACTATTTCATGACGTAGAATGTTTATACTTATACTACTTTGTGCAGTATTTACAATCTTAATGTGTTTACCCAATTTTCTTGTGTTTTTCTGTTACACTTATTTATTTTTTTACCTTTATTTAACTAGGCAAATCAGTTAAGAACAAATTCTTATTAACAATGATGGCCTAACCCGGCCAGACACTAATCCGGACGACGTTGGGCCAATTGTGCACCGCCCTATGGGACTCCCAATCACGGCCGATTGTGATACAGCCTGGAATGGTAATTTATTGACATAGAGTTCATAGGTCAAATCAGTAGTCATTGTTGATATGCATGAACATGTACTTCATAATAAGATAATACATCAGTGCATTATCACTTATCTACCTACAACATATTTGGCTGGACAGCTAATAAACTTTAAATACATTTTCTCAGTTTCACTGTTTGTGTAGTTACTGCTCTTTGCCTTTGTATGGCAGAGCGGATAACTGCAGTCACAACACAGTGGAACAAAGCCAAAGTGCAGTAACTTCAGTTACTGCTGTTTGCCTTGGTTTTTACTTGAATTTCGAAGTTATTGCACATTTTACACTCTATTTTCTCTGAACATAATTGAACAAATTGAACATAATTGAACCAGGACACTTTATCACAAGATAAAACAGATATTATAAAGCCTGATTTCAGTCTGAAAAATGTAGTTACTGCATTTTGCCTTTGTAGGGCAGAGTACTGGTCTTGTCTTTTTAGAAATCAGAAAGGGCACTTTGAATACGGGATTTTAGAATCTCTAAAAAGACCAGACCAGTACTTCCTGGAAAAGTGTGATATCAGCATCTTTCAGTGGCCTCATTCACTCAGATGTTTCCATCCTCACACAGACAGCTCCCACTTCCCTACCAGATCCAGAAAAGTGCTGAACCTGCTAATGTTTCAGAAACACTGGGCAGTGCTTTTCTAGGCGAACCATGTTAACTACCTACTCCATTTTATATTACTGAATAGGGAAAGCAGCCACTGTTTCCTTCAGTGCTACTCCCCTACCAGGTCATATCACAGGGCCAGGATTATGCGCCTACTGTAATCATTTACAATGTGTAACAATCCCAGGAGTCAACTGCCAGGAATAAAAGTGATTCATTTAAGCGAGGATATCAGTGTGATAACAATGCCCCATGATGCCTTGAAATTAGACAGTTAGTGAGTCAGAAGGTAGGTACCAGTGGTGTAAATGAACTAAGTAAAAATACTTTGAAGTATTACTTAAGTAGTTTTATTTGGGTATCTATACTTTACTATTTATATTTTTTACAACATTTACTCCACTACATTTCTAAAGAAAATATGTACTTTTTACTCACATACATTTTTCCTGACACCCAAAAGTACTCGTTAAATTTTGAATGCCTAGGCAGGACAGCAATATGGTCTAATTTACGCACCTATCAATATAACGCGTTGTCATCCCTACTGCCTCTGAACTCACTAAACACAAATACTGCGTTTGTAAATTATGTCTGAGTGTTGGAGTGTGCCCCTGGCTGTCCATAAATGAATAAAATGTGTATTCTGGGTTGCTTAACATAAGGAATTTGATGTATAGCATTTACTTTCACTTTTTACTTCTACTCAAGTATGACAATTAATTACTTTTTCCACCACTCTACTTAAGTACATTTAAAACCAGATACTTTTAGACTTTTACTCAGGTAGTATTTTACTGGGGGACTTGAACTTTTACTTGAGTCACTTTCTATTAAGGTATCTTTACTTTTACTTTTAAGTATGACAATTGAGTACTTTTTCCACCACTGGTAGGTGCGTGCATCGACCAACACAAGTCGAAGTGTAGCCGAACATCATAGTAATTTCTAAAGAGATGTGCAATTTTTGCTCCTTTCAAAACTGGTAGACCTAGTTGTTTATTTAATTCTAGAATATATTTTAAAAGTATCCGTTTTTAAAATGAATGAGAGTGCCTCTCCTTTGAAACAGTTACTATGTCACACAGACCAAATGGATGCTGGGTAGCCATGTACAGTACAGACTATAGAGGTCAGCCATGGTGTACCCTGGTTCATACCACAGGGCTTTGGCTGCAGCGCAACCAAAGACCCAAATAAATCCATAAAAGCACACTCCTCCTCTCATAGTTGTACAGTCAGGATCCATGCGGAAAAAAGAGGGAGAAGTTTATAAAACCTCTGGCTTCTTACACACCCAAAAGACATCAAAGCCGGCCATAGAGGGAAGAAGTTGGGGCGGTGTGTTCTTTAAGAGTTAGAACGGTCAGTCAAAGAGTAAATTGATGCTTCTGCTAACTCAGCTATCATTATTCTGACAAGCAGAAGTTCACAAGGCTAGAGAGACAGTGATGGACAGCCAAATGAAATAAGGGGAGGAAAGAGGAACAGCTTCAAAAGATGCGTCATTCTAGTCCCTTTTTGAGTCCAATGTTCCATTATGGCCACCTGCTCTGTCTCTCACTCGCTTTAACACTTCAAAAGCTCCCTTTGTGCTGAGTAAGGTCCATAACAGTGGCCAGTGGTTGGCCTCGGTCAGAGTGACAGAATACGGTCAAAGTGACAGAATGCAGTCCCAATCTGTGTCACCCGTGTGAAGCTGAATCCGTTTTGAGAAAAAAAACACTAGTTTTCCCGGTTTTCCTTTTCCCACAGCCAACATGACCAGGGGTGTCAAAAGACCTCTTCAAAATGGAAGAACAGTTCAGTTCCTCTCCCCATATAAAGGAATCTACTTTGATTCACAAACCAAGAGTTGCTTTGCAACCGGACAGAGGTTAGAAATAAAAATACAAATATGGGGTCAAGATGAGACAGAAATATCTCTACAAGCTTGGGGGATTGGCATACAGTGCCTTCAGAAAATATTCACACCCCTTGACTTTTTAGAAATGCTGTTTTACAACCTGAATTTAAAATGTATAAAATGTGGACTTTTGGTCACTGGCCTACCCACAATACCCCATTATGTCAAAGTGGAATTATGTTAAGAAATGAAAAGCTGAAATGTCTCGATTAAATTATTCAATCCATTTGAAAATAGGCAAGCCTAAATAAGTTCAGGAGTAAAAATGTGCTTAACAAATCACATAATAAGTTGTATGGACTCACTATGTGCAATAATAGTGTTTAACATGATTTTTGAATGACTACCTCATCTCTATACCCGACACATACAATTACAGTATGTATAAGATCCTTCAACCGAGCAGTGAATTTCAAAAACAGATTCAACCACAAAGACCAGAGAGGTTTTCCAATGCCTCGTAAAGAAAGGCACCTATTGGTAGATGGGTAAAAAGAAAAGCATACATTGAATATCCCTTTGAGCATGGTGAAGTTATTAATTACACTTTGGTTGGTGCAGCCATACACCCAGTCACTACGACGATACAGGCGTTCTTCCAAACTCAGTTGCTGGAGAGGAAGGAAACCGCTTAGGGGTTTCACCATGAGGCCAATGGTGACTTTAAAACAGTTACAGAGTTTGATGGCTGTGATAGGAGAAAACTGAGAATGGATCAAAAACATTGTAATTACTCCACAATACTAACCTAATTGACAGAGTGAAAAGAAGGAAGCCTGTAGAGAATACAAATATTCCAAAACATGTATCCTGTTTGCAACAAGGCACTAAAATAATACTGCAAAGAATGTGGCAAAGCAATTAACTTTTGGTCCTGAATACAAAGTGTTATGTTTGGAGCAAATCCAATACAACACATTACTGAGTACCACACTCCATATTTTCTAGCCTAGTGGTGGCTGCATCATGTTATGGATATGCTTATAATTGTTAAGGATAGGGGATATTTTCTGGATAAAAAATACATGGAATCGAGCTAAGCACAGGCAAAATCCTAGAGGAAAACCTGGTTCAGTCTACTTTCCACCAGACACTGGGAGATGAACTTACCTTTCAGCAGAACAATAACCTAATACACAAGGCTAAATCTACAATGGAGTTGCTTACCAATAAGACAGTAAATGTTCCTGAGTGGCCAAGTTACAGTTTTGACTTAAATCTACTTGAAAATCTATAGCAAGTACTGAAAAGTGTTGTCTAGCAATGATCAACAACCAATTTGACAGAGCTTAAAGAATTTTGAAAATAATAATGGGCAATTGTTGCACAATCCAGGTGTGGAAAGCTCTTAAGAGACTTACCCAGAAAGACTCACAGCTGTAATCGCAGCCAAAGGTGCTTCTACAAAGTATTGACTCAGGGGTGTGAATATTCATTTCCATACATTTGCCAAAAATGGTCATTATGGGGTATTGTGTGTAGATGGGTGAGAAAAATTGTTACAGCCAAATGTGGAATAAGTCAAGGTGTACGAATACTTTCTGCAGGCACTGTAACACTGCCAGGCCATGCCTGTGGGACACACAGGGCAGAGCGAGAGGCTTGCATTTTCTAATGTATTATTTTTCATCTGAACACAAAAGCCTGAGATCCTTGAGGAATTTCCGCCTCTCTGACAGACAAAGAGGACGGCTTGGTGCCCACTCTGAGAGCCATGTGGAGGAAAACACAAAGCATCTGTTGATCGGAAGTGGCACCGTGTTTTCCCCTTACGTGTTGTTTTCTCTCCCACACAGGTGGGGCCCTCAAGAAAATATGCACTTCTGATACCAAAATCCTTCATGGAAACCAACTGAGGCCAAATCATTTTCATTAGGAAGGCAATAGACATCGGTGGTCAGGATTTATGGTCTCAGTACAGTGACAATAGTGCCAGTATATGAGTCAGGGAGTAGTTGCTTACTCATTTGTCGCTCTCCGTAGCTGATGGCTTCGGCGAGGGGACTCCACCCCTGAGCGTTCTTCACCTTCACTGGTGCATTGTGGGCCAGCAGCAGATGGGCACACTCTGTGGGAAAAAGAGACAAGAAGAAACAATAAATGACTTATTACAGAGAGAGAGACAGAGCTAGTGGGAAAGAGCACTGCCTTGTTGGTTAATTGACAATTTGTCAATGGTTAATCTGATTTGCGCTGCTACATGGCCCAGTGTGGACCGACTAGAGGGGACAAGGGTCAAGCATGGAAAATGGAAAATTATTAACCTCCAAAATCTTTAACAACTGTGTTATGTGTAACGGTTTCTTCATAGCCTGAAGCCTGAAACGAGCAAAGAATGACAAGTCAACAGTACACGATGTTACCCACCAAAAACGTCCCACCAGCCCTCTGCTGTGAAGTATTTCATTCAAACTCCACTGAGCTTTCCCATGAAACAGACAAAAGAGGCCCTGGAAGCTAATTTTATCTCCAACCTGACACCATGCCCATGTCGGAACAAGCTCTAATTTAGACTTTTAACTTCCCTTCTCCAGGGAAAGCTTCCAGAAATTGAATTTTGCAATAAAGTGTTGTGTATGCTTCACTTCAAATATAGTTATCTTCAAATTCATATATTTACTGACAAAATGCAACATTTTGGTCACATAGACCTTCGAAAAGGCCTCATAGGATTGTATCTGAAGTCTTAGCCATCCCAATCCGACTATTTCATTCTGATTTTATAAAGGGAATGTACTGTCATACCTTCCACTGTGAGGCTCTCTCTTTCTGTGTACTAGGTTTTCATGTCAAATAATAAAGGAGACAAATGCTTTGTAGCAGTAGAGAATCATTCATCTAAACCTGAGAATAGTGGAGGGTCAGATAGGGAGGAAGAATGGGATGGAAATAGAAGGGTCGTTCCACGAAATGAGTCTGTTTTGAGTCCCTTTGGTATTTTAAGTAGAAATTGTGCACCAATATTGGATTTTAAAAGCCTGTATATTAAATGAAGTGCTATTTAATATAGAGACCCCATGGACAATTCAATACATCATGTTTTATATTAATAAAGACTTGGTAATGTGTCCGAATTCAGCATGTCCCTCTGTGCAGTCTTTGTGACTTCTTGGAAGAGTTTAACCCACTTAACCCCAAAGTTTTTCCAAGTTTTCACCATCACTGTAAAGCCCTAGTTATTTTGTTGTTTCGACAAAGTCATTTCTGAAGATCAAAATAGATGGCCTACACATAAAGAGGCAGAGAGGTGCTGTTTTGCTCGCTCGGATGCTATCTCCGGTGAGATACATTCAGCCTATTGAAGGAAATTTATGAAACACAGAGACGAAAGATAAATTATTTCAAATATTTAAAAAACATTTTTCTTGCTAAATTTTGGGCGGAAGTCTTGGCATCTATGAATACACGCCACCAGTGAAACTATTCATTTTTTATTCTAATTATCAAAATAAACATTGCACATCTAATAGTCAAATCATAGCGTAAAAGCAAGTGAGTTCTACTCTTTTTGGCCATTTTCTGGTGGCAAATTGAGTGGGTCGAACAGAACACCTCAATCCTGTTACCCATAGATAGACATGCTAGAAATGTTTTAACATTTTTGTGAAGCTTGCATTCAATTGCCCTTCCTTGTTGCACACAAGGGTCCACTCGCCCTGTCACAAGGGGATTTATGGCTGATTTAAGATGAACTTGTCAGCACTGTTACAGTCAACCCTGCTACTTTATTTGGCACTTAAAGGGGAATAATTGCATATTTCGGACATTTGTCTAAGTGCCTTGTAACGGATGTCTATTTCTTCCTCCTCCTCAGACGAGGAGAGGCGAGAAGGATCGGAGGACCAATGTGCAGAGTGGTAAGTTTCCATGATTTTAATATCCACGAAAACAAGACACAATACAAAATAAAAAACGAACTAACCGTAACAGTCCCGTGTGGCACAAACACTGACACAGGAAACGAACACCCACAAACCAAACGTGAAACCCAGGCTGCCTAAGTATGATTCTCAATCAGGGACAACGATTGACAGCTGCCTCTAATTGAGAATCATACCAGGCCGAACACAAAACCCCAACATAGAAAAACACACATAGACAACCCACCCCAACTCACGCCCTGACCATACTAAATAAATACAAAACAAGGGAAAACAGGTCAGGAACGTGACATGCCTAAACCTTCTTGACTTACTATTGGACAGTCTATCACAGTACGCACCTCTGTCACTCAGAGAGAGCAGAGGCAGAGCTGGAGCTAGCTATGTGCCCCTCTCCCCCTTATAGCTTTTGAGCAATATATTCAAACATTAGAACAAAAAAACAGCAACACCACTTAGGAGGTAAAGATTGCGAGTACAGTGTTTCTGATCAGATCGACAATTATCTTTTAATGTATTTGTGTGTCTACAATGCCATCTTTAGCGGACAGCATTTCTGCTTGGTTTCCAGATAAATGCATTGAAAGAGAGAAATGAAACGGGCTACGACCAACGACTGATGATGCTTCTGACAATATAGTAAAAGGCATGTTGTGTTGGGTGATGTGCTAAAGTCTGATGTATTTTGAAAACTTCCTAGTGTGTTGTGTTTATGAGGAGTTCCCCTTGTGTGTGTGTTGTCGTATGAGCAGTAAGCCTATGGCCTGCTGTTTCCTCCTTGCTTGGCACAGATCTCATAAAAGTTCAAATTGCGACATTTATCACATAAAATGTATATGCCATATCTCACAATCGATTGGGCTTCCAGAATTTAGTATGATCGCTGTGACAACATTTTTCCGTAGATTTGCATTATTCCACAAAGTTCTATCTAGAGTTGCAGTAACATAACCTTATGACATAGCAGGCTCTAGCTCTGCTTCCACTCTCCCTGAGTGAGAGAGGTGCACACTGTGACAGACAGTCCAACAATGAGTCAAAGAGGTTTAGGCACAGACAAATTTCCAGAATTTATTCCCCTTTAATAGGCACTTACTATAATACATTCTTTATTTAACCTCTTAAAATGGGAAAACATGTTTTTTATTAAGTTGAATGTGTTCGTCGTGAAAAATGTTAAAATTAAGTGAATGTTTTTTTTTACCAAGTCGAACTACCCAAAAGGGACTCATTTTGTGGGATGACCCAGAACTGTTCTGTTAAACAACATGACCTCATGCATTCATACAGGCTTATAACTTATAACTTGCCGTTGAAATAACATGGAAACAATGTTGATTCAACCAGTTTTTGCCCAGCGGGATGAAGTCTGTAGGAAATTTGATTTTTGATCTCTGGCTTGACCAGAACATATCCTAGGCCAGGAAGTAAACATGTGTACTCTGATGGGACAATACAACAGCCCAAACCCGCAGGCCTTGCCTATATTCATACAGGAAGCAGCACAGCAGCATGTGAATAACATAAGTTCTCTACTTCCTGGGTTGGGCAACTTGTCAACAACAATAGAGAGAGAAAATGGAGCCCGTTGTTCTGACTGTCAATATAGCAGTGACATCTTAATTAAAATGGTGGCTTCCATGCAACTATGTTTTTTGGCTAATGCCATTTATAGCACCAAACAAGCAGGTCAAATGCGGAAATTGTCAACAATCCGCTGAATGGAAAATATATAGGCCAGGTGTTTCATGGGCAGGAACTGGGACTTTCATCACTCCTTGTTTGGCAACCTGTTACAATGGATGACTCTAATCATTGAAGAAAAAACACATGGATGCTCTTCTGTGTGGAACAATAATGCGTTTCGTTATCCTGTTCACGTGTGTCAACCAGACAGCCCTGTTACCCAACTAATCGAACCCAAGTTTAATCTCTTTCAATCAAGTCTAAACGTATTGTTCTGCCTAGTTACTCTGCCAAACGTCACAGAAAATGCCCAAGACATTCCTCCCTTAGTCATGAGAATGGGAAATTCTCCTCCTCGGCACAACCGTCAAGCACACAGTTTGTATTTCTGGAGGTTGTGTCTTCCACACAATTTATATATATATTTTTTAATCAAATGTAACCTTTTTTTAACTAGGCAAGTCAGTTAAGAACAAATTCTTATTTACAATGACGGCCTACCACGGCCAAACCCAGACGATGACAATGAGATGGCAGAAAAAAACCACTCTCTGTTCATGAGAAAATCGTACTGATGCACTCACAGCGAATGCCTCTGATCTACAGGTAATTGCCAAAATAAAGGAAATGGCAACATAAAGTGTCTTAATAGGACATAGATTCTACAAGTGTCTGGAACTCTACTGGAGGGATGCGACACCATTCTTCCACAAGAAATTCCATCACTTGGTGTTTTGTTGGTGGTGGTGGAAAACACTGTCTCAGGCACCACTCCAGAATCTCCCATAAGTGTTCAATTGGGTTGAGATCTGGTGATGGCCATGGCATATGGTTTACATAGTTTTCATGCTCATCAAACCATTCTGTGATCACTCATGCTCTGTGGATGGAGGCATTGTCATCCTATGGGGTCCTTGCCACTCCTTGTCATTGCCATGAGATTGAGGAAAACAGAGGGGTCGATCCTAATTCGATAACCCTCACAATGTATCCTCCAATCACAACAATTATCAAAATATTGGAACTCCATAACTTTTTTTCTCCCCACAGAACAGTTGGTATCTGGTTGCTAAGCACACATTAAGCACACATTTTTTTGTTTGTCTCGACAAACCAGTCAGTCAAAAGATGCAGCTGACGTCTAAATTAGTGGTGCACGACTCCAGGATTCTTGGAGTAGACTCCGACTCCTGTGGTTGGAGTTGCTAGCTCGCTCTTTCTTTGCTGTGAAAGATGCGAGAGTTTGTGTTCTCAAAGTAGACTACAGCAACTAGTTTCCTCCGTTGAAAAAATACTGAATCTTAGGAGAAGGTTGACACCCAGAAATGGGAGTCGAAGGGCAAGGAGTTGAAGAATCGATTATTTTGAAGTAGACTCCCCACGGAGTGACAGACGGAGTGTCCGTCTGTCATGTGTGAGATATGATCATTTTAATTTATTTTTTTATACTTATGTCACATGACAGTTAAATCAAATAATTTATTTGATAAATGTATAATTTATTTATTATCAAAATTATTTGATTTAACTGTCATGTGACATAAGTATAAATAAGTCTACATTCTCAAACAAAATACATACTGCAATTCCAACCACAAAACCTCTTTGCTTTGATTTTAAGCCTCAAAATACAATAGCTTGCCTAGCTAATAGCTAAATGTTTGTTTTTGAGGTGCCACATGTTGTAATGAAAAATATTAATGCTATTTTCAACAACCATTGAGCAACTCCACTGTAAATCCAGCTGCATATTGTTCATTGAGATTGCCGAAAGGCCAGTCTCTTTGGCAATGACATGGAGTGGCAGGGAGTGGAATGTTAGCCAAAAAGATTGGTACCCAGACTAGAGAAATTCAAACCCCTGCTGGATCAAGATCCCTGTTCCCAAAATTGTTTGGTGCATCAAAAAGAAAAGGTTTGGCGCCGACAGAGATGGACGCCTCGCTTCGCGTTCTTAGGAAACAATGCAGTATTTAGTTTTTTTACGTATTATTTCTTACACTGTTACCCCAGGAAATCTTAAGTCTTATTACATACAGCCTGGAGGAACTATTGGATATAAGAGCAACATCAACTTACCAACATTACAACCAGGAATACGACTTTCCCGAAGCGGTTCTTCTGTTTGGACCACCACCCAGGACAATGGATCGGATCCTAGTAGGCGACCCAAAACAACGGCGCCGCAGAAGGGGCAGACGGAGCGGTCTTCTGGTCAGGCTCCGTAGACGGGCACACCGCCCACCGCTCCCGAGAATACTATTCACCAATGTCCAGTCTCTTGACAACAAGGTATACGAAATTCGAGCAAGGGTTGCCTTCCAGAGAGACATCAGAGATTGTAACATTATTTGTTTCATGGAAACATGGCTCACTCGGGTTACGTTATCAGAGTTGGTACAGCCACCCGGTTTCTTCACACATCGCGCCGACAGAAACATCTCTCTGGTAAGAAGAAGGGTGGGGGTGTATGCCTTATGATTAACGAGTCGTGGTGTGATCATAACAACATACAGGAACTCAAGTCCTTTTGTTCACCTGACCTAGAATTCCTTAGGATCAAATGCCGTCCGTATTATCTACAAAGAGAATTCTCTTCGATTATAATCACAGCCGTGTATATCCCCCCCCAAGCAGACACCTCGACGGCCCTAAAATAACTTCATTTGACTCTATGTAAACTGGAAACCACATATCCTGAGGCTGCATTTATTGTAGCTGGGGATTTTAACAAGGCTAATCTGAAAACAAGGCTCCCTAAATTTTATCAGCATATCGAATGCGCGACCCGGGCTGGCAACACTCTGGATCATTGCTACTCTAATTTCTGCGATGCATACAAAGCCCTCCCTCGCCCTCCTTTCGGTAAATCTGACCACGGCTCCATTTTGTTGCTCCCAGCCTATAGACAGAAACTAAGACAGGAAGCGCCCGTGCTCAGGTTTGTTCAACGCTGGTCCGACCAATCTGATTCCACGCTTCAAGATTGCTTCGATCACTCATGTGGACTGGGATATGTTCCGGATAGCATCGGACAATAACATTGATGTATACGCTGATTCGGTGAGCGAGTTTATTAGCAAGTGCATCGGTGATGTGGTACCCACGGTGACTATTAAATCCTTCCCCAACCAGAAACCGTGGATTGATGGCAGCATTCGTGCAAAACTGAAAGCGCGAACCACTGCTTTTAATCATGGCAAGGCGACCGGAAACATGACCGAATACAAACAGTATAGCTATTCCCTCCGCAAGGCAATCAAGCAAGCTAAGCGTCAGTATAGAGACAAAGTAGAGTCGCAATTCAACGGCTCAGACAAGAGACGTATGTGGCAGGGTCTACAGTCAATCACGTACTACAAAAAGAAAACCAGCCCCGTCGCGTACACTGATGTCTTGCTCCCAGACAAACAAAACAACTTCTTTGCTCGCTTTGAGGACAATACAGTACCACGGACACGGCCCACTACCAAAACATGCGGGCTCTCCTTCACCGCAGCCAACGTGAGTAAAACATTTAAACGTGTTAACCCTTGCAAGGCTGCCGGCCTAGCCGCGTCCTCAGAGCATGCGCTGACCAGCTGGCTGGTGTGTTTACGGACATATTCAATCAATCCCTATTCCAATCTGCTGTTCCCACATGCTTCAAGAGGGCCACCATTGTTCCTGTTCCCAAGAAAGCTAAGGTAACTGAGCTAAACAACTATCGCCCCGTAGCACTCACTTCCGTCATCATGAAGTGCTTTGAGAGACTAGTCAAGGATCATATCACCTCCACCCTACCTGACACCCTAGACCCACTCCAATTTGCTTACCGCCCCATCAGGTCCACAGACGACGCAATCGCCATCACACTGCACACTGCCCTAACCCATCTGGACAAGAGGATTACCTATGTAAGAATGCTGTTCATCGATTACAGCTCAGCATTTAACACCATATTACCCTCCAAACTCGTCATTAAGCTCGAGACCCTGGGTCTCAACCCCGCCCTGTGCAACTGGGTCCTGGACTTTCTGACGGTCCGCCCCCAGGTGGTGAGGGTAGGAAACAACATCTCCACCCCTCTGATCCTCAACACTGGGGCCCCACAAGGGTGTGTTCTCAGCCCTCTCCTGTACTCCCTGTTCACTCATGACTGCGTGGACATGCACTCCTCCAACTCAGTCATCAAGTTTGCAGACGACACTACAGTGGTAGGCTTGATTACCAACAACGACGAGACGGCCTACAGGGAGGAGGTGAGGGCCCTCGGAGTGTGGTGTCAGGAAAATAACCTCACACTCATCGTCAACAAAACAAAGGAGATGATCGTGGACTTCAGGAAACAGCAGAGGGAGCACCCCCCTATCCACATCGACGGGACAGTAGTGGAGAAGATGGAAAGTTTTAAGATCCTCAACGTTTATTTTTTTATTTATTTTTATTTCACCTTTATTTAAACAGGTAGGCTAGTTGAGAACAAGTTCTCATTTGCAACTGCGACCTGGCCAAGATAAAGCATAGCAATTCGACACATAAAACAACACAGAGTTACACATGGAATAAACAAAACATACAGTCAATAATACAGTAGAAAAATAAGTATATATACAATGTGAGCAAATGAGGTGAGATAACGGAGGTAAAGGCAAAAAAAGGCCATGGTGGTGAGGTAAATACAATATAGCAAGTAAAACACTGGAATGGTAGATTTGCAGTGGAAGAATGTGCAAAGTAGAAATAGAAATAATGGGGTGCAAAGGAGCAAAATAAATAAATACAGTAGGGGAAGTGGTAGTTGTTTGAGCTAAATTATAGATGGGCTATGTACAGGTGCAGTAATCTGTGAGCTGCTCTGACAGCTGGTGCTTAAAGCTAGTGAGGGAGATAAGTGTTTCCAGCTTCAGAGATTTTTGCAGTTCGTTCCAGTCATTGGCAGCAGAGAACTGGAAGGAAAGACGACCAAAGGAGGAATTGGCTTTGGGGGTGAATAGTGAGATATACCTGCTGGAGCGCATGCTACGAGTGGGTGCTGCTATGGTGACCAGTGAGCTGAGATAAGGCAGGGCTTTACCTAGCAGAGACTTGTAGATAACCTGTAGCCAGTGGGTTTGGCGACGAGTATGAAGCGATGGCCAACCAACGAGAGCGTACAGGTCGCAACGATGGGTAGTGTATGGGGCTTTGGTGACAAAACGGATGGCACTGTGATAGACTGCATCCAGTTTGTTGAGTATAGTGTTGGAGGCTATTTTATAGATGACATCACCGAAGTCGAGGATCGGTAGGATGGTCAGTTTTACAAGGGTATGTTTAGCAGCATGAGTGAAGGATGCTTTGTTGCGATATAGGATGCCGATTCTAGATTTAATTTTGGATTGGAGATGCTTAATGTGAGTCTGGAAGGAGAGTTTACAGTCTAACCAGACACCTAGGTATTTGTAGTTGTCCACGTATTCTAAGTCAGAGCCGTCCAGAGTAGTGATGCTGGACGGGTGAGCAGGTGCTGGCAGTGATCGGTTGAATAGCATGCATTTAGTTTTACTTGCATTTAAAAGCAGTTGGAGGCGGAAGGAGAGTTGTATGGCATTGAAGCTCGTCTGGAGGTTAGTTAACACAGTGTCCAGAGGGGCCAGAAGTATACAGAATGGTGTCGTCTGCGTAGAGGTGTATCAGAGAATCACCAGCAGCAAGAGCAACATCATTGATGTATACAGAAAAGAGAGTCGGCCCGAGAATTGAACCCTGTGGCACCCCCATAGAGACTGCCAGAGGTCCGGACAACAGGCCCTCCGATTTGACACACTGAACTCTATCAGAGAAGTAGTTGGTAAACCAGGCGAGGCAATCATTTGAGAAACCAAGGCTGTCGAGTCTGCCAATAAGAATGTGGTGATTGACAGAGTCGAAAGCCTTGGCCAGGTCGATGAATACGGCTGCGCAGTAATGTCTCTTATCGATGGTGGTTATGATGTCGTTTAGGACCTTGAGTGTGGCTGAGGTGCACCCATGACCAGCTCTGAAACCAGATTGCATAGCGGAGAAGGTACAGTGGGATTCGAAATGGTCGGTAATCTGTTTGTTAACTTGGCTTTCAAAGACCTTAGAAAGACAGGGTAGGATAGATATAGGTCTGTAGCAGTTTGGGTCTAGAGTGTCACCCCCTTTGAAGAGGTGGATGATCGCGGCAGCTTTCCAATCTTAGGGAATCTCAGACGATACGAAAGAGAGGTTGAACAGGCTAGTAATAGGGGTTGCAACAATTTCGGCAGATAATTTTAGAAAGAGAGGGTCCAGATTGTCTAGCCCGGCTGATTTGTAGGGGTCCAGATTTTGCAGCTCTTTCAGAACATCAGCTATCTGGATTTGGGTGAAGGAGAAATGGTGGGGGCTTTGGCGGGTTGCTGTGGAGGGTGCCTGGCAGTTGACCTGGGTAGGGGTAGCCAGATGGAAAGCATGGCCAGCCGTAGAGAAATGCTTCTTGAAATTCTCAATTATAGTGGATTTATCGGTGGTGACAGTGTTTCCTAGCCTCAGAGCAGTGGGCAGCTGGGAGGAGGTGCTCTTATTCTCCATGGACTTTACAGTGTCCCAGAACTTTTTTGAGTTAGTACTACAGGATGCAAATTTCTGTTTGAAAAAGCTAGCCTTAGCTTTCCTAACTGCCTGTGTATATTTGTTCCTAACTTCCCTGAAAAGTTGCATATCACGGGGGATATTCGATGCTAATGCAGAACGCCACAGGATGATTTTGTGCTGGTCAAGGGCAGACAGGTCTGGAGTGAACCAAGGACTATATCTATTCCTAGTTCTACATTTTTTGAATGGGGCATGCTTATTTAAGATGGTGAGGAAGGCTCTTTTAAAGAATAGCCAGGCATCATCTACTGACGGGATGAGGTCAATGTCATTTCAGGATACCCCGGCCAGGTCGATTAGAAAGGCCTGCTCGCAGAAGTGTTTTAGGGAGCGTTGGACAGTGATGAGGGGTGGTCGTTTGGTCGCAGATCCATTACGGATGCAGGCAATGAGGCAGTGATCGCTGAGATCTTGATTGAAAACAGCAGAGGTGTATTTGGAGGGTGAGTTAGTTAGGATGACATCTATGAGGGTGCCCGTGTTTACGGATTTGGAGTTGTACCTGGTAGGTTCATTGATAATTTGTGTGAGATTGAGGGCATCAAGCTTAGATTGTAGGATGGCTGGTGTGTTAAGCATGTCCCAGTTTAAGTCACCTAGTAGCACGAGCTCAGAAGATAGATGGGGGGCATTCAATTCACATATGGTATCGAGGGCACAGCTGGGGGCAGAGGGAGGTCTATAGCAAGCGCCAACAGTGAGAGACTTGTTTCTGGAAAGGTGAATTTTTAGAAGTAGAAACTCAAATTGTTTGGGTACAGACTTGGATAGTAATACAGAACTCTGCAGGCTATCTTTCTACTGCAAAACCGCCCCCTTTGGCAGTTCTATCTTGGCGGAAAATTTTATAGTTAGCGATGGAGATTTCAGGGTTTTTGGTGGTTTTCCTAAGCCAGGATTCAGACACGGCTAAGACATCCGGGTTGGCAGAGTGTGCTAAAGCAGTGAGTAAAACAAACTTAGGGAGTAGGCTTCTAATGTTAACATGCATGAAACCAAGGCTTTTACGGTTACAGAGGTCAACAAATGAGAGCACCTGGGGAGTGGGAGTGGAGCTAGGCACTGCCGGACCTGGATTAACCTCTACATCACCAGAGGAACAGAGGAGAAGTAGGATAAGGGTACGGCTAAATGCTATTCGAACTGGCCGCCTAGCACGTTCGGAACAGAGAGTAAAAGGAGCAGGTTTCTGGGCTCGATAGCATAGATTCAAGGCATAGTGTACAGACAAAGGTAAGGTAGGATGTGAGTACGTTGGAGGTAAACCTAGGCATTGAGTAATGATGAGAGAGATATAGTCTCTAGAGACGTTTAAACCAGGTGATGTCATCGCATATGTAGGAGGTGGAACAACATGGTTGGTTAAGGCATATTGAGCAGGGCTAGAGGCCCTACAGTGAAATAAGACCAAGTGAACATATGGGTCCAGTGAGTGGTTGGACTGACTGGGGACACGGCAATTAGCAGGCCGATGCTAGCAAGGCCGATGCTAACAAGCTAACAGTTAGTAGACCGGGGCTAGCAAGTTAGCCTTTGGGGGACATCGCGATGGGGGTAAGTCTGTTTTGCCTCTTCGTGCGGTGACGTCGATAGACCAGTCGTGGAATTAGTAGGGTTCCAGGTAGCTCTAGGTAGCTAGCAGGCCTAGCAGGTTAGCAGAATGGGCCTTCAGCGGGCGTACACATCACGGAAAAACTGAAATGGTCCACCCACACAGACAGCATGGTGAAGAAGGTGCAACAGCACCTCTTCAACCTCAGGAGGCTGAAAAATTTTGGCTTGTCACCAAAAACACTCTCAAACTTTTACAGATGCACAATCGAGAGCATCCTGTCGGGCTGTATCACCGCCTGGTACGGCAACTCCTCCGCCCACAACAGTAAGGCTCTCCAGAGGGTAGTGAGGTCTGCACAACGCATCACCGGGGGCAAACTACCTGCCCTCCAGGACACCTACACCACCCAATGTCACAGGAAGGCCAAAAAGATCATCAAGGACAACAACCACCCGAGCCACTGCCTGTTCACCACGCTATCATCCAGAAGGCGAGGTCAGTACAGGTGCATCAAAGCTGGGAGACTGAAAAACAGCTTCTATCTCAAGGCCATCAGACTGTTAAACAGCCATCACTAACATTGAGTGGTTTCTGCCAACATATAGACTCAATTTCTAGCCCCTTTTATAATTAACATTTGGATGTAATAAATGTATCACTAGTCACTTAAACAATGCCACTTTATATAATGTTTACATACCCTACATTACTCATCTCATATGTATATACTGTACTCTTACCATCTACTGCATCTTGCCTATGTCGTTCGGCCATCGCTCATCCATATATTTATATGTACATATTCTTATTCATTCCTTTACACTTGTGTGTATAAGGTAGTTGTTGTGAAATTGTTAGATTACTTGTTAGAAATTACTGCACGGTCGGAACTAGAAGCACAAACATTTCGCTACACTCGCATTAACATCTGCTAACCATGTGTATGTGACCAATAAAATTGTATTTTATTTTATTTTATTTGAAAACAAATAGTGCCCCTTGTATGCACTTCCAGTAATACCGTATACCCTGGTAAGGTACCGGCCAACCCTATTTCTGGGTCAACCTATAAGAGCTTTGCACACCTGAATTGTGCAACATTTGCCATTATTCTTTTCAACATTCTTCAAGCTCTGTCAAATTGCGCATTCCTTTTATTTTTTATCCTGAAAACCCCCCAGTCCTTAACGATTACAAGCATAACCATAACATGATGCAGCCACCACTATGCTTGAAAATATGTAGAGTGGTACTCAGTAATGTGTTGTATTGGATTTGCCCCAAACATAACACTTTGAATTCAGGACAAAAAGTAAATTGCTTTGACATATTTTTTGCAGTATTACTTTAGTGCCTTGTGCATGTCTTGGAATATTTTTATTCTGTACATGCTTCCCTCTTTTCACATTGTCAATTAGGTTAGTATTGTGGAGTAACTACAATGTTGTTCATCCAGCCTCAGTTTTCTCCTATCACAGCCATTAAACTTTGTAACTATTTTAAAGTCACCATTGGCCTCCTGGTGAAATCCCTGAGCGGTTTCCTTCCTCTCCGGCAACTGAGTTATGAAGGCCGCCTGTATCTTTGTAGTGACTGGGTGTATTGATACACCATCCAAAGTGTAATTAATAACTTCATCATGCTCAAAGGGTATTCAATTTCTGCTTTCTTTCTTTTTACCCATCTACCAATAGGTGCCCATCTTTGTGAGGCATTGGAAAACTTCCCTTGTCTTTGTTGTTGAATCTGTGTTTGAAATTCACTGCTTGACTGAGGAACCTTACAGATAATTGTATGTGTGGCGTACAGAGATGAGGTAGTCATTCAAAAATCATGTTAACCACTATTATTGCACACAGAGTGAATCCATGCAACTTATGTGACTTGTTAAGCACATTTTTACTCCTGAACTTATTTAGGCTTGCCATAAAAAAGGGGTTTGGTACTCATTGACTGAAGACATTTCAGCTTTACATTTTCTATTCATTTGTAAACATTTTGAAATACATAATTCCAATTTGACATTATGGAGTATTGTGTGTAGGCCAGGGACAAAAAAAATCACAATTGTATCAACTGTAACACAATAAAATGTGGAAAAAGTATAATGGTGTGAATACTTTCTGAAGACACAGAATATATACTGTATTACAGTGAGCTATGTCAAGAATCCAGTATACACTACCGTTCAAAAGTTTGGGGTCACTTTTAAATGTCCTTGTTTTTGAAAGAAAAGCACATTTTCTGTCCATTAAAATAACCTCAAAATGATCAGAAATACAGTGTAGACATTGTTAATGTTGTAAATGACTATTGTAGCTGGAAAAGGCAGATATTTTTATGGAATATCTACATAGGCATACAGAGGCCCATTATCAGAAACCATCACTCCTGTGTTCCAATGGCACGGTGTGTTAGCTAATCCAAGTTTATCATTTTAAAAGGATAATTGATCATTAGAAAATCCTTTTGAAATTATGTTAGCACAGCTGAAAACTGTTGTTCTGATTAAAGAAGCAATAAATCTGGCCTTCTTTAGACTAGTTGAATATCTGGAGCATCAGCATTTGTGGGTTCAATTACAGGAAACAAAGACTTTCTTCTGAAACTCATCAGTGTATTCTTGTTCTGATAAAGGAAGGCTATTCCATGCGAGAAATTGCCAAGAAACTGAAGATCTCGTACGCTGTGTACTACTTCCCTCACAGAACAGCGCAAACTGGCTCTAACCAGAGTAGAAAGAGGAGTGGGAGGACAAGTATATTAGAGTGTCTAGTTTGAGAAACAGACGCCTCACAAGTCCTCAACAGGAAGCTTCATTAAATAGTACCCGCAAAACACCAGTCTCAACGTCAACAGTGAAGAGGCGACTCCGGGATGCTGGCCTTCTAGGCAGAGTTGCAAAGAAAAAGCCATATCTGAGACTGGCCAATAAAAATAAAAGATTAAGATGGGCAAAAGAACACAGAAACTGGACAGAGGAACTGCAGTCTCCCTACCAGGCAGCGATGCAGCCCAACAGAATGCTCTCAATGGTGCATCTACAGAAGTTTGTGAGAGTCTTAGGGGCCATGCCGAATTTCTTCAACCGCCTGAGGTTGTAAAGGCGCTGTTGCGCCTTCTTCCCCACAGTGTTGGTGTGGTGGAACCATTTCAGGTCCTCAGTGATGTGCATGCCAAGGAACTTGAAGCTTTTGACCCTCTCCACTGCAACCCTGTTGTTGTGGATGGGGGCGTGCTGCCTCCTCTGTCTCCTGTAGTCCTCCTTTGTTTTTGATGTTGAGGGACAGGTTATTTTCCTGGCATCACTCCGCCAGGGCTCTAACCGCCTCCCTGTCTCGTCATTATTGGTAATCAGGCCTACCACTGTAATGTCTTCAGCTAACTTGATGATTGAGTTGGGAGTAGTGCGTAGCCACACAGTAATGGGTAAACAGGGAGTACAGGAGGGGGCTGAGCACACACCCCTGGGGGGCTCCGTGTTGAGGATCAGCATGGCAGAGATGTTGTTGCCTACCCTCACCACTTGGGGTTAACCCATCAGGAAGTCTAGGACCCAGTTGCACAGGGAGGGGTTCAGAACACTGAGCTTAGTAACAAGCTTGGTGGGCACTATGGTGTTGAAAGCAGAGCTGTAGTTGATGAACAGCATCCTCACATAGGTAGAGGTAGAGGCAAGGTAGAGGTGATATGGTCCTTGACCAGCCTCTCAAAGCACTTCATGATAACAGCGGTGAGTGCTACGGGGCGATTTAAATCAAATTAAATCAAATGTTATTAGTCACATGCGCCGAATACAACAGGTACAGTGAAATGCTTACTTACGAGCCCCTAACCAACAATGCAGTTAAAAAAAAATACGGATAAGAATAAGAGATAAAAGTAACAAGTAATTAAAGAGCAGCAGTAAAATAACAATAGCGAGACTATATACAGGGGGGTACCGATACAGAGTCAATGTGCGGGGGCACCTGTTAGTTGAGGTAGTATGTACATGTAGGTAGAGTTATTAAAGTGACTATGCATAGATGACAGCAGAGAGTAGCAGTGGTTTAAAGAGGGGTTGGGGGGGGGTGCACTGCAAACAGTCTGGGTAGCCATTTGACTAGATGTTCAGGAGTCTTATGGCTTGGGGGTAGAAGCTGTTTAGAAGCCTCTTGGACCTAGACTTGGAGCTCCAGTACCGCTTGCCGTGCGGTAGCAGAGAGAACAGTCTATGACTAGGGTGGCTGGAGTCTTTGACCATTTTTAGGGCCTTCCTCTGACACTGCCTGGTATAGAGGTCCTGCATGGCAGGAAGCTTGGCCCCAGTGATGTACTGGGCCGTTCTCACTACCCTTTGTAGTGCCTTGCGGTCGGAGGCCGAGCAGTTGCCATACTAGGCAGTGATGCAACCAGTCAGAATGCTCTCAATGGTGCAGCTGTAGAACCTTTTGAGGATCTGAGGACCCATGACAAATCTTTTCAGTCTCCTGAGGGGGAATAGGTTTTGTCTTGCCCTCTTCACGACTGTCTTGGTGTGCTTGGACCATGTTAGTTTGTTGGTGATGTGAACACTAAGAAACTTGAAGCTCTCAACCTGCTCCACTGCAGCGCCGTCTATGGGAATGGGGGTGTGCTCAGTCATCTTTTTGCTGTAGTCCACAATCATCTCCTTTGTCTTGATCACGTTGAGAGAGAGGTTGTTGTCCTGGCACCACACGGCCAGGTCTCTGACCTCCTCCCTATAGTCTGTCTCGTCGTTGATGGTGATCAGGCCTCCCACTGTGGTGTCATTGGCAAATGATGGTATTGGAGTTGTGCCTGGCCGTGCAGTCATGAGTGAACAGGGAGTACAGGATGGGACTGAGCACGCACCCGAGGGGCCCCTGTGTTGAGGATCAGCGTGGCGGGTATGTTGTCACCTACCCTTACCACCTGGGGGCTGCCCGTCAGGAAGTCCAGGATCCAGTTGCAGAGGGAGGTGTTTATTCCCAGGGTCCTTAGCTTATTGATGAGCTTTGAGGGCACTATGGTGTTGAACGCTGAGCTGTAGTCAATGAATAGCATTCTCACATAGTTTAGTTACCTTAGCTTGCTTGGGTTGGAAGCACAGATTGTCTAGAATGTCATTGTATGCTGTAGCATTAAGATTTCCCTTCACTGGAACTAAGGAACCATGAAAAACAGCCCCAGACCATTATTCCTTCTCCACCAAACTTTACATTCGGGCAGGTGGCATTCTCCTGGCATCCGCCAAACCCAGATGCGTCAGTCGGACTGCCAAATGGTAAAGCGTGATTTATCACTCCAGAGAAGGCATTTTCATTGCTCCAGAGTCCAATAGTGGCGAGCTTTACACCACTCCAGCAGACGCTTGGCATTCCACATGGTGACGTTAGGTATGTGTGCTGCTGCTCGGCCATGGAAACCCATTTCATGAAGCTCCTGACGAACAGTTATTGTGCTAATGTTGCTTCCAGAGGCAGTTTGGAATCCGGTAGTGAGTGTTGCAACCGAGGACAGACTATCTTTACATGCTACACGCTTCAGCACGCGATGGTCCTGTTCTGTGAGCTTGTGTGGCCTACCACTTCACGGCTGAGCTGTCACAATAACAACACTTACAGTTGACCGAGGCAGCTCTAGCAGGGCAGAAATTTGACAAACTGACTTATTGGAAAGGTGGCATCCTATGACGGTGCCACATTGAAAGTCAATGAGCTCTTCAGGATAGGCCATTCTACTGCCAATGTTTGTCTATGGAGATTGCATGGCTGTGTGCTCGATTTTATACACCTGTCAGCAACGGGTGTGGCTGAAATAGCCAAAGCCACTAATTTGAAGGGATGTCCACATACTTTTGTATATACTGTATAGTGTTTGATTGATAAAGTATGGTTAAATTTGCTTTGTTTAACCGACTCTTTGAAATTACTGCAATAGCAACAGTGAATCTATTAAGTGGAGATTTCAGTGACAAATATCAAAGCTATGCAGGGCTTGATTAAAACCCTGGATGGGAGACCGAAGAGATAGATCAACTCTCCAGTAGGATGTGAGGTGCTGCCCAGTCTATTGTTTTTTTTTTATAGTGGATATTATGTTGAAGATCTGACATTGTTTCAAAGGCAAAAAATCAACATATTTTATACAAATGTTGTCTTTGTTGAAAATTGGTTACCATAATGATGATGATTTTACCATCAAAACAACAGTTGCGTTGACTTTTTTCAAATCCAATGTATTTTCCACAGTGATTCAATGTCACAATACATTGACAGATTACGTTGAAACAACATTGATTTAATCAGTTTGTGCCCAGTGGGTTGGGTGTCCCCCTTGAGTGCAATTACAACCTAATAAAGTAATAAGATGGGTTGGATGACTACTGAATGTCGACTAGAGTGTGGAAGAAGGAAAATGGAAATGATCAATTCAGAATAATTGGACAAATGGGAGGTATTAGGTACAGAGGACAGTTGGGAGCTCAGCTTCCACATACTTAGAGAGAATTAGAGCAGCATTTCTAGTCAATTCCTCTTGAAGAGGTCAGTAACTGTGAGGAAAGAGTGGAAAATGAGAACAGAAGAAAACATTTTAACGAGAAGGGCAACATACTGTCCGTTTCCGAATACCCATACTAGCGTACCACATACTATTTACTCATCGTCGAATACTATTTAGCACGTACTGTTTAGTAAAAAGTATGCAGTATGCCACGGTCGTAACGCAGTAGAAGCTTCTGATTGGCTGAGTGGGTTGGGCGGGGCCCAGTGCAGGTGGATTTTTCCAAATTCAACAGACTGGCAAAGCATTAACCAGCCTGATAATAGTTCATTTTCAATTCCAATTCTGAACATGGTTTAGTATTTAGTTAAAAAGCTCTGACGAAGCCCAAGAGAGCAAGAAACACTTTTCAATTAAAAAACAGAAATCCACTTTGGGTAAAACATTTTTTTTAAAGACTGTTTTCAAAAATGATTTTCGAAATGTTGCATACTATTAAAAATTATGTTTTCGCATGCTGAGAACAGGTCACACGTGATGGCGTTGCTTCCCACTATTTGTTGATTTTGGTAGCGCATCCCCCATATCTAACTGATCAGCTGTTGTCAAAGCAGAAATTAGTATGACATCCGGGCATTTAAAGTATAGTATTAAACTAGATTTTTTCCGCATACTCAAACAACCTACTATTTAGGATGCAAATATAGGTATTCGGACAGGGCCAGTGTTTATAGGAAAGTGGGTAATATAGCCTATTGCATGATTAAATCAAATGATTCATAATAATAAAGTTGTCCTCCACTGATGGGGTGACGTTGGGTCACAAAAGGTCTCCGAACTGAAAAGCAAAATGCTCACATGCCTCTTCTTGGCCCAGGGCCAGCTGATAAGACTGGTTAATGTAGAGCATGTGTCAAACTCATTCCACGGAGGGCCGAGTGTCTGCAGGTTTTGGCTCCACCCTTGTAATTGATCGATGAATTAAGGTCACTAATTAGTAAGGAACTCCCCTCACCTGGTTATCTAGGTCTTAATTGAATGGAAAAAACAAAAACTCGCAGACACTCAGCCCTCCGTGGAATGAGTTTGACACCCCTGATGTAGAGGAAACAGAGTTCGCCTGTCCGGCCACCGTGTTCCAGGCGGTTGAGTGCACGACTAGCATCCTCCCGGGTGACATAAGCCAGCCAGCACTCACCCCTCTGGCCTATATTTCCCTGCCTATTCCCTGATTGTGTAATAAGCACAGCATTTAGCAGAAATGCTTTATGTAAGCCTGAGCAAGCAAGCAGACCGGCTAGGCTAGGCAGGGCAGGGCACGGCAGGGCATGTCTCTCTGGCAAGGCCCCAAGAGCAGGCTTGGCATTTCAGGGAATAGGAGCACTAGGCTAGGGTGGGCTAGTCCTACTGAGTGGACCACTACTGTACAACCTCATTGGTAAGATAAGTTATCTTATCGCAATCTCTACAACACAGGTGTCAAAATCATTCCACAGAGGGCTGAATGTCTGCTGGTTTTTGCTCCTCCCTTGTACTTGATTGATGAATTAAGGTCACTAATTAGTAAGGAACTCCCCACACCTGATTGTCTAGGGCTTAATTGAAAGGAAAAACAAAAAACCTGCAGACACTAGGCCCTCCATGGAATGAGTTTGTCACCCCTGCTCTACAACATTTAATCAAGAATGAAATATATATGGCTTTCTCATTCATTTTCTTCTGTCTTATTTTCATTTTTTCCATAATCTCTAACAGAAGTGAGATGCTGCAACAGTCACTGGTTAGGGACAGGAGCAAATAAATATCTCAATTTATTGGTTGCACTCCTCGATAATTAGCCTAACTTCGCTTTCGGCCTTCTCATCTATCTTCTAAATAGATACTGTCCTTCCTGATGTTGAAGGCATTTCTCTGATTTGATGCACTTGATTTGATGCCCTTGAATGTCAGATTTTGCTGTCTGTCGACAAGTTCTATCTCGTACCTTGGTACCAAACGCGCAACTCGTTATCCTGGATCTTACAAATCCATTTGAGATGGCCTATCATTTTGTCTCTCTGTGCAAGCACTACAGGACACGAGGCACAACAGGACAGGATGCCAAACAAACACCATCCTAACAACTACGTCAGATACAGCTCAGTGATGTTCTGTTACTATATGCCAAATACTGGAATCATCTAACACTTCCAGTATAATACTGCATTCATCGCATAGCATTGTGCTGAGTGGAGACACAGACTTATCAGTTATACAGATATGCACTTAAATTATCTGACTCTCCAGATAATGCACAATCTTCCGTACTAAACGTGTCTCCTACAGTCCTTCTTCCCACTGACTTTCATTAGTATTCATTATGATTTTAACGTGCAGGGAGAAGAGAGGTCAGGGCAATTCCACATTAACGGAATTCACTTAAAAATGTATGCCAAACAATAACTATTGATTTCAAAGATTAACAAACCACACCCCAGCTAGCACATTTGGTTCCTTGGAAGTTATGGGAATTTATGTTTTTGGTTACCCATTAGCTCTGGGAACGAAGCCATAAGTTTCCTGACCGGTAGAACGGAAAGATTTCAAAACGTTCTAAGAACAAAAGTGAAAATTTAGCCTGTTCTGGGAACCTACATTTTTAGATTGCATGGAGGTTCTATTAACTTTCTGAGAATGGAAATTATAGGTTATTTGAAGGTAATTATTTATTTTCCCTTTTGTACTTTAACTATTTGCACATCGTTACAACACTGTATATAGACATAATATGACATTTGAAATGTCTTTATTATTTTGGAACTTCTGTGAGTGTAATGTTTACTGTTAATTTCTATTGTTTATTTCACTTTTGTTTATTATCTACTTCACTTGCTTTGGCAATGTTAACATATGTTTCCCATGCCTTGAATTGAATTGAGAGAGGGAGGGAGAGAGGCAGAGAGAGAGAGAGAGAGAGAGAAAGAGAGAGGGAGGGAGAGAGGCAGAGACAGGAGAGGCAGAGACAGAGAGAGAGAGAGAGAGAGAGGCAGAGACAGAGAGAGAGGCAGAGACAGAGAGAGAGAGAGAGGCAGAGACAGAGAGAGGAGCAGAGAGAGAGAGAGAGAGAGAGAAGGAGACAGAGGGAGGGAGGGGTTGTCCAGACTGTTTTCACACTTGCTTTGACCACCAGATGACAAAAAGAAAAATAACAGTATGCCAGTGGAACATGCCAGTGGAAGATGCCAGCGGAAGGGAGCACTGTAGCAGGTGACCCAACTGTGGTTTGTGACTATTATGATTTCTCATTGTAGCCAATTCAATTGCAGTAATTCCGTTACAGATTTTTTTGAAATTCTATTACCAATTTGGTTTTAATCATTAATTCATAAACCAAATAGATATCAGTCAAAATAATATAACTAATTGGTAGGTCTACGTTTACTTTCTAGGGAGTTTTTCCTAGCCACCGTGCTTCTACACATGCATTGCTTCCTGTTTGGGGTTTTAGACTGGGTTTCTGTACAGCACTTTGAGATATCAGCTGATGTAAGAAGGGCTTTATAAATACATTTGATTTGATTTGATTTGTTACTTCTGTGAACTTTCATTATCCTCCATCCTCAAGAGGGAGAGAAATTAGAAAATATCTTAAATATATGTGGGTTTTTGGTAATGGAATTCATTTCAAGGCACAGGGCAATGTTTCTTAAACTTCCACAAGGAAAATAATTTGTTCAAAACTAAATATAAGTTGTAATATTAGTTGGCATTGGTCTTTACTTCAAAATGATTGTGTTTTGATGTATTTCTAATTCCTTTTAATACTTTTTACATCTGTTTGACCAGAAATCAAAGCATGCAAAGAAATGGTTGAAAAATGTATATACCTTCATTTCAACAACAAAAATATAGACTCTTTCATTTCACACCAAATTTGACATGCTCCTATGAACTTCACATGTTGGTGCTCATGGGTCCTTTACATGGAAATGACCATTACTCATTAGCTGCTATCAAGGCAGCAGCTACTCTTCCTTGGGTCCAGCAATATTAAGGCAATTTGCATTCAGCTAAAACATTACACTTCAAAACACATTATTACACACTACTACAACATATCTACAAAACCAAATCCATATATGTACGTGTGTGTAGAGTGTGTGTATTAGTGTCAGTATCCAGCACCTAATCACAAACAAGACACATCCCTCACTGTGTGCTACAGTGGCAATCACACATTACACACACACACACAAAGCAGTGCAGTGTCTCCTTCCAAACAGAAATCCCAATAGGAGGACCACACCCACAACATGAGATGTTGTTGCTATCGCCTGTCTAGCCAGGGAATCTCCAGAGGAATCTCCAGAGAATAGGGTAGTGTCATTAGCTAGGGCTAGGCTCATTACAACAACCAATTCAACCACCATACACACTTAGTTGGCTAGAAAGCACTAAGCAATATCTAACGTGCCTTCAGAATGTATTCACTTCCCTTTTTACACATTTTGTTGTGTTAGTCTGAATTTAAAATGGATTAGATTGAGATTTTCTGTCACTGGCCTACACACAATACCCCATAATGTAAAAGTGGAAATTAATAAAAAATGAAAAGCTGAAATGTCTTGAGTCAATGAGTATTCATCCCCTTTGTTATGGCAATCCTAAATAAGTTCAGGAGTAGACATTTGCTAAACAAGTCATATAATAAGTTGCATGGATCTGTGTGCAATAATAGTGTTTAAAACTATCTCTGTACCCCACACATACAATTATCTGTAAGGACCCTCAGTCGAGCAGTGAATTTTAAACACATATTCAACCACAAAGACCAGGGAGTTTTTCCAATGCCTCACAAAGAAGGGTAGTACCTAGTGGAAGATCAGTAAAAATACAAATACATATCCCTTAGAGCATGATGACGTTATTAATTACACTTTGGATGGTGTATCAGTACACCCAGTCACTACAAAGATAAAAGCGTCCTTTCTAACTCACTTGGCGGAGAGGAACGAAACCACTCAAGGATTTCCCCATGTTGCCAATGGTGACCTTAAAACAGTTATAGAGTTTAATGGCTGTGATAGGAGAAAAACTGAGGATGGATCAATACACTGTATTCCAAAACATGCATCCTGTTTGCAACAAGGTGCTAAAGTAATACTGCAAAGAAATTGGCAAAGCAATTCACTTTTTGTCCTGAATACAAAGTGTTATGTTGGGGGCAAATCCAATACAACACATTACTAAGTACCACTCTCCATATGTTCTAGCCTAGTGGTGGCTGCATCATGTTATGGATATGCTTATAATTGTTAAGGATAGGGGATATTTTCTGGATAAAAAATTAATGGAATGGAGCTAAGCACAGTCAAAATCCTAGAGGAAAACCTGGTTCATTCTGTTTTCCAACAGACACTGGGAGATGAACTCACCTTTCAGCAGGACAATAACCTAAAAGACAAGCCCAAATCTACACTGGAGTTGCTTACCAAGAAGACAGTGAATGTTCCTAGTTTTTTTTACTTAAATCTGCTTGAAAATCTATGGCAAAACTTGAAAATGTTGTCTAGCAATGATCAACAACCAATATCACAGAGCTTGAAGAATTTTGAAAAGAATAATGGGCAAATGTTGCACAATCCAGGTGTGGAATATTCTCAGAGACTTCTAGTCTATTTATGCTTATTCTGGAAAGACTGTCTGTGGCTCCGTATAGAGGGTGTGACGCAATTGTGGAGGCCCCGGAGGCACACAAAGGCCAAATAAAGCTCCGCCCGCATTGCTGTGTGCCTCTCAAGTTTTTTAACAATTGAGAGAGCGCCATATACTGTTGAAGTCGGAAGTTTACATACACCTTAGCCAAATACATTTAAACTCAGTTTTTCACAATTCCTGACATTTAATCCCTGTCTTAGGTCAGTTAGGATCACCACTTTATTTTAAGAATGTGAAATGTCAGAATAATAGTAGAGAGAATGATTTATTTCAGCTTTTATTTCTTTCATCACATTCCCAGTGGGTCAGAAGTTTACATACGCTCAATTAGTATTTGGTAGCATTGCCTTTAAATTGTTCAATTTGGGTCAAACGTTTCGGGTAGCCTTCCACAAGCTTCCACAATTAGTTGGGTGAATTTTGGCCCAATCCTCCTGACAGAGCTGCTGTAACTGAGTCAGGTTTGTAGGCCTCCTTGCTTGCACACGCTTTTTCAGTTCTGCCCACCAAATTTCTATAGGATTGAGATCAGGGCTTTGTGATGGCCACTCTAATACCTTGACTTTGTTGTCCTTACGCCATTTGCCACAACATTGGAAGTATGCTTGGGGTCATTGTCCATTTGGAAGACCCATTTGCGACCAAGCTTTAACTTCCTGACTGATGTCTTGAGATGTTGCTTCAATATATGCACATAATTTTCCTTCCTCGTGATGCCATCTATTTTGTGAAGTGCACCAGTCCCTCCTGCAGCAAAGCACCCCCACAACATGATGCTGCCAACCCCATGCTTCACGGTTGGGATGGTGTTCTTCGGCTTGCAAGCCTCCGCCTTTTTCCTCCAAACATAACGATGGTGATTATGGCCAAACAGTTCTATTTTTGTTTCATCTCTCCAAAAAGTACGATATTTGTCCCCATGTGCAGTTGCAAACCGTAGTCTGGCTTTTTTATGGCGGTTTTGGAGCAGTGGCTTCTTCCTTGCTGAGCTGCCTTTTAGGTTATGTCAATATGGGACTCGTTTTACTGTGGATATAGATACATTTCCTCCAGCATCTTCACAAGGTCCTTTGCTGTTGTTCTGGGATTGATTTGCACTTTTCGCACCAAAGTACGTTCATCTCTAGGAGACAGAACGCGTCTCCTTCCTGAGCGGTACGACGGCTGCGTGGTCCCATGGTGTTTATACTTGCGTACTATTGTTTGTACAGAGGAACGTGGTACCTTCAGGGGTTTGGAAATTGCTCCCAAGGATGAACCAGACTTGTGGAGGACTGCAATTGTTTTTCTGAGGTCTTGGCTGATTTCTTTTGATTTCCCATGATGTCAAGCAAAGAGGCACATAGTTTGAAGGTCGGCCTTGAAATACATCCAATATGCAGTGATAATGTATTTGGCCTATAGTCTACTGCACAAACCTCATTGCTACAGAACTGTTTTTAATTGGTTAAAAAAAATTAAGTAAATCAAAAAAATTAATCTGAGCGGTAGATCTCAGCTTGCATTTTGACTCAGAAAGTGATCTTGACTCAGAAAAGGTTGGACCACTGCTGTACGGCCACTGCAGATGCCAGATTGACCATGCAGAGCCTTTTGCCCAGAAAGACTCATAGCTGATTCTATCATCATCGGGTTGAATACTTATCTAATATAGATATTTATTTGTGTTTTATTTTTCATTAATTCTCATAGACTATTTTGTGTTGATCATTGACAGAAAATGACAATGAAATCAATTTTAATCACACTTTGTAACACAACAAAATGTGGAAAAAGTCAAGGAGTGTGAATACTTTCTGAAGGCACTGTATACTGTAGTGGGAATGAGATTTCCATGTCAATTCAATCCAGTTGTGTTTAGATCTGACAAACACAAAGCATTGAACAAGGAACATAATGTCATGCCCTGATCTGTTTCACCTGTCTTTGTGATTGTCTCCACCCACTTCCAGGTGTCTCCTGTTTTCCCCATTAGTCCCCGGTGTATTTATCCCGGTGTTTCCTGTCTCTCTGTGCCAGTTCGTCTTGTTTTGCCAAGTCAACCAGCGTTTCGCCTAGGTCCTATTTTTCCCAGTCTCTGTTTTTTCCTAGCCCTCCTGGTTTTGACCCTTTCCTGTCCTGGCGCCATATCCGCCTGCCTGACCACTCTGCCTGTTCTGGCCTATCGCCTGGTACTGTTTGGACTCTGACCTGGTTTATGAACTCTTGCCTGTCCCTGACCTGCCTTTTGCCTACCCCTTTTGGTATTATAAATATCAGTGCTCAACCATCTGCCTCCTGTGTCTGCATTTGGGTCTCGTCTTGTGCCCTTGAGAATTTCAATAAGCATTTTTCTACGGCTGGCCATGCTTTCCACCTGGCTACCCCTACCCCAGTCAACTGCCCGGCACCCCCCACAGCAACTTGTCCAAGCCTCCCCCATTTCTCCTTCACCCAAGTCCAGATAGCTGATGTTCTGAAAGAGCTGCAAAATCTGGACCCCTACAAATCAGCCGGGCTAGAAAATCTGGACCCTCTCTTTCTAAAATTATCTGCCGAAATTGTTGCAACTCCTATTACTAGCCTGTTCAACCTCTCTTTCGTATCGTCTGAGATTCCCAAAGATTGGAAAGCTGCCGCGATCATCCCCCTCTTCAAAGGGGGAGACACACTAGACCCAAACTCCTACAGACATATACAGTGGGGCAAAAAAGTAATTTGCAAATAAATTCATTTAAAATCCTACAATGTGATTTTCTGGATATTTTTTTCTCATTTTGTCTGTCATAGTTGAAGTGTACCTATGATGAAAATTACAGGCCTCTCTCATCTTTTTAAGTGGGAGAACTTGCACAATTGGTGGCTGACTAAATACTTTTTTGCCCCACTGTATCTATCCTACCCTGCCTTTCTAAGGTCTTCGAAAGCCAAGTTAACAAACAGATTACCGACCATTTCGAATCCCACCGTACATTCTAGAGGTCGACATTCCGATTAATCGGGGCCGATTTCAAGTTTACAATCGGAAATCGGTATTTTTGGGCGCCGATTTGCCGATGGTTTTTATTTTTTATTTTTATTTTTTTAACTCCTTTATTTAATCTTTATTTAACTAGGCAAGTCAGTTAAGAACACATTCTTATTTTCAATGACGGCCTAGGAACGTTCTGCCTCGTTCAGGGGCAGAACGACAGATTTTTTACCTTGTCAGCTCGGGGGATCCAATCTTGCAACCTTACAGTTAACTAGTCCAATGCTCTAACACTGATTACATTGCACTCCACGAGGAGCCTGCCTGTGCCGTGAATGCAGTAAGCTAAGGTAAATTGCTAGCTAGCATTAAACTTATCTTATAAAAAACAATCAATCAATGACTGTCATTGCTCCAATATGTACTTAACCATAAACATCAGCACTTTTGAATGCTGGCCTTTCTTAAAATCAATACACAAGTATATATTTTTAAACCTGCATATTTAGCTAAAATAAATCCAGGTTAGCAGGCAATATTAACCAGGTGAAATTGTGTAATTTCTCTTGCGTTCATTGCACGCAGAGTCAGGGTATATGCAACAGTTTGGGCCGCCTGGCTCTTTGCGAACTAATTTGCCAGAATTTTACGTAATTATGACAACATTGAAGGTTGTGCAATGTAACAGGAATATTTAGACTCATGGATGCCACCCGTTAGATAAAATACGGAACGGAATAAACGTTTTGTTTTCGAGGTGATCGTTTCCGGATTAGTCAAAGGTATATGGTTTAGAGATAAATAGTCGACGCGTTATAATTCCTGTAATAACTTGCGGCTGAACTTGACAGGGGTTCCTTCGTTATTTTACCGTTCATGTCTTCCATAGAGAATGTCTTGATCTACTTCAAATAAGGTCTGTGTTTCGTGCAGGCTTAAACCGCCTCGACGTTTTGATACCCGTGTAAATCTCACTAGGATAAGGTAACGTTTGTCAACATATTTTCATAAATCCACTCTACAAAAAAAATGATCTTCGCTTATATTTAGCCAATATTGATCAGAGTTACCTTGTCCTATGGATATCTACACAGTTATAAAATTGGCAAGGTGGTGTAAGCCTACACGAAACACAGACCTTATTTTAAGTGAATCTAAAAATATCCTATGGAATATATGAAGGAACCGCTTTTCAGATTTTGCTAGAATGTGTCATGGGAATTATGACTCGCACTTTGGTCATCAATTCTTACCATGCCCATTATTAAAATAGGATTTCCTGCATATAGAAATGACAGTTTTTGTTTTCAACATTCATCACAGGTAACTTAAACTCTATTTTTATTCAAACAGTTGAGAGTATTTGTCTCCTAAGCAGACTCTTCAGTATCATTGTCACTTCAGAGCTGTGTGTGTGTATTTATGTATTATATTAAGGTAAAATAAAAGTGTTCATTGTTCATTCAGTATTGTTGCAGTTGTCATTATTACAAAAATGTGTGTGTGTATGATATATATACAGTATATATATATATATATATATATATATATATATATATATATATACACTGCTCAAAAAAATAAAGGGAACACTTAAACAACACAATGTAACTCCAAGTCAATCACACTTCTGGGAAATCAAACTGTCCACTTAGGAAGCAACACTGATTGACAATACATTTCACATGCTGTTGTGCAAATGGAATAGACAAAAGGTGGAAATTATAGGCAATTAGCAAGACACCCCCAATAAAGGAGTGGTTCTGCAGGTGGTGACCACAGACCACTTCTCAGTTCCTATGCTTCCTGGCTGATGTTTTGGTCACTTTTGAATGCTGGCGGTGCTTTCACTCTAGTGGTAGCATGAGACAGAGTCTACAACCCACACAAGTGGCTCAGGTAGTGCAGCTCATCCAGGATGGCACATCAATGCGAGCTGTGGCAAGAAGGTTTGCTGTGTCTGTCAGCGTAGTGTCCAGAGCATGGAGGCGCTACCAGGAGACAGGCCAGTACATCAGGAGACGTGGAGGAGGCCGTAGGAGGGCAACAACCCAGCAGCAGGACCGCTACCTCCGCCTTTGTGCAAGGAGGAGCACTGCCAGAGCCCTGCAAAATTACCTCCAGCAGGCCACAAATGTGCATGTGTCAGCATATGGTCTCACAAGGGGTCTGAGGATCTCATCTCGGTACCTAATGGCAGTCAGGCTACCTCTGGCGAGCACATGGAGGGCGCCCCTTTGCGCCCCAGTATCTCTACTTGCACATTCATCTTCTGCACATCAATCACTCCAGTGTTTAATTGGTATATTGTAATTACTTCGCCACCATGGCCTATTTATTGCCTTATCTCCCTTATTTTACCTCATTTGCACACACTGTATATGAATTTCTTTCTACTGTATTATTGACTGTATGTTTGTTTATTCCATGTGTAACTCTGTGTTGTTGTATGTGTCGAACTGCTTTGCTTTATTCTTGGCCAGGTCGCAATTGTAAATGAGAACTTGTTCTCAACTAGCCTACCTGGTTTTAAATAAAAGTGAAATATATATATATTTTTTTTTTAATACATAAGCGTAGATCGTGCACTGAAAGTCCCCTGCAAAAATGCATAAATCTTTCAATAGCATGTACTTTAGTCTCCCAGTGAAATTACATGTAGGCATCTAGTAAAGGGGTATTCCATTAATATTTTACTCAGAAGTATGTTTCCGGTCGAGCCAATATAACTCAACACAAAAATCTGGATGTACTAATGGATTCCACAAAGCCTTATAGCAGTTGTGGGGATAGTTATTTGTGTCAAACTACCCACATAGGCTATATATTTTCCCAGTGTGTAAATAAAATAATAATAATATGTAACTTCCGTAATATGCAACATGCCAGAACTGATGAGACAGGGTATGGTCTCTGCCTAGATATTTCTGGGATGAGGCCAATGACGTGTATATACTGTATAAATCATTGGATGAGACTAGCTACCTTTTGAACAGTCTGACTTTGAACAAAATCCCTTTATCAAACCATCTCAGTATCTTCCTTGATCCAGAGAGATGATCACTAACATGAATGATCTGCAACAGTCATAGCAGACTACATTTAGGAGATACAAATCTCTAGTCATTTGTACAGCTACGCTAATCATCATCACTGCCAAGTTCCATCTGTCAGGGTATGTGTGTGCCAAATGTGCCACATTTACCCATCTCAATCATAGACAAGCGGCAATAGAGAGTCTCTGTTTTGTGCAGCCTTAGATTCAATAGTAGGCTACTTATGCTATCTTCACTATTCTCGAAGACAGTCCGTTCTAGCACGGGAGTCCACTCTAGAGGTTTTAGTCTGAAGGCAAGTCCATTAAAAGGGGTTGCCAGTGCAAACTTATTTTGGTCAGTTATAAATCCATAAGATCAACCTGTTGAGCATCCTGCCTTTTAGAGTTTGCCTCAGAAAGCTGTGATCTGTGACAAAAGTCTGGCACTTTACCTTCCTCATATGGACATACCAGGCACACACATGCCAGACACAACACACACACAAACACCCTCAGAAACACACACCCACAGACACACACACAAACACACACACGGAGACACACACACGGAGACACACACACACACACGGAGACACACACACACAAACACCCTAATGAACTCAGTGCACTACTCACCTTTGTGACCCATCATGACAGCGAGGTGTAGGGGTGTGTTTCCTGAAGAGGATAAATACAATACAGAGTTTAGACTGTGCATTACAGTTAGGTCTGCATACAGACACTCTAATGGCTCAATTTTTGGCTGCCATTAAGGCAGCGCTAGTGTCAAACACACGTTAGCTTGCAATTTCGTCATGTAAAAACTGGCGCACTGGCATTTTCCAGCACTAACGCAATGTTCGGCAATTTACCTGTCTAACATCAGCACGCTTGTGTTCAGATGGGAGGGGTGGAAATAATTGAGGTGTGTTTAAAAACATTATCCAAAGTGCTAATTTTAGGCAGGGCTGGTAGGGATATTTATTCATTATACCCTGATGAAGACAGCTTGGCTGTCGAAACATTGGTAATTAAATTTTTGCATCTGAGCTCCTAGAGTGTGCGGCTCTCCTTTATTTTTAAGGGATATTTAAGACCAAATCAAAAGCTGGTTTTAGCGGTAAGGCAGTTAGTTATGGCATGAATTTTGACAGCGGAAATGCAGCCTATATAGCGGTGGTGCACACTGCCGATATGTGCATGGGACAAGATGTGACATCCCATTTTTATCTATGTATTGTAGGCAGGCCTACATTATTTTAGCCATGCTTTGGACGTGCATAAAAACTCCTCCGTGATGTAGGCTACATGTCCATGCACATCATGAAACTAGAGATGAGAACCTCGGTGTAAATCGGTGAACCTCGTATTTAGAAGCTTTTTTCCTGTAACAATGGTTTGTTTTACATTTCATTTTTTTTTTTTTAATCAAACCCCCCATAGGCTACCCTTACCCTAAGCCTACTACAGTTGAAGTCGGAAGTTTACATACTCCTTAGCCAAATACATTTACATTTTTCACAATTCCTGACATTTAATCCTAGTAAAAATTCTGTTTTAGGTCAGTTCGGATCACCACTTTATTTTAAGAATGTGAAAAGTCAGAATAATAGTTTAGAGAATGATTTATTTCAACTTTTATTTCTTTCATCACATTCCCAGTGGGTCAGAAGTTTATATACACTCAGTTAGTATTTGGTAGCATTGCCTTTAAATTGTTCAACTTGGGTCAAACGTTTCGGGTAGCCTTCCACAGGCTTCCCACAAGAAGTTGGGTGAATTTTGGCACATTCCTCCTGATAGAGCGGGTGTAACTGAGTCAGGTTTGTAGGCCTACTTGCTCGCACACGCTTTTTCATTTCTGCCCACAACATTTCTATAGGATTGAGGTTCAGGGCTTTGTGATGGCCAATCCAATACCTTGACTTTGTTGTCCTTAAGCCATTTTTCCACAACTTTGGAAGTATGCTTGGGGTCATTGTCCATTTGGAAGACCCATTTGCGACCAAGCTTTAACTTCTTGACTGATGTCTTGAGATGTTGCTTCAATATATCCACATAATTTTACTTTCTCATGATGCCATCTATTTTGTGGAGTGCACCAGTCCCTCCTGCAGCAAAGCAGCCCACAACATGATGCTGCCACCCTCTTGCTTCACGGTTGGGATGGTGTTCTTCGGCTTGCAAGCCTCCCTTTTTCCTCCAAATACAATGATGGTCATTATGGCCAAACAATTCTATTTTTGTTTCATCAGACCAGAGGACATTTCTCCAAAAAGTACGATCTGTGTTCCCATGTGCAGTTGAAAACCGTAGTTTGGCTTTTTTATGGCGGTTTTGGAGCAGTGGCTTCTTCCTTGCTGAGCGGCCTTTCAGGTTATGTCGATATAGGACTCGTTTTACTGTGGATATAGATACTTTTGTACCGGTTTCCTCCAGCATCTTCACAAGGTTCTCTGTTGTTGTTCTGGGATTGATTTGATTTCACAGGTACACCTCCAATTGACTCAAATTATGTCAATTAGCCTATCAGAAGCTTCTAAAGCCATGACATTTTTCTGGAATTTTCCAAGCTGTTTAAAGGCACAGTTAACTTAGTGTATGTAAACTTCTGACCCACTGGAATTGCGATACAGTGAATTATACAGTGAAATAATCTGTCTGTAAACAATTGTTGGAAAAATTACTTGTGTCATGCACAAAGTAGATGTCTTAACTGACTTGCCAAAACTATAGTTTGTTAACAAGACATTTGTGGAGTGGTTGAAAAACAAGTTTTAATGACTCCAACCTAGGTGTATGTAAACTTCTGACTTCAACTGTATAACGAAGGCTATTTAAAACAAGTTGTTAGAATTTGATTAAAAAACAGTCAGTATCTGGTGTGACCACCATTTCCCTCATGCAGCTCAAACACATCTCCTTCGCATAGTTGATCAGGCTGTTGATTGTGGCCTGTGGAATGTTGTCCCACTCCTCTTCAATGGCTGCACGAAGTTTCTGGATATTGGCGGGAACTGGAACATGCTGTCATACACGTCGATCCAGAGCATCCCAAACATGGTCAACGGATGACATGTCTGGTGAATATGCAGGCCATGGAAGAACTGTGCTATTTTCAGCTTCCAGGAATTGTGTACAGATCCGTGCGATATGGGGCCGTGCATAATCATGCTGAAAAATGAGGTGATGGCAGCGGATGAATGGCATGACAATGAGCCTCAGAATCTCGTCACGGTATCTCTGTTTGATGCCCTTCTATTTGCTCTGCTCCGGACATTATTATGAGCCATTCTCCCATCAGCAGCCTTCCATGCTGTGCATTCAAATTGCTATCGATAAAATTCAACTGTGTTCGTGGACTGCCGATATCATAACACCAACGCCACCATGGGGCACTCTGTTCACAACGTCGACATCCGCAAACTGCTCGCCCCACACAACGCCATACATTCATTCATGAAGAACACACTACTCCATCATGCCAGTGGCCATCGAAGGTGAGCATTTGCCCACAAAGTCGGTTACAAAGCCAACCTGCAGTCAGGTCAAGACCCTTGTGAGGACGAAGAGCATGCAGATGAGCTTCCCTGAGACGGTTTCTGACAAACCCACAGTTTCATTAGCTGTCCAGGTGGCTCGTCTCAGACCATCCCGCGGGTGAAGAGGCCGGAATCTGGAGGTCCTGGGCTGGCATGGTTACACGTGGTCTGCGTTTCTGAGGCTGGTTGGACGTACTGCCAAATTCTCTAAAAGTATGTTGGAGGCTGCTTATGGCAGAGAAATTAACATTCAATTATCTGGAAATGGCTCTGGTGGACATTCCTGCAGTCAGCATGCCAATTGCACACTCCCTCAAAATGTGTGATGTCTGTGGCATTATGTTGTGTGACAAAACTGTACATTTTAGAGTTGCCTTTTAATTGCCCCCAGCACAAGGTGCACCTGTGTAATAATCATGCTGTTGAATCAGCTTATTGATATGCCACACCTGTCAGGTGGATGGATTATCTGGGCAAAGGAGAAATGCTCACTGACAGGGACGTAAACAAATTTGTACACAACATTTGAGAGAAATAATATTTTTGTGCATATGGAACATTTCAGGGATCTTTTATGTTAACTCATAAAACATGGGACCAACACTTTACATGTTGCGTTTTATATTTTAATATGTTTCTTACTTATTTTTTCTCTGATTGAAAAGTTCTGTTACCGAAATCTTTCATGTGTTAAGGAAAAACATTCCTGATTCCCTCAGCCCTCACTCTCTTTATGTGACACTTATGCATCGCATGCACGTGACCAATAAGGCCTGACCTATAGCATATCATAATGACATCAATAACAAACTCTAAACAGAGTAAAACATGTGAAATGTGAAAAATGGTGCCGATAGATAGGGCAGCCGAGCTTCTAGCCCCTAGGCAACTTTGCAGTATTTCGTTTTTTTTATGTGTTATTTCTTACATTATTAGGACAGACATTTTTTTGTGTTATTACATATAGCCGGGAAGAACTTTTGGATATCAGAGCGCCGGTAACTCACAAGCATTACCAGCATTACGACCAGGAATACAGCTTTCCTGAATTGGATCCCTTGTTCCCCAGGGCAATTGAACTGATTACAGAGGCTGACCCAAAACATCGCCGGCGGAGAAGAGGTACTCGGAGGCGCGCACACCACCCACCGCTTCCGAGTATAATACTCTCTGGTGTTCAATCTCTGGATAATAAAGTTGATGAGCTGAGGGTGAGGATTTCCTTCCAGAGAGACATCCGGGGTTGTAACATACTCTGTTTCACGGAAACATGGCTCTCTCTGGATATACTGTCTGAGTCCATACAGCCAGTTGGGTTCTAAGTTCATTGCGCAAAAAGGAATACATATCTCTCCGGGAAGAAGGGTGGTGGTGTATGTTTCATGATTAACTACTTATGGTGTGATTGGGATAACATACAGGAACTCAAGTCCTTTTGTTCACCCGACCGAGAATACCTCACAATCAAATGCCGACCGCATTACCTCCCAAGAGAATTCTCTTCAGTTATAGTCACAGTCGTGTATATCCCCCTCAAGCCGATACCACGACGGCCCTCAAAGAACTTCAAGGGACTTTATGTAAACTGGAAATCACCTATCCTAAGGCCGCATTTATTGTAGCTGGGGATTTTAACAAAGCAAATTTAAGAAAACACTACCGAAGTTCTATCAACATATTGACTGCAGTTCTCACGCTGCTAAAACACTCGACCACTGCTACACTAACTTCCGGGATGCCTACAAGGCCCTCCCCCGCCTTCCCTTTGGCAAATCTGATCACGACTCCATCTTTCTCCTCCCTTCCTATAGGCAGAAAC
The DNA here is from genome assembly GCF_016432855.1 of Salvelinus namaycush. Lineage (NCBI taxonomy): Eukaryota > Metazoa > Chordata > Actinopteri > Salmoniformes > Salmonidae > Salvelinus > Salvelinus namaycush. Next base: position 13,338,094 of record NC_052316.1, read on the forward strand.
TCAAACAGGAAGTGCACGTGCTAAGGACTATTCAGCACTGGTTTGACCAATCAGAATCCACGCTTCAAGATTGTTTTGATCACGCGGACTGGGATATGTTCCGGGTAGCCGGAATAACATTGACGAATATACTGAAACGATGACTGAGTTTATCAGGAAGTGTATAGGAGATGTTGTACCCGCTGTGACTATTAAAACCTACCCTAACCAGAAACCGTGGATAGATGGCAGCATTCACTCAAAACTGAAAGCGTGAACCACCGCATTTAACCATGGCAAGGTTACTGGGAATATGGCAGAATACAAACAGTGTAGTTATTCCCTCCGTAAGACATTCAGACAGGAAAAACTTCAGTATAGAGACTAAGTTGAGTCGCAATTCAATGGCTCAGACACAAGACTAATGTGGCAGGGTCTACAGACAATTACGGACTACAAAAGGAAAACCAGCCACGTCGTGCACACCGATGTCTTGCTTCCAAACAAGCTAAACACCTTCTTCGCCCGCTTTGAGGATAACACAATGCAACTGACGCGGCCCGCTACCAAGGACTATGGGCTCTCCTTCTCCGTAGCCGACGTGAGTAAGACATTTAAGCTTGTTAACCCTCACAAGGCTGCCGGCCCAGATGGCATCCTTAGCCATGTCCTCAGAGCATGCGCAGACCAGCTGGCTGGTGTGTTTACGGACATATTCAATCTCTCCCTACCCCAGTCTGCTGTCCCCACATGCTTCAAGATGGCCACCATTGTTCCTGTACCCAAGAAAGCAAAGGTAACTGAACTAAGTGACTATCTCCCCATAGCACTCACTTCTGTCATCATCAATTGCTTTGAGAGACTAGTCAAGGATCATATCACCTCTACCGTACCTGACACCTTAGACCCACTTCAATTTGCTTACCGCCTCAATAGATCCACAGACGATGCAATCGCCATCGCACTGCACACTGCCGTATCCCATCTGGACAAGAGAAATACCTATGTAAGAATGCTGTTCATTGACTATAGCTCAGCATTCAACACCATAGTACCCTCCAAGCTCATCATTAAGTTCAAAGCCCTGGGTCTGAACCCCGCCCTGTGCAACTGGGTCCTGGACTTCCTGACGGCCACCCCCAGGTGGTGAAGGTAGGAAACAACACCTCCACTTCACTGATCCTCAAGACTGGTGCCCTTGCTCAGCCCCCTCCTGTACTCCCTGTTCACCAATGACTGCCTGGCCACGCACGCCTCCAACTCAATCATCAAGTTTGCAGACAACACAACAGGCTTAGGGTTGATTACCAACAATGACGAGACAGCCTACAGGAAGGATGTGAGGTCTCTGGGAGTGTGGTGCCAGGAACGTCAACAAAACAAAGGAGATGATAGTTGACTTCAGGAAACAGGAAGCAGGGAGCAGTCCCCTATCCACATTGACAGGACCACAGTGGAGAAGTTGGAAAACTTCAAGTTCCTCTGTGTACACATCACTGACAAACTGAAATGGTCCACCTAAGGAGGCTGAAGAAATTTGGCTTGGCACCTAAAACCGTCACAAGCTTTTACAGATGCACAGTTGAGAGCATCCTGTTGGGCTGTATCACCGCCAGGTAAGGAAACTGCACCGCCCGCAACCGCAGGGCTCTCCAGAGGGTGGTGCGGTCTGCCCAACGCATCACCGGGGGAAATTACCTGCCCTCCAGGACACCTACAGCACCTGATGTCAAAGGAAGGCCAAAAAGATCATCAAGGATGACAACAGCCAACCGAGCCACTGCCTGTTCACCCCGCTATCATCCAGAAGGCGAGGTCAGTACAGGTGCATCAAAGCTGGGACCAAGAGACTGAAAAACAGCTTCTATCTCAAGGCCATCAGACTGTTAAATAGCCATCACTACCACATTAGAGGCTGCTGCCTATATTCATAGACTTGAAATCACTGGCCACTTTAATAAATGGAACACTAGTCACTTTAATAATGTTTACATATTTTGCATTACTCGTCTCATATGTACAGTGGCTCACGAAAGTATTCACCCCCTTGGCATTTTTCCTATTTTGTTGCCTTACAACCTGGAAATAAAATTTATTTTTTGGGAAGTTTGTATCATTTGATCTACACAACATGCCTACCACTTTGAAGATGCAAAATTATTTTTATTGTAAAACAAACAAGAAATAAGACAAAAAAACAGAAAACTTGAGCGTGCATAACTATTCAATCCCCCCCCCTCTCCCTAAACATGATCAATAGGGGGAGCTTTTTGAGCTGTGTGTCATTTCTTCACTGTTCACTCACACAGTACCTGGCCTCTCTGCTGCCTATCAGCTATTCCTATTTGTTCTGGTGGGTTAATATTCAAAATTGATGCAGCTTTGAATGCTTTTATGTGTGGTATGATTGTTAGCCTATTGCAGATCTGGACAAACTATCCAACAAGCACTATTGTCACAATGAATGGTGGATGGAGGGCAGGATGAACTGTTCGACTGGTAGACTATACTGACCTGTGGTATAGTTAAGCAATAAGGTCAGAGGGGGTGTGGTATATGGCCAATATACCACTGCTAAAGGTTGTTCTTAGGCACGACGCCATGTGGACTGCCTGGATACAGCCCTTAGTCGTGGTATATTGGCAACATCACTGCACTCTATACTCTTCTGTAAACTGATCATCTATGTATGCCATCGCAAGACCCACTGATTGATACTTATTTATAAAACCCTCTTAGGGGGAGTGAGGCCTATCTGAGATATCTACTGCAGCCCTCATCCTCCACATACAACACCCGTTCTGCAAGTCACAATCTGTTAAAGGTCCCCAAAGCACACACATCCCTGGGTCGCTCATCTTTTCAGTTTGCTGCAGCTAGCGACTGGAACGAGCTGCAACAAACACTCAAACTGGACAGTTTTATCTCACTCTCTTCATTTCAAGACTCATGGACACTCTTACTGACAGTTGTGGCTGCTTTGCGTGATGTATTGCTGTATCTACCTTCTTGCCCTTTGTGCTATTGTCTGTGCCCAATAATGTTTGTACCCTGTTTTGTGCTGCTATCATGTTGTGCTGCTGCCATGTTGTGTTGCTACCATGCTGTGTTGTCATGTGTTGCTGCTATGCTATTTGTTGTCTTAGGTCACTCTTTATGTAGTGTTGTGTTGTCTCTCTTGTCGTGATGTGTCTTTTGTCCTATATTTTTATTTAATTTATTTAATCCCAGCCCACGTCCCCGCAAGAGGCCTTTTGCCTTTTGGTAGGCCGTCATTGTAAATAAGAATTTGTTCTTATTAACTGACTTGCCTAGTTAAATAAATATTATTATATTCCACAAACCCATGAGGTGCCTTATTTCTATTATAAACTGGTTACCAATGTAATTATAGCTGTATAAATATTTGTTTTGTCATACTCGTGGTATATGGTCTGATATACCACGGCTTTCAGACAATCAGCATTCAGGGCTCAAACCACCTAGTTTACAATAAAAATTAGCACTCTGAAAAGGAAAAGCATAGTGCATATGGGAAGTACCAAAACACCTTAATTTAGGGGAGGTGCATGTTAGCAGATTAAGAAATTTGGCTAGGATGGAAGAAATTATATAGTAAAACCTGCAACTAGCGAATGTAACTAGGGGGAAAATACACTACCCTTCCCTGTGCCCAATAAAGAAAACACACAACCCTCCCCAAAGCAAAAAAAAAAAGTCTGCCAAACCCACCCTCCCAAGTAAATTGCGATGTGTCCCTAAATTCCCAGTTGAAAAAAGATTGCTGTCTGAGTGCAGTATAACTGTGGTTAGAATGCAGTAAAACTGCAGTATGTTGCAAATACTGCTTCCAAAATAACACTGTTTTTTTTTTACTGCAGTCATTTTGCATTGTAACAGCAGTTACAGAGTAGTATAACTGCATTTCAACTGCAGTACACTGCAGTTAATCTGTAATTACTGCGTCCAAAATAAAAAATGGTTTGACAATTTAATCAGCTGGAAAAGTTCAAACAAAACGATATTACCGACGGTATCGGTATTGGTGTCATCAGGGTCACGTATCCTAGTTTGGAACATGAGGATAAAGAGCAATTCGATTCTTACCATGGGTATCTTTCTGAGCGATATTCTGAGTTCGAATGAGCGAGGACAAGCGTCGGACATCCCCCTTGAATACACATTCATGGACTGGAAAGTCTTCGCGGGTTCGTATGATAGGGTTTTTGTTGTTATCATCGATATCGTCCGCCGTTGATAATGTGTTAGTGTTTGCATTTATCTGCGATTGCTGATTCTGATGTTGTTGCTGTGTCGATGGAGATTTGACCAACTTGTGATTGCTAAAGATTTTACTTGCTTTGCCTTTATTATTAGTCTTGGTTAAAGTAAATGTCCCAGTTGCAGCCTCCTCGTCCGGTTCCAGTAAATCCTCTTCTTTGCTCGGTTTATGGTCCTTGCGCAGGGAGCGGATCTTTTCTCCGGTCATTTTCTAAACAATTGACAGCAGAACTGGGGGTGCCGTTGACGATGACCCTCTGGGCAAATAGATGTATGTTGTTGGCAAGAATGCCAATGGTAGTTCACCCAAAAACTGTAAATTGCATAACATGAAAACCACAAATTCTTCAATGAATACAATGAAATAACAATGCAATTTAAATCGGTAGCAAATACTCCACAATAACTAAATAACTACCAGAACTCTGTCCCCTTCTTCTCATTTCCGAAACTGTCCCTGCATAAGCGGCTCTTACAGAGCGCATCTGCCATCTTCCGCCAGTAGTATCGCGAGAGTTTATGGTTACAGATTTTACATTATTTATTTTCTGGTTGTTACATTGTATCAGGGGATATTACAAACCAATGTGGTTACAATGTTACAACCCAATAGCTACAGTGTTCAGGCCTACTCATCATGAAATGCATTGGCTACTATTATGCACACTAAGCATCAATAAGTTATTAACATTAGTTGTAAAAAATATGTTGCAAAGCAAACTAGGACACTAGCAACTACAAGTCAAATTCTAGTGTTCTCAAAAAGGTAATGGTTACAAATCAAATCAAATTTATTTATATATCCCTTCTTACATCAGCTGATATATCAAAGTGCTGTACAGAAACCCAGCCTAAAACCCCAAATAGCAAGCAATGCAGGTGTAGAAGCACGGTGGCTAGGAAAAACTCCCTAGAAAGGCCAAAACCTAGGAAGAAACGTAGAGAGGAACCAGGCTATGAGGGGTGGCCAGTCCTCTTCTGGCTGTGCCAGGTGGAGATTATAACAGAACATGGCCAAGATGTTCAAATGTTCATAAATTACCAGCATGGTCAAATAATAATAATCACAGTAGTTGTCGAGGGTGCAACAAGTCAGCACCTCAGGAGTAAATGTCAGTTGGCTATTCATAGACAATCATTGAGAGTATCTCTACCGCTCCTGCTGTCTCTAGAGAGTTGAAAACAGCAAGTCTGGGACAGGTAGCACGTCCGGTGAACAGGTCAGGGTTCCATAGCCGCAGGCAGAACAGTTGAAACTGGAGCAGCAGCACGGCCAGGTGGACTGGGGCCAGCAAGGAGTCATCATGCCAGGTAGTCCTGAGGCATGGTCCTAGGGCTCAGGTCCTCCGAGAGAGAGAAAGAAAAGAAAGAGAGAAAGAGAGAATTAGAGAGAGCATACTTAAATTCACACAGGACACCGGATAAGACAGGAGAAATACTCCAGATATAACAGACTGACCCTAGCCCCCCGACACATAAACTACTGCAGCATAAATACTGGAGGCTGAGACAGGAGGGGTCAGGAGACACTGTGGCCCCATCCGATGATACCCCCGGACAGGGCCAATCAGGCAGGATATAACCCCACCCACTTTGCCAAAGCACAGCCCCCACACCACTAGAGGGATATCTTCAACCACCAACTTACCATCCTGAGACAAGGCCGAGTATAGCCCACAAAGATCTCTGCCACGGCACAACCCAAGGGGGGGCGCCAACCCATACAACACTTGACTAACAGACACGCACAGTCAGTGGAATTGGATGCATTTTATGTACGCTTTGACAATAACAACATTGTGTTGGTTGTGAGGGCCACCATCGACCCAGAAGATTGGGTGATTTCGCTCTTCAAGGCCAATGTCAGTAAAGTCTTTAATCAGGTCAATACTGCAAGGCCACGGGGCCGATGGTATTCCAGGGTGCATTCTCAGAGCATGTGCAGAACAGCTGGCAGGTATGTTCACGGTAATTTTCAACCTCTCCTTGTCCCAATCTGCAATTCCCACATGTTTTAAGATGACCACCATCATTCCTGTTCCCAAGAAAATGACACACTGCTCAACTCATCTCAACCATAGACCGATATAGCATCCACAGTTACAACTCATAGGTGACACTTAAGCCTTGTTCACACTGAAGGCCTTAATGCTTGTTTTTCAAATCTGTTTTGGAATAATGATGGTCCAAACAGCATGTTACAAGTAACTAAATCAGATTTATGCGTGTTCAGACAGCAGTCATTTGCATCTGGGTCATACCTGAAATTGTGATAGTACGAACTGGCCATGACTGACCCAGCAGACTCAGACCAGCTCTGCCACGTCAACTCCTCTCAAGGAGCCACAATTGGAAGGCATGAGGAGTTTTTTCGTGGTCTCATGGAAGGGTTCCAGACTTTGGCCGAACGCCACGACCAAGCATTGAACACATTGCTAGAGCAATTCTGTGGGTTGTCTACTATGCAGCCTACCACGACAGTAACCTCCCAGCCCCTCAGTTACCCGGCTGGTAGCAGCGCAGTCACCATTGTTTCCCGGCAACCCCACTTACCTCCCCCGGAGCACTTAGATGGGCACCTGTTGAGCGTTTCTCGCTCAGTGTTCACTCATCATCGAGCTGCAGCCCTCATCCTTTCCCTCAGACTGCTCTAAGATAGCATACCTCATCACGCTGATGTCCTGGAGGGCTCTCGCCTGGGAGACGGCAGTATGGGAACAACAGTCGGCCGTATGCTTCAGTCTGGAGGAGTTTGTGGCATAGGTAAAGAAGGTTTTCGATGCTCCATTGTATGGGAGAGAGGCTGCCCGGAAGTTACTCCAGCTTCGGCAAGGCTCCCACAGTGTAGCAGACTACGCAGTGGATTTCTACACGTTGGCAGCTGAGAGTGCCTGGAACCCGGAAGCACTGTTCGACATGTTCCTGCACAGAGTTTCGGAGGAAGTAAGGGACGAGCTTGCTGCCCAGGACTTACCAACAGATATCGACTCGCTCATCGCCTTGACCATTCGGATCGACGGGCGACTACGAGAACGAAGGAAGGAAGGAGATTCGATTTCAATCGCCCGTCCAGGGATTCCACCTCGCCTCCGAAGTATCCTGGAAGTCCCCGACGGCTCCGTTGCCGAGAGAACCCAAGGCTACCCTAGCCTCCGAAGACTGCTGATCCACCTCTTCCCAAGCCCATGCAACTAGGCAGAGCTAGGCTGTCTCCAACTGAACAGCTATACAGGCTTCACACTAAGAGCTGTCTGTATTGCGGGACTACTCGTCATTTCGTCGCCACCTGTCCACTAAAAGACCAGGCTCACTGGTAGGAACAGGTACTCTGGTGGGCCATACGGAGAACTTTTCCTCTCCCCTTACTCGCATCCCTTTTCATGCCATGTTGCTGTGGGGGAACCAGTCGAAATCTCTCCGGCTACTCATCGTCTCTGGGGCCGATGAGAGCTTTATGGACGCTACCCTGGCTTCCGAGCTGGATATCCCCACTCAGCCCCTCTCCATTCCCATGGACATTAGAGCACTGGACGGCCGCTCTATAGGCCAGGTCACCCACAATACCACCCATCAATCTACGTGTGTCAGGGAACCACATCAAGACGATCCAGCTCCTGCTCTTTAATCTCTTTGGGATAGGGGGCAGTATTTTCACGTTCGGATGAAAAGCGTGCCCAAAGTAAACTGCCTGCTACTCAGGGCCAGAAGTTAGGATATGCATATAGGATAGAAAACACTAACGTTTCTAAAACTGTTAAAATAATGTCTGTGAGTATAACATAACTTATTTGGCAGGCGAAACCCCGAGAACAAACCATCCAGGATTTTCTTTTTTTGAGGTCACTGTGTTTACAATTAGTTTTCTATGGGAAACTAGATTTATGAGGCACCTGGTTGTTGTTCCTATGGCTTCCACTAGATGTCAACAGTCTTTAGAAATTGGTTGATGTTTTTCCTTTGAGAAATTAAGAAGTATGGCTATTCAGTATGAGTGTCAAGCCAAGTGGACTCTTTTTTACTGGTGCTCGCGACCTGTAGCTCGCTCCACTTTGATTTTGTCCGCTATTGAACACAGTATATTCCGTCTTAAATTTGATCGATTATTTACGTTTTAGGATACCTAAAGTTAGATTAGGAAAGTTGTTTGAAATGTTTGGACCAAGTTTACAGGTAACTTATTAGATAATTTGTAGTCATGTTGGGCGAGTTGGAACCGGTGTATTTCTGAATCAAATGCGCCAAATAAATGGACATTTTGGGGATATAAAGAAGGAGTTTATCGAACAAAAGGACCATTTGTGATATTTCTGGGACATATTGGAGTGCCAACAGAAGAAGATCTTCAAAGGTAAGGCATGAATTATATCGTTATTTCTGACTTTCGTGTCGCACCTGCTTGGTTGAAATATGATTTTCATGTGTTTGTATGATGGGGCGCTGTCCTCAGATAATCGCATCGTTTGCTTTCGCCGTAAAGCCTTTTTGAAATCTGACACGGTGACTGGATTAACAAGAAGTTAAGCTTTATTTTAGTGTATTGCACTTGTGATTTTATGAAAGTAAAATATTTCTAATAATTTTATTTGAATTTCGCGCTCTGCAATTTCACAGAATGTTGTCGAAAAGCGGAACGTCTAGCCGTAACAAGTCTCCTCAGGTTCACGTGGTATTGGGATTCTCCTGGCTCCAGCGACACAATCCCCTTATTTACTGGTCTGCCGGTGCCATCATGGGCTGGAGCCCGTTCTGCCACGCCCATCTTCCTGGGACCTCGGAAGTTGTCCCGGACCTCTCCACCATTCCCGCGGAGTACCAGGACCTCCGGGAGGTGTTCTGTAAGGCCCGGGCCACTTCGCTGCCGCCACACCGACCATATGACTGCAGGATTGTTCTTCTTCCAGGCATCACTCCGCTACGGGGACGACTGTACTCTCTGTCGGGTCCAGAGACCAAGGCTATGGAAACCTACATAGAGGACTCCCTAGCTGCTGGGTTCATCCGTCCTTCTGCCGGCGCAGTGTTCTTTGTGGAGAAGGACAAATCGCTGCTCCCGTGCATCAACTACCGATGTCTCAACAACATCAATCGCTAACTGCTACCTCTCATCCCCTCGGCCTTCGAGCCGCTCCAGGGGGCCACCGTGTTCTCCAAGCAGGACCTACGGAACACCTACCACCTGGTGCGGATACGGGAAGGGGACGAGTGGAAGACTGCCTTCAACACGGTCAGCGGCTACTACGAGTACCTGGTCATGCCCTTTGGCCTTACCAACGGCCCTGCTGTGTTCCAGCCTCTGGTTAATGATGTTCTCCATGACATGTTGAATCGGTTTGTCTTCGTCTACCTCGATGACACCCTCGTCTTCTCCCGCTCCACCCAAGAACATGTGCTCCACGTCCGACAGATTCTCCAACGCCTCCTGAAGAACCAGCTTTTTGTAAAAGCAGAGAAGTGCAAATTCCATCGCTCCACCATCCCTTTTCTGGGTTACATCATCACTGCAGGGAGCGTACAGATGGATCCCGGGAAGGTAAGAGTGGTGGTGGATGGGCCCAAGCCTACGTCCAGAGTACAGCTGCAGCGTTTCCTGGGTTTCGCCAACTTTTATCACTGCTTTATCTGGGGCAACAGCACACTGGCTTTCCCCCTGTCTGCACACACTTCTCCAAAGGTTCCGTTCATGTAGTCCCCAGCTGCTGACCGGGCGTTCCGGGATCTCAAACACCGCTTCACCACAGCTCTCATCTTGGTTCATCTTGACCCGTCCCGCCAGTTTGTAGTGGAGACCGATGCTTCGGATGTCGGAGTGGGGGCTGTTCTGTCCCAGCGGTCTGCACTGGACCTCAAGTTGCATCCCTGCGCCTTCTCCCACCGCCTCAACGCCACGGAGAGGAACTACGATGTGGGGAATCGTGAGCTTCTTGCGGTGAAGATGGTGTTGGAGGAGTGGAGGGGGTACAGATAACCAGATGTTCGTGCCTGACGTGGTCCTGGAGTGGGCCCACTCCTCTAGGCTTGCTTGCCACCCGGGCTCCCGTTGGACCCTGGCTTTTGTGCGACAACGCTTTTGGTGGACTACCATGGTTCCTGACGTCTCCGCATTTGTTGCCGCTTGCACGGTCTGTGCACAGAACAAGACTCATCGTCAAGCTCCGGCTGGATTCTTCCAACCTCTGCCTGTCCTTCACCATCCCTGGACTTTGTCACGGGTCTCCCCCCATCTGAAGGCAACATCGCCATCTTGACCGTTGTGGATCGGTTTTCCACTTCATTCCTCTTCCCAAGTTACCCTCTGCCAAAGTGATGGCCCAGCTCATGGTGCAGCACGTCTTCCGGATCCATGGACTGCCAGCCGACATGGTCTCCGACCGGGGTCCTCAGTTCTCGTCCCAGTTCTGGAAGACGTTCTGCACCCTCATTGGGTCGTCGGCTAGCCTGTTCTCCGGGTTCCACCCCCAGTCCAACGGCCAGTCAGATCGAGCCAACCAGGACCTTGAGACTACTTTGTGCTGCCTGTTCTCCGCCCACCCTAATATCTGCCCTTCCGGGTGGAATCCCGCAAACTCTTCCCCTGGTTTATCAGCCCATTTCCCATCTCCAAAATCATTAGCCCCTCTGCTGTTTGTCTTCTGTACCCTTCATATACTTCCCACCTTTCATGTATCCAGAGTTAAGCCCATGTCTCACAGCCCTTTGTCTCCTGTTGGTTCAACCTCGTGGCAGGGGGTTCCAGTGCCTTGTTGACTGGGAGGTTTATGACCCGGAGGAGAGGTGCTGGGTCCCCGCCAGAGACATCCTGGACCCAGGCCTCTTTGCAGATTTCCAACACCGGCACCCAACCAGGTATGCGCTCAGGTAGGACGCCAGGTGGCGCCCCTAGAGGGGTGGTACTGTCACACCCTGATCTGTTTCACCTGTCTTTGTGCTTGTCTCCACCCCCTCCAGGTGTTGCCCATCTTCCCCATTATCCCCTGTGTATTTATACCTGTGTTCTCTGTTTGTCAGTTGCCAGTTCGTTTAGTTCGTTTAGTGAAACCTTCCAGCGTTTGTCCCCTTGCTCCTGTCTGTTTCTTCCTCCTGTTTCCTAGTCCTTCCTGGTTTGACCCTTCTGCCTGCCCTGACCCTGAGACTGCCTGCCATTCTGGACCCTTTGCACCTTCTCTGGATTACTGACCTCTGCCTGCCTTTGACCTGTCGTTTGCCTGCCCCTGTATTCGAAATAAATGTTTATTTCTTTGACACTGTCTGCATCTGGGTCATACCTGAAACGTGATAATTGGACATGATTTGGAAAAGCACACACCTGTCTACATAAGGTCCCACAGTTGACAGTGCATGTCAGAGCAAAAACCAAGCCATGAGGTCGAAGGAATTGTCCATAGAGCTCCGAGACAGGATTGTGTTGAGGCACAGGTCTTGGGAATATTGAGTTTGGGTGGTGGACCATTCTTGATACACACGGGAATCTGTTGAGTGTGAAAAACCCAGCAGCTTGCAGTTCTTGACACAAAGCGGTGCACCTGGCACCTACTACCATACCCCGTTCAAAGACACTTAAATATTTTGCCTTGCCGATTCACCTTCTGAATGGTACACATACAACATCCATGTCCAATAGTCTTAAGGCTTAAAAATATATATTTTAACCTGTCTCCTTCCTTTTATCTACACTGATTGAAATGGATTTAACAAATGACATCAATAATCAACCTGTATTGACCTTGTTAGTCTGTCATGGAAAGAGCGGGTGTTGTTAATGTTTTGTACACTCAGTGTACCAGTCAAAAGTTTGGACTCACCTACTCATTCAAGGGTTTTTCTTTATTTTTACTATTTTCTACATTGTAGAATAATAGTGAAGACATCAAAACTATGAAATAACATATATGGAATCATGTAGTAACCAAAAAAGTGTTAAACAAACAAAATATATTTTAGAGTCTTCAAAGTAGCCACCCTTTGCCTTGTCTTTGCACACTCTTGGCATTGTCTCAACCAGCTTCATGAGTAATGCTTTTCTGCAGTGGGAACCACACATGCGTTCACCAACTCTGTGTCTCACGAAGACACATCAGTTGGAACCAAAAATCTCAATTTGGACTCATCAGACCAAAGGACAGATTTCCATATCCATTGCTCGTGTTTTTTTGGCCCAAGCAATCTCTTATTATTATTGGTGTCCTTTAGTAGTGGTTTCTTTGCAGCAATTCAACCATGAAGACCTGATTCACGCAGTCTCCTCTGAACAGTTGATGTTGAGATATGTCTGTTACTTGAACTCTGTGAAGCATTTATTTGGGCTGCAATCTGAGGCTGGTAACTCTAATGAACTTATCCTCTGCAGCAGAGGTAACTCTGGGTCTTCCTTTCCTGTGGCGGTCCTCATGAGAGCCAGTTTCATTGTAGAGCTTAATGGTTTTTGTGACTGCACTTGAAGAAACTTTCAAAGTTCTTGAAATATTCTGTATTGACTGACCTTCTTGTCAGTAATGATGGACTGTCATTTCTCTTTGCTTATTTGAGCTGTTCTTGCCATAATATGGACTTGGTATTTTACCAAATAGGGCTATCTTCATATATACCAACCCTACCTTCTCACAACACAACTGATTGGCTCAAATGCATTAAGAAGAAAAGAAATTACACAAATGTACTTTTAACAAGGCACACCTGTTAATTGAAATGCATTCCAGGTGACTACCTCATGAAGCTGGTTATTGGGGTCAAAGGCATTTTGTAACATGGCGCCTACGGCCCCCAGGGGCGAAATCTGTGGTGGCGCCGTCTCTCCATTTTGCATACATCTACCTCTGTGCCAGATTTGACTATCTCAAAATAGTCCTTCTGAATTGTACAACTGTGTTAGCACCGGGGCAGCACTGGAGCAGCGGCGACGCCATCACGTCATCAAGAAACATGACAGAAATTGGATGAATATAAAATAGCAAAATTGTCCTATGAGCACATTGAAAAGTGTACTACTAGACTGGAACCCTGGGGCCCTAGCTACAGCCCACAAGGGCCAAATCTGTGGTGGCTCCATAACGAAACCTTTCCAAGGTATATAAATGTACCTCTCTGACAAATGTGTTACTTTTATATAAAAATAGTCCTTCTGAATTGTAAAACAGTTTTACCGTTGGGGGCCATTTTGTAAAATGTCTGCCATCACCCCCAACTCTGTGGTGGCTCCATATCTAATTATTTTCAGGGTACATGAATCTACCTCCGTACCAAATGTTGGTGCTGTTATTTCAAAACAGTCCTTCTGAATTGTAAAAGTGATAAGTTTTTTTATTGATGAATAGCCAGGGACACGCTCCAACACTCAGACATCATTTACAAACAATGCATTTGTGTTTCGTGAGTCCGCCAAATGAGAGGAGGTAAAATTTTAAAAAATTCACACACTTAACAAATTCACACACTTATCAAGAGAACATCCCTGGATGACCAGGGATGTTCTCTTGATAAGTGTGTGAATTGGACCATTTTCCTGACAAAATGTAACAGGCACTTTTGGGTGTCAGAGAAAATGTATGGAGTAAAAAGTACATTATTTGATTTAGGAATGTAGTGAAGTAAAAGTAAAAGTTGCCAAAAATATAAATAGTAAAGTAAAGTACAGATACCCCCAAAAACGACTTAAGTAAAAATATTTTAAAGTACTACTTAAGTACTTTACACCACTGTATAACTCCGGTAAAGAAATATTCTGCCAGGTGCATAGTCTGTGGTTATAGAGTAGACCCTAGATGGACTATCGATCTATAAACTTTTACATTTTACTTTAGAGTCAAACTGTCTTCTGCCTGAAACACTCAACAACACAGGACACCAGCTCCCCCCTGTGGCACAGGACTGGAAATAGTGTGATAGAGAAAAACTGTACTGCTTTTTATCACAGCAATACCTTGACTCTCCTCTGTAGCATCAATGTTGTTGTTGTTTTACAACATTTACATTATTATGTACTAAGAAGAAAAATACAAATGTGTTATAATAACTCTGTGTTTGTTTATGAATGTGGGAAAAATACACAAGTCTGTCTTCAACAAATTAGTGGTATAAATGTGTCTTAGATTACTTTGAAACTAAGAACAAACAATATGATTTGTATGTAATCAGGGGCGGACTGGGACCAGAAATTGGCACTGGCATTTCTAACACACCGGACCATTTTTCCCTTCCCTTGAGGCCCCCACACCGGCCCATTTCCCCCCCCCCCCCCTCAGGGCTCCAATACCGGGCCATTTTTTGGGGGGGAGGCCCCCATTACTAACCAGATAATTCATATTTTGCTTTAAAAAAACAAGTATGACACTGGGCTAAAAATGGACCAGCCCACCAAAATGCTAGATAGCCAGTCCGCCCCGGCGCGAATGTTAATATATAATGTAGCATACTCTTCCTCCTATTGGCTTAAACCATGCATTGCATCATACCATCATTGCTGTGGAGGAAAAATAAATCATGCAAGCAAGTATAGCAAACACGCCACGAGCTAACTCGGGTTACGGGAAGTCCCTATTTAAATATCATTCGGTGCAATCCTCCCCTTGTAGAGAAGTGGTGATTGGGTTAGAAAGGATTTGGGCGTTACACGTCGCGGTTAAATTCACAATTTAGTTTTCATTAGGAGTATTCAACGGTAAAACATAGCGACACATCACTCTCAGGGAACCGGACTGGATTTGTAACACATGGCTTCTTCACACCATCAAAACGACTTGTCTACCGGTTTCCACCCTCAGTTCAAATCTTTCGCAACAGAGGCGATCCACGTTGGGCAAGAACCGGAGCAATGGAAATCTATGGCCGTGGTGCCACCTATTTCTCTGTCCACCACGTTCAAGCAGTATAGACCTGGAGATCATGCTGTAAGTTGCCTGATGCAATAACCTTGGTGTCTGGTATCGAAGGCTGTTAGTTCAGTATGAGGTGTCTTTATACCAATCCGATATACAGAACCGGTCCCGTTGGTGTTAATATTCATATGTATGAAAGTATGGATGCTTGTCTTTCCCTGCATAGCACATACGTTACCCATTTTATTAGTCAGAATGTTGTCTCTGACAGTGATCGGAAATTAGCTTTCTGTGACGAATATTGAAAGTCAACGATTTATTAGATTTTACCGAATCATTAATGACCAGGTTATCATCAGTACCAGCATCTGTTTATTTATAGAAGCTGTGGCAAATGTGTGCTCTCTAAATGTAATATCTTCTTATCAGGGTTTTGAGTACAGTCGGAGTGGAAACCCGACCAGAAACTGTCTGGAGAAAGCTGTTGCTGCTCTGGATGGAGCAAAACACTGTACGTGTTCATGTCAGACACCATTACCTCGTGAATTTGTATCTAATACAATTTAACAAGTTAGAGAATGTGTAGCCTAAAGGTAGAAAATAGACCTTTAACTAGCCTCATGTGAAGATAATGTATTCTTTGAACTATCATTAACTGAATTTCCGGTGTAGGTCTTGCTCTTGCCTCTGGGCTGGCTGCGACTATGACCATCTCTCACATGCTGAAAGCTGGAGATGGCATTGTCTGCATGAACGATGTGTATGGAGGTAAGACATGGCCCACAGTGTCTGTAAAACTGTCTAGAGAACCACCAAAAGGTAGACAACGTTGTGGGTGGAAGATCACACACATGTAAGTTGTATTTGATGCATATGACACAGTAATACATTAGGATTTTTCTCTACAGGTACCAATCGTTATTTCCGAAAGATTGCTGCAGAGGGTGGCTTGGTTGTGTCCTTTGCTGATTGCACCAAAATCGAGTTGCTCCAGGCTGCTCTTAAGCCGAACACAAAAGTGAGTGGAACGCTAAATCTACTTAATTACCTTATTTCACTATTCATTTTTTCCTAAATCAACCCAGGTTTCAGGTTTCTTATTTGTACAAGAATAGACGTTATCCAGCATCAGTGTTATTATTTCCCTTTTGTTGTTTATGTTTAGTGCTCCAACCTGAGCTTTGCCGTTAGTCATCGGACTCCATTTGAGAATTCAGTAAGAGGCACTTCACTCTCACTGTGACTTGTCCCTACATGACTATAGTTTAAGACCGACATGTTATAGCTGCGAGTTTTTGGTTGGGAGCCAAACTACGAAACCCAAAAACCTGTTGAACTTCTATTTAAAAAATATGCTCTTTTATTTTCTATCTTTATGTAGTTGGTATGGATCGAGACCCCCACCAACCCCACCATGAAAGTGGTGGATATCCAGGCCTGTGCAGATGTGGTCCACCAACACAACACTGATACCGTGGTGGTTGTGGACAACACTTTCATGTCAGCCTACTTCCAGGTATGTAAATGTTTGTTTATAGATATACAGGACCAGTCAAAAGTTTGGACACACCTACTCATTCCAGGGGTTTTCTTTATTTTTACTATTTTCAACATTGTATGAAATGTTCTACACACTATGAAATACATGGAATCATGTAGTAACCAAAAAGGTGTTAAACAAAAATATATTTTAGATTCTTCAAAGTAGCCACCCTTTGCGTTGATGACAGCTTTGCACACTCTTCATGAGGTATTCTCCTGGAATGCATTTCAATTAAAAGGTGTGCCTTGTTAAAAGTTAATTTGTGGAATTTCTTTCCTTAATGCGATTGAGCCAATCAGTTGTGCGAAGGTGGGGGTGGTATACAGAAGATAACCCTATTTGGTAAAAGACCAAGTCCACATTATGACAAGAACAGCTCAAATAAGCAAAGAGAAACAATAGTCCATCATTACTCATGACCTGAAGGTCAGTCAATCTGGAAAATTTCAAGAACTTTGAAAGTTTCAAGTGCAGTCACAAAAACCATCAAGCGCTATCATGAAACTGGCTCTCATGAGGACCGCCACAGGAAAGGAAGACCCAGAGTTACCTCTGCTGCAGAGGATAAGTTCATTAGAGTTACCAGCCTCAGAAATTGCAGCCCAAATAAATGCTGCAGAGTTCAAGTAACAGACACACCTCAACATCAACTGTTCAGAGGAGACTGCGTGAATCAGGCCTTCATGGTCGAAATGCTGCAAAGAAACCACTACTAAAGGACATCGATAAGGAGACTTGCTTGAGCCAAGAAACTCGAGCAATGGACATTAGACCGGTGGAATTCTGTCCAAATATTTGATATTTGGTTCCAACCGCCATGTCTTTTGTGAGACTCAGAGTAGGTGAGCAGATAATCTCCACATGTTTGGTTTCCACCGTGAAGCATGGAGGAGGAGGTGTGATGGTGCTTTGCTGGTGACACTGTCAGTTATTTATTTAGTTAGGCCTCCACAATCACCTGATCTCAACCCAATTGAGATGGTTTGGGATGAGTTGGACTGCAGAGTGAAGGAAAAGCAGCCAAAAAGTGCTCAGCATATGTGGAAACTCCTTCAAGACTGTTGGAAAAGCATTCCAGGTGAAGCTGGTTGAGAGAATGCCAAGAGTGTGCAAAGCTGTCAAGGCAAAGGGTAGCTACTTTGAAGAATCTAAAATAAAATATTTTGATTTGTTTAACCTTTTTTTGGTTACTACATGATTCCATGTGTGTGATTTCATAGTTTTGATGTCTTCACTATTATTCTACAATAAAGAAAAGAAAAACCCTTGAATGAGTGGGTGTTTTCCAAACTTTTGACTGGTACTGTATGTTTGTTGTTGGTTATGCATTGCTACATTCAGCCCAGTGACCGTTGGAGATGAATAAAGCTTAATGATTTGCAATGGATGTGTTCCTTCATTTCACGCTCTCTTAAGTTTCCTAAACACACCCAGTTATTTCCTCTCTTCATAGACCGGCTCAAACCGAGTCATTGATTAACCCAAATATACTCTGTGCTTGTTTCTTGAACTTTAGCGCCCCTTGGCCCTCGGCGCAGACATATGCATGTATTCAGCTACTAAGTACATGAATGGTAGGTACACACTGTTTGTACATTGATGTTGACTGAAGAGAATTCCCATTGGGTTTGATCAAATCTAAGTTTAAATATTTGATTGACAGGTCACAGTGACGTTGTAATGGGCCTGGTGTCTGTGAACCGTGAGGACCTGTATGACAGACTGAGGTTTCTACAGAATGGTGAGAGATTAATGAATAGCAACTGGCAAAAAGCCATGTATGTTTAGGTGATAAACCGACACATTTTTACCCTACTATGATTTGAAGCACTTGAACTTCTCAGTGAAGCAGTTGCTCAACTCTTGTGACCTACTTTCGCTCATCAAACATCCGCACATGCTCGTGATGCCAGGGCTTTCCAATTATAAACCGCTGATAAAGAAGGCTTTGTATAGCACCCTTGTTGGTTGTTTGTCTGAGGGGCTGATTGGTATGTTTTGTAACACTTTGTTCTTCCTTATTGTGCCCTAATCCTGACCCTAAAGCCCTCGGAGCGGTACCGTCCCCCTTTGACTGCTACCTGTGTAACCGCGGCCTGAAAACCCTGCACCTGCGCATGAGGCAGCACTTCAAGAACGCCCTGGCAGTGGCCAAGTTCCTGGAGGCCGACCC
The DNA here is from genome assembly GCF_016432855.1 of Salvelinus namaycush. NCBI lineage: Eukaryota > Metazoa > Chordata > Actinopteri > Salmoniformes > Salmonidae > Salvelinus > Salvelinus namaycush. The sequence goes on from NC_052316.1 coordinate 13,356,878, forward strand.
CAGGGTGGACCGAGTCATCTTCCCAGGTGGGGTGTGGGGGGGGGGATCTCTGGATATTAAAATGTCAAACTAGTATTTCTGTATGTTGTATAAAACACATGTAACATATTTTGACATGACCTGCTTTCTGGATGATATTTTAAAAAATTCAATGTAGTCACTCTGGTAATTCCCTGGTCCAGTATAAACACAGTTCAGTCACAGAGCACATGCATCTCCAGTTACCCTCCAGTTTTCCTCTTAATCCGTCTCCACTCTACAGGCTTGCCCTCCCACCCCCAGCATGAGCTGATGAAGAAACAGTGCACAGGCTGCCCAGGGATGATCACCTTCTACATAAAGGGAAAACTGGAGAATGCCACCATGTTCCTCAGCAACTTAAGGGTAATTACAAAATTGAGATGCTCATGTGTGATTGACACAATGCCAAGACGAGCTGTACTGGGCTGATATGGTTATGCATACAACGTAGTTGCTGGAAGTGACTGTAAGGATCGGCTCTATAGTATGAATCGGGCATCATTGTATTTTACTACAGTATGTGTTGAGGATTCAATCACGGATGGACACTGCAATAACATTTTGTGCTGTTTCTTTTATTTCAAGTTGTTTGCACTTGCCGAGAGCCTCGGTGGTTATGAAAGCTTGGCAGAGCATCCGTAAGTATACCCAAATATCATCAATAAACCTTAACATTAAACTGCTACAATATTGCAATTCGTTCACTTTTCCACCTGTCTTGTTAATTACAATGTTTCAGCTGAACCAATTAATATGATGTGGTATGAAAATGTACAGTATTTTAATTGCTTAACTTTTTTAACAATGCCATAAGGGGGCAGCAGTGGTTAAGATACTTGTATTTATTTTGAACCAACTTGAAATCAGACAAAATACATTTAACCTGTTTAATAGTGGAAGAAATGGAGACCTGCACACTGTCAAAAATAAATGGGTCCAAAACTGAGGCTTGAATGCAAAATAAAGATGTTTATGGAAACATCATGGTGCCCAAAGAATATATCAGTGCAAGAAAGGGAATAAATAAAAGGTGAAAACAAACGTTGTGGCCTCAGGCCATCATCAGTATAAATTGTTGGCACACACACCTGCTTCTTGGATTGCATCCTACCTGGCAGGCCGTACCTACCAGGTGACGTGGAGAAGATCTGTCTGCACCACGTACACTCATTACTGGTGTCCCCCAGGGCTTGGTTCTAGGCCCTTTCTCGATACACCAAGTCACTCAGCTCCGTCATATCCTCACATGGTCTCCTATCATTGCTATACGGATGACACTCAACTACTTTCCCCCCCCCCCCCCTTCTGACACCCAGGTGACAAGACTCATCTCTGTATGCCTGGCAGTTATCTCAACTTTGATGTAGGCCCACCACCTCAACAAGACATAACTGCTCTTTTTCCCGGGGAAGGCCTGCCCGCTCAAAGACCTCTCCATCACAGTTGACAACTCCAGTGTCGGCCTCCCAGAGTGCAAAGAACCTTGGCGTGACCATGGACGACACCCTGTTGTTCTCTGCAAACATCAAAGCAGTGACCTGCTCTATCAACAGTGGTTCCCAAACTTTTTTTTTATAGTCCTGTACCCCTTCAAACATTCAACCTCCAGCTGCGTACCGCCTCTAGCACCAGGGTCGGCGCACTCTCAAATGTTGTTTTTTGCCATCATTGTAAGCCAGCCACACACACTATACATGTATTAAAACATAAGAATGAGTGTGAGTTTGTCACAACCTGGCTCGTGGGAAGTGACAGAGCTCTTATAGGACCAGGGCACAAATAATAATATAATCAATTATTTTGCTCATTATTTAGCCATCTTGCATATTAAACCGTATTTGTAAATTGATATTTTGTGAGTAACTCACCACAGGTTAATGAGAAGGGTGTGCTTGAAAGGATGCACATAACTCTGCAATTTTGGGTTGGAGAGAGTCCGTCTTAAGTCATTTTTCACATGCAGTCTGTGCCTGTATTTAGTTCATGCTAGCGAGGACCGAGAATCCACTCACATTAGGTACGTGGTTGCAAAGGGCATCCGTGTCTTAACAGCGCGATCGCAGCCCAATCCAGAAATCTGGCAGTGGTTTCTAATTTATATAAAATTTTCACAGAACCGCTTGTTACAATTGTTGCTCTCTTGTTCAGATATCGGTAAATGGACTGGAGGCAGGGCATGAAAGGGATAACGAATCCAGTTGTGTCGTCCGTTTCGGGAAAGTAATTGCGCACCCAACTCACTCAGGTGCTTCGCTATATCACATTTGACATTGTCCGTAAGCTTGAGTTCATTTGCACACAAAAAAAATCATACAATGATGGAAAACCTGTGTGTTGTCCTTGTTAATGCAGACAGAAGAGCTCCAACTTCTTAATCATAGCCTCAATTTTTGTCCCGCACAATGAATATAGTTGCGGAGAGTCCCTGTAATCCTAGATTCAGATCACCCAGATAGGCCAGTCATGTGAGAAACTCATCATGCAAGCGTTCAGACAAGTGAAAATGATGGTCAGTGAGGAACTTTAAGCTCATCTCAATTTAAAAAAAACATGTCAATACTTTGCCCCTTGATAACCAGCGCACTTCTTCTGTATGTTGTAAAATCGTTACATGGTCGCTGCCCATATCATTGCAAAGTGCAGAAAATACACGAGAGTTCAGGGGCCTTGCTTTAACAAAGTTAACCATTTTCACTAGTGTCCAAAACATCTTTCAAGCTGTCAGGCATTTCCTTGGTAGCAAGAGCCTCTCGGTGGATGCTGCAGTGTACCCAAGTGGCGTCGGGAGCAACTGCTTGCACGTGCGTTACCACGTCACTATGTCTCCCTGTCATGGCTTTTGCGCCATCAGTAGAGATACCAACACATCTTGACCACCAAAGTCCATTTGATGTCACAAAGCTGTCCAGTACTTTTAAACATATCCTCTCATGTTGTCCTGGTTTCCAGAAGAGGATCTCTTCCTTAATTGACCCCCCCTCCATAAACGTAACGGACATATACCAGGAGTTGTGCCAGGCCCGCCACTTCTTGTTGACTCAACGCATTTAATTCACTGGCTTGTATGCGAAGCAGTAATTGTTTCAAACATCTCCTGCTATGTCACTGATGCGTTGTGAAACAAGTGTTTGGAGGCATTGTCTGTATAGTTTTTTTTGGCCTTTTCCTCCAGCATTGTCCCAGCCTTATCCACGGTAGCAGGAATAATTAAGTAATCCACAATAGTATGGGGCTTGCCTGTCCTAGCCACTCGGGAAGCTAAGACTCTTCTAGCCCCTTCTTATTAATGGTGTCTGTTGCGTTTATACGTCTTACTACTCAAAAGTCGTCTTTATTCTCGCTCAAACTCCCATGTCATGTTTTGTTTCTAAATGTTTGAAGGTTTCCCGTGAGTAGCGGTAAATGTGATTTTTTGGGGGGGGGGAATACCTGCTCTACCGCACACAGGAAGCGCCGCAGGTCCTAATTTAGGCACTTGCCCTATTCAGTCTGGACTACTGCAACTCGCTGTTGGCTGGGCTTCCCGCTTGTGCCATCACACCCCTGCATCTTATCCAGAACGCTGCAGTCCACCTGGTTTTAAACCTTCCCAAGTTCTCTCATGCTCCTCTGCACACTCCACTGGCTTCTAGTTGAAACCTCGCATCTACTACAAGACCATGGTGCTTTACCTACGGAACTGCACCTCCCTATCTTCAGGCTATGCTCAAACCCTACACCTCAAACCAGAGCACTCTGTTCTGCCACTTCTGGTCTTTTGGCCCTCCCGCTCAGCCCAGTCCAAGCTCTTTTCTGTCCTGACACCCCAATGGTGGAACCAGCCCCCTCCCCCCGAAGCTAGGACAGCAGAGTCCTTACCCATCTTCTGAAAACATCAAACCCCACCTCATCAAAAAGTATCTTAAATAATCCCCCTTCTAGCTCTCTCTACTGATAGCTACGATATTGATGAATAATGTACTTTCTATGCCTGTGTTATGTGGTTGTCCCACCTGGCTATCTTAAGATGAATGCACTAAGTCGCTCCGGATAAGAGCATCTCCTAAATGACGTAAATTTGGCATTCAAGCCTCAGTTTTGGATCTATTCCCTTTGACAGTGTGTGGGTCTCTTTCTTCCAGTATTCTTATTTTGACTCCTATGCACCTGGAACAGACACTTTTCAGTAGTAAGGACCTTTTTAAGAGCGCAGACGCCCTCTGATCATACCTGTTCAATAGTGTCATGATAAAATGTCTATTTTCAAGATACTCTGCTAATTGAGGCACAACGTTATACACACCCCTGCATAACTTGTCCTTTATCAGAAATAAGCTTTTTTGTACTTAAGACATGGGTTGTCTTTGAATATTGAGCTATTTATTACCCTCTTCGTTCCCTCTCTCTCAGGGCGATAATGACCCATGCGTCTGTTCCTGAGAGTGATAGGGCCGACCTGGGGATCAGTGACACAATGGTCCGTCTGTCCGTGGGGCTGGAGGACGAGCAGGACATCATCGATGACCTGGAACAAGCCCTGAACGCTGCTGTAAGTACACTACAGCACACTCCCTAAAAACAGGTCTCTAAATTCAGCTAGCCTAACACCAAGAACCAGATTTCTGCCCAGCGCGAAGTACGGTACAGTATCTCTGCCAAGTCCAGACAAATGGGTCCTGGTCAAGAAGTGATAATTATCCCTGGAATATTTTGCCCCACACATCTGTAGCAGATGTACTGAATATCCTGACCACACAGTTGTTTCCATCTGATTTATTCTTCTTTTTTTGAGCAGCATCCAAAGAAGTAATATCTTCAGGACGTCCCATGACCAGAGGTGGTCTGTCGTCAGCGGGACGGAGTGGAGGCAGGAGTACCCGGTGTTTATAGCCGCGTACAAGAAGAGAGCGACGCTTTAGCACAACGCACACAAACAATGATGAAATCATCAGGGAACGACCTGCTCTTTAAACATTACGCCTTAAATTATTTAATTGATTCTTTGGATGCTGATTTTCAGGAGCACTTCCAAGGACTTTTTAATCCATTTGGCTGCTTTTGCATTATTTTTTTACGTTATATTTTGTTTGGAGGGTGTTGACAGGGCATTGTGAATGAGGTTCTTATTCAATCAAAACTGGTATCCGGGACACTAGTGTAAGGCAAAACAATTATGTTAACTAAATGAAGCAGAAAGAAACTTGAACTAATGAACCATAAGGTCTTGCTCTGGAAATGTCTGGATAGCAGTTTTGATTAAATATAACTTTGTCTGGCTCTATCAAATGTATGCCTAGTAAAGGGAGAGTGGGGAAGCTTTGCCCCCCCAGAGTTTGTCTTAAAGTTGGCCAGTGAGGGAGTGCCAACTTGTCCTTGCCGAGCAGTTTTATATTTTTAATGGAATGACAAACTAGTGCTGTGGTAGGATTATTCTTTGAGCTATGTGGTGTTGCTGAACTCAACCCAGAGTTCACTGTAACGGGCTTGTTCTCCGATCAAAACACAGTGACATCAGGGTTTTCTATCTGAGGAGAACCAACCCCACGTTGGAGCTCTCTCTCATCTGACGGTGTAATCTATCACATATATCTGCCTGCTACTTAATGAATGTGCTTTGTTTGACCATTACCAAACTCAATAAAATCAGTTTGCAGTACATTAACCTTTGCCTTTCACTTCCTGAAACATACTGTAGAATGTGGCCTAGCCGGAAACTTTGTCTTTTAATATAAACAATGGAGTAAAACAACCTTATGTTTTGGCAGTTACGCAACATCCGGGTCTAGCGTTAGCCACAGCAGGACCAGGGTTGGTTACAACAAAAACCCACAGTAAGGTAGCTCTCCAGGACCAGGGTTGGTTACAACAAAACCCCACAGTAAGGTAGCTCTCCAGGACCAGGGTTGGTTACAACAAAACCCCACAGTAAGGTAGCTCTCCAGGACCAGGGTTGGTTACAACAAAACCCCACAGTAAGGTAGCACTCCAGGACCAGGGTTGGAGAGCCCTGCTCTAGTGCCACCTGTAAACTTATGCAGACTCAACACATGGAGAATCTTATAGCCATAGTGTACTTCTATGACACCTGATTTGTACATTTCTCAATACTACTGCATATGATTTTACAACTAAAAGACCCTTGTAAAATCTGTCCTCAATTAAGTATTCAAACATTGATTTGATACCCATAATCCTCACGCTTCTACAGTAGGGCTGTTTGATGTACCCCCCTCTAGGTTTGTGGGTCAAATACACACTGCTTTCTGTCACATATGGACAGTGGTTCCCTGGCTCACTATTTGGTGAAACGCATGAATGGGTTTGTTAAGGTTCAAAATGCCTGCCAGGGTGGATACCTTTCAGATCAATACTGTCACACTGCTGTATGGTCTAAGTGTAGAAGTTGAGCTGTTTTTAAGAAACAATGCTTTGACACCCTCCTTTTCAGATGTGCTCCGCCCAAATGTTTTGATTTCCACAATTTGAACTGTGAACTGTTTTAGTGGTGGTGGTAATGTCCTGTGGCACAATGCTGCCTCACCACTGTCACTCCCAAGTCTGTTCCTTTGCTGCATCAGATGAGACTATAGGTAAAAATCAAAGCACCCTCAACATGTGCGTGAATACATGTGCAATTTTATTAAATGCATATTTTTTGGGGCCTTGTCAGATCTTGTCCATGTGTTAGTACATTTTCTCTATGTCCGAAGCCTAATAGCAGTTGGTACTTCTTACAACAGTGATCACCAACCTGAGTCAAAAAGCAAGCCAAGATCTACCACTTTCTTTAAAAAACATGACTTAAATGTAACATTAATAAAAACAGTTCTGTAGGAATGTTTGTGCAGTAGGCCTAATACATTTACACCATATTGGCTATATGCCTGGCATGCCAATATTGTTCTTCTCAGACGTATATTTCAAAACGAGCTTTGATAACAAAATAGGTCAGTTGGTGTAGCACTTGAGGCACAGCTGAGCATAAATTGAAATTATTCGTTTTTTTTATTTTACTGGACTGATAGTAACGGCATCTGATGGTCATGGTGCTTTCAAGACAAAAGTGAACTCTAAAAGAAAAACTACGTCAAATGACGTCAGTGATCTTCAGGTCGGAAAGTTGGATCTCTAGAAAGATGCCCGAGTTACGAACTTTGAATTCCGAGTTGGATGATCGTTCAAAACTAATTCTTCCCAGTCAGATCTCGTTTTTTTCAGTTCCCAGTTGTCTAGAACGCACGGAAGTTGGAAGTCTGAGATCTGTTTTGAACACGGCATTAGTCTCAGTGGAGGGAGAGCAGCAGAAGGTCCGCCTCTCTCCTTCCTTTCCTCCAGAGTGGACACCTCTTCTAACTGAAGTCGCACCGCTTCCACATCTGCCTCATGCACAAATGTTGTTCCTATGACCAGAGATTGTGAAATATTCCATGATATTAAAATAAACAAGCTGCTAATAATAAAATGCAGGGCTATCGATACACTTGGCTATTCATTCATTGCAGCGGGAGTGAAAGTAGGGAGAAGCGTGTTGTTTTGTAATAGTGTTGAATAAAAACGTACTCATAAAAACAGCATTCTCTTGCTGGTCATGGTTTTATAAAAGTTATGAAATCTCACGTACGCTAGTATCAAACTTTGCTGTGGCCGGCGTTGTGGAAACTATAGACAGCGCAATACAGGGAAAAGGGAGTGCAAGCCTTTATCGTTGGCGTACATGATTAGTAAATGATTAACAGTCCCTGTTGTCATCTTAAGCCTGGTTGTTACCTCAGTTCACTTTGATAACTTCCTCATACTGTAAGGACAGACAAAAACAAAAATGTGCCACAAAGTCTTGTGATACAAGATTCTGCTTTTAGTTTAGAGAGATTAATCTGGGCAACATCACCAGTAGGATTCCTTACATACACTGGTATAAATATCGGGAAGACCATACAGCAGCTTTGTTTTTGAGTCACTTGTGTTGGATGTTTATATCATTAGCTGCCTCACTACATGGGTTGACCTCTCAATACTGAACATCCAGATTCACTACACTGGTCTCTTACTTTGTCTCTGCCTAGTGGTGAATCAATGGTAAGTCCCAAAAATTAAAGACCACAGCACGGGATACAAGCATGTACTGTATTGTCCTGTTAATATTCATTACAGCTCACATCATTCAATTCACACCATTCAATCCCAGACATTCCCAATTGGCATTCTCAGTACACAGGCACACAACATCAAACAGCAGTCAGAAGGACAGAGTGATTCCTCACGAAACCCAGACACCACCCCCCCCCCCCCCCCTCACAAAATGTAATCCATTGGAGGAAGTATTACTGGCATATTTCTGACATTTTGTCCTCACTCCATAATGTTGAATCTGTAGATGCTACAAAACAACAATTAGTGTCATATGAAGCTTTAACGCTTTGCTCTGGGGTCCTACTAATAACCCCAAACAGGTACCCAAATGATCAGTTCAGGTTCACATTTTGGACACGTTAATAATGGCTTGGTCGATTGGGTTGATTCTCCTCTACACACTAGAAAGAGCCATTTGATAATGCATTAGACTCATATTACAGGTCCCTCAAGCGTCTATTAGCTCAAGCAATAGCTCTAGCGATGCAGAAGGAGCTAGGCTATCGTTCTGTGCTAACACATTGACTATTTCCTACCCAGAGCAATAGCTCAAATGTAAAAAGAAAAAAAAGAATTGTGTACGAACAAGAATCTTGTTTTAAATGCGATGTTTCAGATGCTATGTCCGATAGAGCGGTGATTATTATGCAATGATAGATTAGAATAATTGCTATCGATACATATATTGTTGAACATAATATACTCTGCGGGCATATCAAAGTTCCAGACTGGGGTGCCTGCTACTTTTAGAGTGATGATCCAATTTGTAAGCATTACCAACAGAGTAGAGTGAATGTGACAATGGATTCCTGCTGGTGATTTTCAGGGTGTGCAATGATATAAGTAAAAGGAGGGCTGTGATTGGCTACAATGCCTACTACGCCAATTTCTCTGGATAAAAATGGGCCCTAACTTAAACTAGCAGAGATCCCACTCTTGAACTTTGAAGTATATTATGTTCAACAATATATTGAAAAATAGGCCAAATCAAAATCTAAATGTTCAATATTCAATTTATATTTGTCAATATTCATCAATTAATGTAAATTTTTTTTTTTTTTTAATTGAAATTAAAATACTACTCATATTACAGAGCAAGAGGTAAAGCTTTCATATGACACCAATCTTTGCTTTCGCATCTACAGATGAAACATCATGGAGCCTTAAAAGGAGGCCTAGGTGAGGTCCAAAATGACATACATATGCCAACTTTGATTCATTATTTCTCAATTATGCTTTAAGATACAAAATGTCAAATATGACAATCCTTCCTCCAAAGGACTATTCCATAGATTACATTGTGAAAACCCCCCAAATCATGGTATTTTTTTTCGTCTGGTTCCATGAGGAATCACTCATTAGTATTACATGTCAAACAACTTTTGAAGAGAGGGTCCTCTGTAGTCGATAGTGATCCTGACCCGCCGATTGACATAGTGGCAGGTACAGTACAGTTGACTGAAGCCATATGTATGTAGCTGCAGAAACATTACAGAAAGTAGAATCTAAAAAAGGTCCATTTATAAGACATAGCATGCAGACCTTGACAAGGGTTAGCGGTTTTCATCCAGGAGGAAAGTGGCTAGTGCTGCTCCCATTTTCCCTTTGACAAGTGAAAGCAGTTCCTATACAGGGAGGAAATGGTGGGAGAGGGAAGAACGTGGCGTTAATCCATTTCCAACGAGAAGGCTGTTCAAGGCACCATAACTTGATCACAAGTGTTTTGGTCCTCGTTCGAGCATGTCTTGAGTTGGTACAATTTCTTTGAATCAGCACAAGAGTATCATACAAAGATACACAACCCCCCCCTCATCGAATATTAAAAGAAGAAATTACCAAAGAATTTGTACACTGACAATGTGCAAATCAAGGCACTATTGACTTTACATTGAGCGAACTGTTTGGGTCTTCTCATAAGGAGACCTTGGAATGGAAAATGTGCAATAAACTGCAGTTTTTCCTCATGAAAACTAAGTATTTAAAAAAGAAAACATTTGTCCATAGAGTCCATGCGGCCGCGCAAACTTGATTTAATTTGTCTCTTAAAAAAACTACAACAATATATTAAGTGTAGAAAAAGTGCTTGGTGACACATCCTGTTATTATCAGGCATAAGTCACAAGTATATAAACACACATCCATGATCCGTGTCCATGGCAACAGCGACAATAACAGACTCCATACTGTATCCTCCAAGCCGCTCCTGACTGAGGGGGGCCCACCATAGATATCCAGTTCTGTATCGAGTTCTATTCTGCCTCCTGTCTGTGTCAGGCCGGGTCACTATAGGGGATGTCGGGGTCTGAGAAGCGTCTGAGGGCCTTGCTGGTGGTCTGGAGACTTTGTGGGGTGGCGCTAGAGAGGGAGGAGACGGGAGAGGGGAACAGGTCTTTGTCTGGACTGATGTACAGGGACTGGGTGCCGTCTTTGCGTCGGGTGGGCTGCTTCCGCCTCTTGATCAGGCTGAAGCCATGGCTGGCAGGAGGGGTTGAGGGCCTGCAACGGGGGGCTGCGAGTGGATGCCCGGCGGCAGCTTTACCGTGCCGGGGATGATGGGGCGATGGCGTTGTAGCCAGAGGAGACTAGGTTGCAGAGAGAGGAACGCCCCCTGGGGCCTTAGGTCTCTGGGCCAGGTCAGCTTGGCCTAATTCAGCAGGAGAGAACGAGGATGAGAAAGTAAGTGTTAGGAGGGGAAAAAACAGCATTATCCACTCAGAGTTCGAGAGTAACAGCCATCCTGAAAGGGCTCAATATCACCACAAATAAACACCATGTTAGTTCGGTCAATATTTCTGCGTGCCACACAGACACTCATGCAAACACACAAAACGTTGCTTGTGAAACTGGGAGCCTCCAACCTGCTAGAGAGCAGACCTCTGCCACCCTCTTTAAATGCACCACCACCAGCTTGTCCAGACCTGCATCAGAGACAACATGGACAGACGGGGCCGGGTAGGCCGATGAGAAACTCACAGGTGTGAATAGGTAGGAAAGGGGGGGTGAGACGGTACCTTTAATACTGACCTTCGGGCTCAGAGTTGAGGCAGCGCTCGTCCAGCAGGCTCTCAGAGCTCACCGACGCCTCAGAATCCAGGTTCTCCTGGTCTGAACCAGGCTGCTCCAGCTCTGGCAGTCTGTAGGCTAGTTCCTCCCTGGAAAATAGGGGGAAGGGAGAGACAGAGAACAGAGGGGTCAAAAAAGTAACCAAGGGTTGGTGGATCTCCGCAACCCAAAACTATAACAATCAGATATAACCATTGGATATAAATATAACCAGTGTATAAATCACAGTATTAAAATGTGCTGAATCCAGTGGTGAATCTAGGCGTGACTCAGAGGCTCTGCTCGGTTCTTACTTCTCCTGTTTGATGGACTTGATGCGCGCCATCAGGTTCTTCTCAGCCTCCGTATCGGAGTCCAGCGGCACATCGTTCCCAGGGACCACCGTCAGGTCAGAGCACTCTTTCTCATGCACCTGGGAGAGAACACACAGTTACCCAGAACACCTCAATGATTGGGCTATCGCAATGGCAAGTCTACACTACACCGGTTAAGAGGATGAATGAATGGAGGGGAATGGTGGTGGTGGGGTGCCTGTGTTAAGTAATCATGCATAGTGTTGCATAAGGTACCAGGGAACCATGACACCCTAAGGCAGGCAGGAGGTTGTGTCACGATCAGTAGGGAGAAACAGGCACTATGTTATTCAACCACACATGTAGGAAAACGTCAGTATCGGATGGGAAGGGTTTGATGCACTATTGAACGCAGCTTGAGACTGCAAATCTAAGCAGAAGTCATGTCATATGATACAAGATTATTTTACACCAGAAAAAAAAAGAAGTAAATCAAGACAGACAAGTCATTCCCATGTCAAGCATTCCACATTTCCCTGAGTTCCAATGCTTGGTACCGGTTAACAGGAAGAATCCACAAACCATCCCTCTAAACCCAAAGTTGTGCTGTGTGGAATCATGTATGTTCCACAAAGCACAAGTGAGTTATGATCAAGAGTTAAATGTCACTAAATACTAGTCAACCATACAAAAGTCAAACCATATGCAAAATCCTATGTAGAAAAGACCAACAACACCAACCCAACACCATCACCCTGAAGAACCTTCCCATCACAGACGCTGGGGACTGAAAGAAATATGCAGTATTACAGGGGTTTAACAAGTCCCCGGAGAGCTACTAAGAGCGGGTAAGGTACGCAGGCTTTTGTTACAGCGCAGCACTAACAACTCTACTGATCCTGGTCTTTACTCGGGTCCACCATTCGTTGACTTAGGTGTGTTAACGCTGGGCTGGAACAAAAGCCTGCATGCCCTGTAGTTCTCCGAAACCATAGTTGGGTGACCACTGCAATATTGTATACTACCAGTTAGTATGAAAAGGAGGGGAAGAGGGGTCATCGACTACTACACGTCATGCACAGACGGGTGGACATGGCAAACTGCATCTAGCTACCAGGAGAACTGGAGCTAAGTGGATACGTACCACCACTCCTTTGTACGGAGCAGAAAACCTGAGGGGCAAATGCCAGTACAGCTGAAGAAAGGGAGAACCACAAAACAATGAGCAGTAACCCATGGTGGACATGGGACAATAGAGAGTAGAACACTGCCCAACAGTACATCAAGTCCGTGACTATGGTCGGTTTGCCTAGTGAGTCTACGGACCTGGTAAGTGTCAGGGTCAATCCATTTCAACTCAGGAAGTAAACTGAAATTCCAATTCCAGATGTTTCTCACAGAGAGGCACTGAGAAAAACAAATGGAAATTGAAATGTCAGTTGACTTCCTGAATTGACATGGGATTGACCCCAACCCTGGGTATTGTTCAGACAGACCAAGGCACGTAGCATTGTGCTTACCGTGTTCTGCCTCTTGAGTTTGAGCTGGTTGACGGCCAGAGCCTCAGCATACTCCAGCTGTTCAATCTCTTCCATCTTCTCGTTGTAGCTTCGGATCTGCTCGTTGATCAGCATCTCCACACACCTGGGACAGACATTACATGTTAGTCATCCAATTCTATTGTGTTAAAGGCACTGAATTGTTTTCCATAGAGTGAGTGTCCTACCTAGTTGCCTGAACAAAATAATCACTTGATAACAGCAAAGACTAGGGTTGAGATCAATCAAATTCATTCTAAATGGACCATTTATCTTATTGTATTTCTTTCCCCTTTTTTTCTTTCCCCTTTATTTAACCAGGTAGGCTAGTTGAGAACAAGTTCTCATTTACAACTGCGACCTGGCCAAGATGAAGCAAAGCAGTGCGACACAAACAACAACAGAGTTACACATGGAATAAACAAACATACAGTCAATAATACAATAGGAAAAGTATATATACAGTGTGTGCAAATGAGGTAGGATAAGGGAGGTAAGGCAATAAATAGGCCATAGTGGCGAAATAATTACAATATAGCAATTAAACACTGGAGTGATAGATGTGCAGAAGATGAGTGTGCAAGTAGAGATACTGCAGTGCAAAGGAGCAAAAATAAACAACAGTATGGGGATGAGGTAGTTGGATGGGCTATTTACAGATGGGCTATGTACAGGTGCAGTTATCTGTGAGCTGCTCTGACAGCTTGTGCTTAAAGCTAGTGAGGGAGATATGAGTCTCCAGCTTCAGTGATTTTTGCAGTTTGTTCCAGTCATTGGCAGCAGAGAATTGGAAGGAAAGGCGGTTGAAGGAGGAAGTGGTTTTGGGGGTGACCAGTGAAATATACCTGCTGGAGCGCGTGCTACGGGTGGGTGCTGCTATGGTGACCAGTGACCTGAGATAAGGCGGGGATTTACCTAGCAAAGACTTATAGATGACCTGGAGCCAGTGGGTTTGGCAACGAATATGAAGCGAGGGCCAGCCAACGAGAGCGTACAGGTCGCAGTGGTGGGTAGTATATGGGGCTTTGGTGACAAAACGGATGGCACTGTGATAGACTGCATCCAATTTGCTGAGTAGAGTGTTGGAGGCTATTTTGTAAATGACATCGCCAGAGTCAAGGATCAGTAGGATGGTCAGTTTCACGAGGGTATGTTTGGCAGCATGAGTGAAGGATGCTTTGTTGCGAAATAGGAAGCCTATTCTAGATTTAATTTTGGATTGGAGAAGCTTAATGTGTCATTTTAATTGATTTAAACATTTATTCCAGATATATAAAGTAACAGTGGTTCTGGTCTATGCAGTGATCAGAGAGAGAGACTTACGTGGTGGTCTTGGCCACGTCCCTCATGCTCATGAGTGGGTCGGCGCTGTCTGGACAGCGGAGGATGCAGGGGGCAAACACGATGGCCAGGGAGTTGGGAGACATGCGGTTATGAGACTCTTCCTTAGACACTCTGGGAGAGGAAATAAACATTACTCATGTTTGAGGGGAAAAATGTGCACTTTCAAATTGTATTCGTCCAGCAACATACACTGAGCATGGTGTATTTTGTCATTAATCCTTTATTCAACCAATCGAGAGCCCCGGCCATGAGTATCGCACCTGACTAGATGGAAGACGAGCCTTTCCAAGGTGTTGAAGCATGCGGTGGGGAGTTGTTCCAACACTTTGTAGATGGCATGTAGCTGTTCTTGCTTTTCAGGATGTTCTGGAGAGGAGAAAAATACCAACATTTTGGATCAAAAACAAATGTAACGCAATGACACTCGACAATATTAGAATATACAAAGGCTGTTGGGGACGTAAATTATATTACAAAATGAAAAGAAGAGTAGCCATCTCTCTCAATCCTGGAGAAGAGCCACGGTCTATAGTGGGGCAGAGTTTTGTCTAAACCTAGTGTTATAACAGGACTTACCTACGGCCCGAAGGAAGTCATTGTAATGAATGAAGGTCATGAGAGGGTCAGGCAGCTCCCTCAGCCACTGTTTGACCAGCCCTGTCACTGTGTGGATGGGGTAGTCCTCCAGGCACACAGCGTGGGGGTCTGCCACACATCAACCATTACACAAGTCATGGAATGGGAACATGAAGAGCCATACTTAAGTCATACATAAGATCTTTAGGCATTATGAAATAAAACAAATACTCTGGTGCTTGTTACATGTTAAGTACATCTTAGGTAGAACCCTTCAAGTGTTACCCTTCAATATCTTTGTAGCCCTCTGAAAGCGCTGCTATACTGTTTATGCTATGGCTGGTCCTTACCAGTCTCCATTAGCTGGTGGAGCTCCTTCATGCGGTTGGCAGAGCCAGACTTGCGGTAGATCCCCTCCGTGTACAGGCCGTTCATCTCCACGTGCTCCAGCATCATCTCCAGCACCATGGGAACAGTGTTCTTGTCGCTGGTCAGGTGACAGACTCGCACCCCAAAGTGCAGGCCTCCAGACTCCTCATCACTCTGCATACAGACGTCAACCGTAAGTGGCAGGTTAGTCACATAGAAGTAACATAGGGACCAATCCTGACTTGACATCAGCCAACCTAAATCATGGTCCAAGAATGAGGCTGAAAAGTTTACCTTTTTGACACAAAACGTGGAGCAGTCTGTGACAATTTTGCAGAGGCACTTCTTGTGGCACACCATCTTGCAATCTGGAGGAAGACAAATATTAACGTAGTATTTGTGTTCACGGTGGGGCTCAGAAATATGTAAAAACTATTCTCAACATTCACATCAATCATTTGGAGTGTCGTATTTGTTACTTGAATATTTGTGTGTGTGTGTGGTACTCACAGCTACACATGCAGGCTTTCTCCATGCCCCAGATATAGGAGCTGCACTGGTCACAGGACTGCATGATGTTAACCTGGTACGTGCTGAACACATGGTCCAAAGGGTTCTCCATCTAAACCATAACCACAGGACCATTGATATAAATCTTTAGAGTAATTTCATTGAATACCTGCCAAAATAATGGAAACACTTAAATTAACAGTTGCTTCCACACAGGTGTGGTTCCTGAGTTAATTAAGCAATTAACATCACATCATGCATAGGGTCATGTATAAAAATGCTGGGCAGGCCATTATTTTGGCTACAATGGCAATGCCCCCATCCACGGGGCCCGAATGGTCACTGAATGGTTTGATGAGCATGAAAACAATGTAAACCATATGCCATGGCCGTCTCAGTCACCAGATCTCAACGCAATTTAACACTTATGGGAGATTCTGAAGCGGTAACTGAGACAGGGTTTTCCCATCAACAAAACACCACATTTTATGTGGAAGAATGGTGTCACATCCCTCCAATATAGTTCCAGACACTTGTAGAATCTATGCCAAGGTGCATTGAAGGTGTTCTGGCTCGTGGTAGCCCAACGCCCTATTGAGACACTATGTTGGTGTTTCCTTTATTTTGGCAGTTACCTGTTTCGTGCCATATTGAGAACAGAGTGGAAAGATTTTAGGGCTGATCCTTTGTACTTACACTCTTGTATTTTTTGCGCCTCTTCTTCCGAGTTTTATCAGGCTGAAATACAGACAAACATCAATACCCAATTTATTTAATCCATATATCAATCAATGCTGTGTTTATCATACAGCGGGGCACTGGTTCTACAAAAGCCTTGAATGGTTTTGATGACTAATGGTTTTGATTTTGTTTTTCTATTTGAGCAAAAGAACACAGCATTAGCCATAGCAAAACGCATAGAATTGCAGGAAATTAGCTTTAAAATGGCAAAATGTTCTCTCCGCTCCATGGCAAAATGTGAAGAATTGCAGGAAATTGCCTACACCGCCAAGATGGTGGCCTTTAAAATGTTCAGCCGCGCTGACGGGCAGACTGCGCCCATTGCCACGCCCCCTATCACACCCACCACCTAAGTCAAGCCTTTTTTTGATGTAGAAAAAACCTTGATAATAGCCCTATGACAAAATAAGCAAGTTCACCTTTGCTGGTTCTGCCTCCTCCTTCTTGATCTCTCCCCGTATGAAGCCGTCCAGGACAGACTGAAAGAGGTTGACCACCAGCTGCACCTCACCCTTCTGCTTGTCTCCGGCCAGGCTGATCACCTTGTTCTGGTAGCCACGCATCAGACCGTTGTAGCCAATGTGGGGTTTCTGTCCACCACGGGAGAGAAAGAGAGTCAGAAATGCATAAAGCATCACCCATTCATAATCCATAGTGTGTGTGTCCACATACTGGGAGAGAGTACATTCCCTTGATGGTCTCTCTGAACTGCATGGTGGCTGTGACGAAGATGTGCTCGGTTGCCGACAACTGCTTCCCCCTGGAGCGGAAGTCATTCACCTACAGACAGAGAGATTAAACACGTGGTCAATTGAAAATATTGCGGAGCATACAATAAGTGTATTTTTACCTCTATGCACCTGGAAACTACACAAGGTGTGTCACGCAGAACAACCCTCGTAACAGTTAGGCTTTAGCTGTATGAAGAAGCAGACAAGCGGTCCGACCTGATTCCCCAGGAACTCATCCAGGTGTCGGAGCTCATTGGCGTTGGTAATCTCCCGGTCCAGTGAAGCGTTCCACTGCTCTGAGACCCGCGTGGCCCGGCTGATCTTGATGGTGGGGTTCCGGCTCACCGCCCGGCCTCCACTAGCCGGGTCTGGGTGGGAGCGGGATGTGTGAGAGAGGCGGTGTTGTGTGGAAGAGAGAGCAGTGTTGTCAATATGTACAAATACCATAATACATTATTTGAAAACAAACAGTGCTTGGAATAAAGATATCCAACTTTGCTGTAGAATCTGACAGCCATCAAAGCTCTAAAACTAGGAAGTTCAACAAACTGTAAAATGTAGATTGTTGGGACCTGGGCGCATTTTATATATAATGAACAAAAATATAAATGCAACATGTAAGAATTTCAACAATTTCAATGAGTTACAGTGCCTTGCAAAAGTATTCATCCCCCTTGGTGTTTTTCCTATTTTGTTGCATTACAAACTGCAATTTAAATGGAT
This sequence comes from Salvelinus namaycush, assembly GCF_016432855.1. Taxonomy (NCBI): domain Eukaryota; kingdom Metazoa; phylum Chordata; class Actinopteri; order Salmoniformes; family Salmonidae; genus Salvelinus; species Salvelinus namaycush. Next base: position 13,374,896 of record NC_052316.1, read on the forward strand.
TTTTATTTGGATTTCATGTAATGGACATACACAAAATAGTCCAAATTGGTGAAGTGAAAAGAAATTTTTAAAAAATCAAAAAAGGAAAAGTGGTGCGAGCATATGTACTCACCCCCTTTGCTATGAAGCCCCTAAATAAGATCTGGTGCAACCAATTACCTTCAGAAGTCACATAATTAGTTAAACACAGTCCACCTGTGTGCAATCTAAGTGTCATATGATCTGTCACATGATCTCAGCCTTTCAGAACAGGTGTGTATATATATATATATATACACACACACACACACACACACACACACACACATATATATATACACACACACACACATACACCTGTTCTGAAAGGCCCAGAGTCTGCAACATCACTAAGTGGCACCATGAAGACCAAGGAGCTCTCCAAACTGGTCAGGGACAAAGTTGTGGAGAAGTAGTGATCAGGGTTGGGTTATAAAAAAAGTTCTAAAACTTTGAACATCCTACGGAGCACCATTAAATCCATTATTATTAAGCACCACAACAAACCTGCCATGAGAGGGCCGCCCACCAAAACGCACAGACCAGGCAAGAAGGGCATTAATCAGAGAGGCAACAAAGAGATCCCTGCTGCAAAGCTCCACAGCGGAGATTGGAGTATCTGTCCATAGTACCACGAAGCCGTACACTCCACAGAGCTGGGCTTTACAGAAGAGTGGACAGAAAAGGCCATTGGCGAACACATATGGTGTTCGCCAAAAGGGGCATGTGGGAGACTCCCCAAACATATGGAAAAAGGTACTCTGGTCAGATGAGACTAAAATTTTGCTTTTTGGTCATCAAGGAAAACGCTATGTCTGCCGCAAACCCAACACCTCTCATCACCCCGAGAATATCATCCCCACAATGAAGCATGGTGGTGGCAGCATCATGCTGTGGGGATATTTTTCATCGGGGGAACTGGTCAGAATTTAAGGAGGACGCTAAATACAGGGAAATTCTTGAGGGAAACCTGTTTCAGTCTTCCAGAGATTTGAGACTGGGACGGAGGTTCACCTTCCAGTAGGACAATGACCTTAATATGACCTTAATATGGTTAAGCATACTGCTTAAGCAACACTCAAGTGGTTTAAGGGGAAACATATTAATGTCTTGGAATGGCCTAGTCAAAGCCCAGACCTCAATCCAATTGAGAATATGTGGTATGACTTAAAGATTGCTGTACACCAGCGGAACCTATCCAACTTGAAGGAGCATTTTTGCTTTGAAGAATAGCCAAAAATCCCATTGGCTAGATGTGCCAAGCTTATAGAGACATACCCCAAGAGACTTGCAGCTGTAATTGCTGCAAAAGGTGGCTCTACAAAGTATTGACTTTGGGTGGGTGAATAGTTATGCACGCTCAACTTTTGTTTTTTTGTTTTATTTCTTGTTTGTTTCACAAAAAAAAGTATTTTGCATCTTCAAAGTAGTAGGTATGTTGTGTAAATCAAATGATACAAACCCCCCAAAAATCAATTTTAATTCCAGGTTGTAAGGCAACAAAATTGGAAAAATGCCAAGGGGGGTGAATACTTTCGCAAGCCAATGTACAGTTCATATAAGGAAATCAGTCAATAAATTTATTAGGCCCTAATCTATGGATTCCGCATGACTGGGCAGGTGCACAGCCATGGGTGGGGGCCTGGGAGGGCATATGCCCACCTGCTGGGGAGCCAGGCCCAGCCAATCAGAATAAGTTTTTTACCCACAAAAGGGCTTTATTACAGACAGAAATACTCCTCAGTTTCCTCAGCTATCCGGGTGGCTGGTCTCAGACGATTACGCAGGTGTAGAAGCCGGATGTGTAGGTCCTGGGCTGGCGTGGTTATACGTGGTCTCCGGTTGTGAGGCCAGTTGGAAGTACAGCCAAATTCTCTAAAACTATGTTGGAGGCGGGTTATGGTAGATAAAGGAACATTCAGTTCTCTGACAACAGCTCTGGTGGACATTCCTACAGACTTCATGTCAATTGCGCGCTCGCTCAAAACTTGAGACATATGTGGCATTGTGTTGTGTGACAAAACTGCACATTTTAGTGACCTTTTGTCCCCAGCACAAGGTGCACCTGTGTAATGATCATGCTGTTTAATCAGTTTCTTGATATGCCACATCTGTCAGGTGGATGGATTATCTTGGCAAAGGAGAAATGCCCACAAACAAGGAGGTAAAAAAAATTGTCCACAACATTTGAGAAATAATATTTTTGTGAATATGGAACATTTCTGGTATCTTTTATTTCAGCTCATGAAATATATATTGTTTTGTCCATGAAATGAAAGCTTTTAACTTCATTCCAAATTAGTTTTTTTACAGGGTTTTTAATATCACTGTAAATAGAATATCACTTTTTACCCCTCTTAAACGCCAAACTCTCATGCACTGCCATAGCAAGAGGCTAGAGCCAAATTCATGAAAGGTCCAAACTATTTTGTTTTGATAAGAGCTTAATCCTACTTGCCTCATTATTTACCCTGAAAGCAAACACCTGGATTTTCTCTCTGGGACCCATGTTCAGGAAGTGGCTGACCCTGTATCGCCCCTACCTACATCACTGCACTTTCCCAGCACCTTCACATGATTAAGACCACTGCCAATTCCAGACCAGATCAGCACAAATAATGTGAGCCTTATTGTATAACCTATTGCAAAACTTGGACAGAGTTTTTCCTGGTCAGGCCACATATTTGGTGTCCCTCAAGGCTGCGACCAGGTGCCTCTTACCTTCTCCTCGTTCGATCAGGGCCTGGGCCATGGTCAGTTCTACATCGTCAGGGGTCTGAGGCTCCTTATGGGGACGTTTCTTCAGGATCTTCCTCAGGAACCCTGAGGGTCTACAGCACAATCAAACTGTCACCACACTCAGTCAACGCAAATGGACTGGAAGTCTAACATGGGTTATTAACATGTATTATGGTTTTTAATGGGTTTGACTAATTCTTAGCGCAATACTGCACTATAGTAAATAGGCACAGGTGAGTAATGTATCTAATCCTAATAACATGTATGACAATTACAAGAGTACCTGTTGTTCAGACATAGATCACATCTGCCACCATGCATGAGAATTGGATAGAACATGCTTTGTTTTAGTGAACAGATGTGTAAGATGTGAATGTTGAATCTTTATGAAGTGTGAATATCAAGAGGCAGACCTGTGAGGGTTTTTGTATGTAAGACTACAGTACTACATTTTCTCATCGGTACTGTCCAGCACCACATATTTTCAGGGTTTACAACTCTGCTCACTGAGAACCATGGTAACAAGCCAAAGCAAAATCAAAACAAAGCGCAATATTCGATCTTCCAATCCGATAACTTTGTCATGGCACAGCACATTCAAAAAAGTGAATTAATGAAAGAGTAAATGAAGTTAAGGAATTTATCCCATCCAATAACAAACTGTCTCTATAGCTATATATGGGAAAGTCTAGTTTGTGCAGCAAGCCACATGGAGCTGGACAGTTTGATTACACAAGAAAGAGTGTTTTCCCATGGGCCATCTGACTCAGACCTCCTAGGTGGACGAAATCGTCTGCTGAAGTGTTTTCCTCCACGGTTACTATATTAGCCTCTATACATCACCATCACACAAGCATTGGGGTTATCCGGAAGACCTTTAGGACATAAGTATGCGATTTGACATCCAAAACCCAAGGCATCAAACCATAATATTGGCCAAGTAAGGTTCTAATCTACACCACTAATTCCCAAACCATTTTATGCGGTGACCTGCCAAAAGCTCTTATGACTCATCAAATAAACAAAACCAATATTTCTAGGTCCAACACAGTCTCTTTTCACAACCCAAAAGGAATCAGCCATGAATCAAGGCAGGACTATTCTGTTCCCCATCCTGCTGTATAATATCTCCCATTAGTTTCCCTGAAGCAGCGTACTTCTCTGGAGTGGAAGGATGAGTATGGACAGTGTCCTGGTGGCCTGATGTGTCATGGGACCTCCTCTTCATGCTGCCCTTTGACCCATCCTCTGTAAGAGACTGGCGATACAGGGAGAAAAAATAAGAACAATGTGAGGAATCAAACTACACAAATCCCTTCCCATTGAGCAGGTGTTCAAAAGCACAGTTTGAGAAGATAAGGCCTTGTTAGAAACTCAATGGTGATAATTTGTTTCAGTTGTGATAGGAAAGAGATGACATTTCCAGCAATCAAGAATGGCCCCAACCAAATAGCAACCAATAAACTTCCATGAGAACCCCACCTACACAACTTCCAAAAGATTTCCATGAGTAACAAACCTACCCAACTTCCAGAAACACCCAATCTTGGCGACAATTACCTTAAAAGTTCACCACTTCTCATTGACACACAAATTATGGATGACGTTCTCATTTTATTACCTGAAAAATACACCCATGTTTATTCCCATCAGCACATTGACCTTTTTTTGTGGTGGATTTGGGGAAAGCCAAATTATTGAGTCCACAAATAATCTAGGACCACTTGTTATTTAAATAACAAATTAATCATTAAATTGAAAAATGAGAGTTGCCTTAGTAATCCACAGGAAAGTCATTGCCTAATATCACACTTACAGTAAGAGCCTGGCAAAATGGTAGCTACGTTACAAGTACTTTTTTTTTTGCTGCCTTGGACATGACATTTGATAAAAGAAGATTAACTGCTGGGTGAAATAGCCCATTATGACATGCATGGCTTGCCCAAATTCTGCCGAAACAGCTAAATCATGACGGTCGACCAGAAAGGTTTTCATTGTGGAGTTGATCAACCCTGAAGTGTATACACTTCTAAGCCTCTTTATTATGTTCTGTGTTACATCTAAGAAAGTGTATGATGATGGGGTTAAACACTATGGCAGAAAAGGTCAGAAAATGGAGTCCAGAGATAAAGAGCCAAAGGTGTGCGAGGATGCACCAGGTTTGCTTTGGCTTGCAGGGCTCAGTTTCTCTGAGGTGGCAAGCTGTGCTCTGGCTTTGTGATTATACCTTATCCATGGACTTTGAGTGCAAGGGCCTGCTTGGGCCCACAGGGGACAAAGGGAAGCAGGTCCAATAGTCCACTTCTGCACTTTTCTTAAAAGGCGAGCGTCTACGAGCTAGCCGACGTTTGTGTTTGGCGCGTTTACGGTAACGTGATCTGACCTAGCCAGAAAAGCACAACGACACTTTGAGCTTCCATTCAGATGCCTTGCAGGAAGGATGTGATTGGCTAGCTTCAGCCTGTTCAGATCTGATGTGCTGCCTTCATATTTGATTTAAAAAAAACAGTTAATAAGAAAAGGCAAGGCATACAACATGGTGGGTATAATACTAGAGCAACAAGCATGTTACCTCTCTGTTTGACGTAGCACCAGTCGATCCAGGAGACATAGCATCAAAAGATGACGAGTTTCCAACACTCCTGGAAATAAAGTAAGTACGATACAGAGATGAGGGAAATTCATGCTCATAACTGGGGGAATCATCAGTCCTTCCTCATGTTGCAAAAACAATGACATCCTGAAGCAAGTGTAGTGTAGATATCAGAAGGATATGAAATGTCGTACTGTGAATATTTTTTTATCCTGTCCTTGCTGTGGGCCTCAGGAGGACTGGTACTCTCTGGTTGTTGTACATCAATCTTCCTCTCCTTCCATTTCTCTGCCTTCTCCTTCATGGCGTCCTGTTGGCTGTAGCGAATCAGGTTGCCTGGACCCAGGACCTCATGGCCGTTCCTGTTAGCCATTAGCTCAGGGGGGTTCAGGGGTAAGGTGCTGGGGCGTATAGGAGCAGGGGTGGTGGCTTTGGCTTCCTTCTTCCAGGCTACAAAGGTGTACTGGTCCATCTCCTTGCTGTCTGTCCGCTCCGGCCGGCCTTTTGGCTTTCCCTCGGCTCGGCTGGCTGCCTCCTGATCTATGACCTTAGGGGCTGGCTCCTCCTTGGTGGCTGCCGAGGCGACCCGCTTACTCTCTCTCTGGCTGTGCTCCAGGCCCCGCTGGCGCCGAAGCTCCCTCTTCTCCTGGCTCCTGGAGGCTGTGACCTTGTGGAGGGGGGGAGCTCGTAGCTTCTTCTGCCCCGACTGGGGGTCTGTGGAGGGGGAAGCCTCCGCAGCCGCCTGAGCCCCCTTGTGTCTCTCTGGTGAGTGGGGGGCAGCTGCCTCTGTGGTCCCCTCCTCCTCGGGATCCTCGGAGTGGGCTTGCTCCTGTTCCTCCACAGCCTGGCTCTCCTCCTCCAGCTGGGGCCCAGCCTCAGCCTGTGTACTGTTGCCCTTATCAGGCTGGGAGACTGCAGAGGCATTCCCCTTTTCCACCTTCTCAGAAGGTGAACTAGCTGCAGCTTCTCCATCTTCCACTTCCTCCTTCTGCTCCTCCTTGTCCTGGACAGGCACTTTGTCCCAATGTCGGCTCTCATCTAGAGTCCTTTCAGCTGCCACCAGTGCCTCTGGTTCCTCCTCTGTCTCAGGTTCCTCATTGACGCTTTCTGCCTGCCTCAGCCTTTCCTCTTCATTCTCCCTCGTCCTCCTCTCCGCGGCCTCCCACTCTGCCTCTTTCTTTCTCCTGAACGCCTCTTCCTCTGCATCCATTTCCAGTCGGGTTGCCTCCTCTGCCTCTCTCACTAGCCTAGCTGCAGCTTCCTCCCTCCTGGCCTCCTCTTCCTCATCCTCCTTTTTCCTCCTGTCCTCCCGTATTGAATGGCACCTGTAAAGTCCAACATGATTCAGAGGTGGTTCAACATCCATATCACAATGTTAGGCATCTTAGAATTTTCTAAGTATTTATAACAAATAACTGTGGGGATTCTGGCAACACCAGTAACAAAATTCATGAGATGTTGCTAATAATAACTTAGTCACTGTTTACCAGTAGCTCAAGGCATTTCAAATGTTATAAATACTACATTAAGTATTTCAGTGGTGAGGCCTGGTGCTGTACCTCCTCCGTGCTGAGTGTCCTCTGGCCAGAGCCTGTATCTTCTTGATGCTGGTCCGCCTGCGGAGGTACTGTGATCTCTGTCTAGAGCCCCTCCAAACGGCCTGAATCAGCGTGGCTGCCTGACACCGTCTCTCCTTTTGTTGCCTACGCCATGCACGCTGGAAGGGACAAACAGGGGCAAGAACACATTAGCCTATCTGCAGAAATATGATTGTCTCATATAGGAAGGCTATTGGACAATTTATATGTATTTCTTTGCAAGAAATAGACACAGAAAATTATAGTTTTAAGGCATTCCATACAGGGAAAAGTAATATCTTTGAACTGACATCTGTGCCTTTTCTGTACAGACAGTTTTATGGTGGAACACATAAAGGAAGGGATATCACACAGCTTACCTGGATCAAGATGGCCGCCTGTCTCATCTCCAAGTACCACCTCCTCTCCAGGCGCGCCCTGAACCAGCGCTGCAGGAAAATGATCTTCCGCATCACGTCCTTGTGCAGCGTGTCCTGCAGCTGCTGACGCTCTAGTTCCTTCAGGTAAACCTGAGGATCGCAATTTAAGAGATACAAGAGATACATGAGCAGAAAACTGTATATCTTATTATATCTCTTTGGGGAAAATAGGCTACCTGTCCATTTTCCTTATGCTAATCGTTTAGAAAGTAACACCACTATAGCCTATATCTTTAACTTATCATAGGAAAGTGAGGTTTCTGAGTAAAAAGAAGGAGCGCTTGTCTAACCTTGGTTTTGCCTATCTGGTAGGTGGTGTGGTCTAGATTCATCCTCTGGAACAAGGCTGAGATGTCCTCTGGCTTGGAGGGTGTGGCGTTTTTGGGCAGAAGCACTCGGAATTGCTCGATGAATTCCTATTTATGAGAGGTATTTAGTTCGTTGACCAACACAATCACAGATTTTCATGAAATGGACAAACTACTTATTTGAAATTCATAAGACACAAAAAAAATTGGGGTCCACCACATGACTTTAGGTAATTTTTCGTGTCCACAATTTTCTTCATAACACATTCTTGTCCAGTACACGATTTTCTTCATAATGAATTCCAATTTGATGTTAGGGTCTTGGAATTATAGGTTACGGTAATTGGCCACGTCAATGTACACGATCACAGACATAACCATTGGAGGGGGTGGGATTAGCGCATATCAGACAACTTTTTTTATCATGTGATTCGCACACATGGGTTTGGGTTGCTAGACCTTCAGGTTAACCACCCATCCTCCCCGACCAAACTCCCTCCTATCATTTCTGTATAAAGTAACCTCTGTGATTGAAGTGTACTGTATACAAAATCGTGTGGTGGACAATTATGTTTGTACTTTTTTTGTTGTCCGTCATGAATTTCTATTTCACAATAATTTATGATAGTAGGTTGCATTAAGACAGACATTGGCCAATAAATATTTTCCTTCTTATACTGAACAAAAAGAAACACAACATGTAACAATTTCAACGATTTTACTGAGTTACAGTTCATATAAGGAAATCAGTCAATTGAAATAAATTAAGCCCTAATTTATGGATTTCACATGACTGGGAATAGAAATCTGCATCGGTTGGTCACAGACACCTTAAAAAAATATATATATGGGCGTGGATCAGAAAACCAGTCAGTATCTGGTGTGACCATTTATTTGCCTCATGCAGCATGACATTTCTCAGAGTTGATCAGGCTGTTGATTGTGGCCTGTGGAATGTTGTCCCACTCTTCAATGGCTGTGCGAAGACGCTGGATTTTGGTGGGAACTGGAACACTGTCGTACACGTCGATCCAGAACATAGCAAACATGCTTAAGGGGTGACATGTCTGGTGAGTATGCAGGCCATGGAAGAACTGGGACATTTTCAGCTTCCAGTAATTGTGTACAGATCCTTGCGACATGGGGCTGTGCATTATCATGCTGAAACATGAGGTGATGGCAGCAGATGAATGGCATGACAATAGGCCTCTGGATCTTGTCACGGTATATCTGTGCATTCAAATTGCCATCGATCAAATGCCATTGAGTTTGTTTTCCGTAGCTTATGCCTGACCATACCATGCCACCATGAGGCACTCCGTTCACACAACGCCATACACTGTCTGCCATCTGCCCGGTACAGTTGAAACCGAGATTCATCCGTGAAGAGCACACTTCTCCAGCATGCCAATGGCCATTGAAGGTGAGAATTTGCCCACTGAAGTTTCTTACGACACCAAACTGTAGTCAGGTCAAGACCCTGGTGAGTATGACAAGCAAGCAGATTAGCTTCCCTGAGACGGTTTCTGACAGTTTGTGCAGAAATTTTTGGTTGTGCAAACCCACAATTTATCAGCTGTCCGGGTGGCTGGTCTCAGACGATCCTGGAAGTGGAGAAGCCGGATGTGGAGGATCTGGGCTGGCATGGTTACACATGGTCTGCAGTTGTGAGGCCGGTTGGACTTACTGCCAAATTATCTAAACAATGTTGGAGGCGGCTTATGGTAGAGAAATGAACATTCAATTATGTAGCAACAGCTCTGGTTGACATTCCTGCAGTCAGCATGCCAATTGCACGCTCCCTCAAAACTTGGGGCATCTGTGTTATTGTGTTGTGAGACAAACTGCACATTTTTAGAGTGTTTCTTTTATTATCCCCAACACAAGGTGCATCTGTGTAATGATCATGCTGTTTAATCAGCTTCTTGATGCAAGACACCTGTCAGGTGGATGGATTATCTTTGCAAAGGAGAAATGCTCAGATGTAAACAAATATATGCCCAAAATGTGAGAGAAATAAGCTTTTGTGAGTATGGGACCAACACTTTACATGTTACGTTTATACTTTTGTTCAGTATATATGTCAAAGTTACGGTTAGCTATTGGTAAATAATCAACAACAGATATTGCTTCCTTCCCGGTGTCTGCTGGCTATCTGAGTCAGTGAACAGGTACAGTGTACCTGGAAGGTGTACTTGGCTCCATAGCCAGACCTTCGGATGCGAACCGTCTCCAGCATGCCTGTGTAGCGCAGCTGCTGCAGCACCAGGGTCTCATTCAGACACATCTCCTTCTGTACACACACAGACACACAGCACGTCGTTAGAGGAACGAACTCAATCATTTTCATCATCTTGGTTGTAAGTAGTAGCCTAAATGTTCTTTATTTATGCATACCTATGTACGGATAACGTAATGTATAATAACTGATACCAATAATGTATAGATGCTTATGTGTTATAGATGACTCCTAATGGAACTGTACCATGTTTTACTATAACTGCTTTTAGTGTCACAAAACTATGAGTTGTCCACAGCGTGGTTTTTAAAATCTGTATTTCGTATCGTCAACTACCGTATCATTGTGGATGGACACTTATAAAAAAATAAACTCCAACTCTGGTAAAACATGTTTTTAGTGAAGTGACTTTACCTTCTCAGAGTTGGAGCGAATACAGCGGACGAAGAAGGGCTCTGCTCTGCCCAGATTCTCCAGCAGCTTTGTCAGAGAGGTCTGTCAATGTAAAATAGATTTCATGTCAATTAAGACTTACCTCAACAAATAAACAATTTCCCATGTTCTGCATCTGCATTGTATGAAGTTTGCATTGTGTGACGTGTGGCTATGTATTTTCAGGTGTATGTTAGTGGCTGCCTGGCTGCAGTATTTGCTGATGAGATCAGCTGACCTGGAACTGAGCGCTGATGCTGGGGGTCTTCTTCTTCTTGTTGAGGTGATGCAGAGACTTGGTGGAGCGGTCGTGGATGGTCCGACCGACAATGAACTTCAGCGAGCGAGAGTCCAGCAGGCTCTAAGGAACAGCATCAACACCACAGAGTTCTAAACGTCTGCAGATAGCTCAACAGTCTCATTGACACTCTCGGAGTTAAATTAAATATTTTGAAGGAACAAGACCCTCTCACTGGCCAGTTTATTAGGTACACCAAGTTCACAAAAATGAATCGCTCCTACAGACAGTCAAGTGGCCATAGCTTGGTATATACAGCAGGCAGACAAGCATTCAGTTACTGTTCAATTGAACATTAGAAATGGGCAAAACAAGTGACCTAAGCAACTTTGAGCGTTGTATGATAGTCGGTGCCAGACACGCAGGATCCAGTATCTCAGAAATGGCCACCCTCCTGGGCTTTCACACATCTAGGGTTTCCCGAGAATGATGCAACGTAGGCAAAGTACACCATATATACTGTATTCCAGGGTATTTGGAAATAGCCACAGGATGGTTTTGCAATACTGTCAATATCATTGAATATTTCTTTGAAGTTTTTCAATAACTTTTTAATATTTGTAGCTACTTTTTAAGTAAATACCTGCAGTCAACTTGTGCAATACGTTAGGAGATAAAGCAGATTGGGTTCTTCATTAAATCGGTCGGATTAGTTTACAATATTAAGCTTACTGTAGTTTCCCAGAACAGTTGAGCCAGTCACGTAGCTTATGCCTGCCCATATCATAAGCCCACCATGGGGCACTCTGTTCACAACGTTGAGATCAGCAATCCACTCATCCACCATCCACACAACGCCATGCACATGGTCTGTAGTTGAGGCCGGTTGGCTGTACTGCCAAATTCTCTAAAACAACGTTGAGGGGGCTGATGGTAGAGAAATTAAAATTAAATTCTCTGTCAACAGTTGTGACACAAAACTGCACATTTTAGAGTGGCCTTTTATTGTCCCCAGCACAAGGTGCACCTGTGTAATGATCATGTCTTGATATGCCACACCTGTCAGGTGGATGGATTATCTTGGCAAATGAGAAATACTCACTATAAGGGATATAAACAAATTTGTGGACAACATTTGAGAGAAATATGCTTTTTGTGCGTACGGAAAATTTCTGGGACATTTTATTTCAGCTCATGAAACATGGGACCAAAACTACATGTTGCATTTATATTTTTGTTCAGTGTACATTAGTGAAACACATTCGGCAGAAAATAGCTTAATTTTCATTACATTAGAAGTGCAACACAATTTGGCTGGCAGAACTTAATGAAAAAGCTATATATTTTTTGCAAAAACAATGCATGGCAATCATATTTTATGTTTATTATATAATGTAGCAGACACATTTCCTAATGTTTTGCTTAAAGGTAATCTTGCATTTTACCAGAGAAAAGTAGGATGGCTACACCGAGTCAGAGCACTGTCTGTTGATAGAATGCCCGTTTTGCACTTCTCCACTCGGATGAGAATTCACACAAGCACAAAATCAGTCTGATGCCAAGCAGAAATTACAATAATAAGCATTTTAGATCCGTTTACAAAACGCAGCAAGCCATTTTCCTGCGCAAAACTACTAAGAATTCTGCATTAACGCGACCACTAAGTTACCTTGCTTGTTATCTAAGTAAGTGGTTTAATTAATAAGGTGAAGGGGCATCATATTGTGTTAGCTTTCTGCCGTGCTTGAGTCAAAGCCCTTTGGGTGAGTTCTGTACAGCTGCCACTGCCATCTTCTGATATCCTTGCGTTTTTTGTCCTCCGTTCTTGACCCGTCTGCTCCTCCCCCATCTTCTCAGAGCAGAGCAGGCAGGCCCATTGCCCTAGCGACTCCAGACTCCATACAGACACAGCGTGTACACATGCGACTCCAGAGCCAGTACCGTTTTCCTTCTGACAAGCATGTCAAAACTTTGTTCATTTGCACAATGCAGCTCATTCACTTGTATTATGTCCAAACTCAACAAAAATTACATTTGGTAGCTCCTACCTATATATGTATAATTTTATGAGCTGGATTGCCTGTCTTTGCAATTAGTTTATTCTCATTTGCGCTTGTTAGCATATCTAGCTAGCAGCCTCCATGGAAATTCGCTATTACTTGTGCAAATTTTGTTAGCATTCTGGCAAAAGACGGACAAATATGGATAGCACCCAACCTTAGCGCGACAAACAAAACACATCCAGTCAGTGGCAGTCCTGTGGGTGAAAACAGCTTGTTGATGAGGTCGAAGGAGAATGGCAAGAATCGTGCACGTTAATAGGCGGGCCACAAACAGTCAAATAACGGTGCAATACAACAGTGGCGTGCAGAACGGCATCTCGGAACGTACAACTCGTCAATCCTTGTCACGGATGGGATATTGCAGCAGACGACCACACCGGGTTCCACTCCTATGAGCTAAAAACAAGAAGTGGCTCCGGTGGGCACACGAACACTGGACAAATGAATGGAAAACAGTGCATGGTCCGACGAATTCCGGTTCCTGTTGCATCATCTGTTGGCAGAGTCAGGAGTTGGCGTAAGCAGCAAGAGTCCATGGACCCATCCTACCTGGTGTTAACAGTACAGGCTGGTGGCGGTGCTGTACCGCCGTGCAATCTGCAGAAACTGCGTGACGCCATTGTGTCAGCATGGACCAACATCCCTGTGGAACGCTTCCAGGTTGTAGAATCCATTCCCTGAATAATTCAGGCTGTTCTGGAGGCAAAGCGGGATCCGACCCAGTATATGGAACATTTTCTATCAGATTATTTTGTGATCTCATATCTCAAGATTTATATTTCTTGGATATATTACATTTATTTTTCAAATGACATTAATGTAGGCGTGCACATAGCTGGCGTGCACATAGCTGGCGTATGTATGTATGATGTATGAAGTTTACCTTGGGTATGATCTGTTTCTGCTTCGCGTTCTTGTTTTTCCTGTGGGGAAGGGATAGGTTAGTGAGAGGCTCAGCTCAGAGACGTCGCTGAGAAGGTCTACGGGTGAGCATGGGGGCGAGCCGTGTTAGTATGGTGAGTCATGCTCAGTCAGTGAGGCGTGAGGGCTTGCACCTGGAGTATGGGTGGGATGACAAGGGCTGGGGATGATGGAGGGAGGTTGCGGGATGGAGGAAGGGGGAACCTAGCCAACCAAAATCAGCCCGGCCGAGACCCATACGACCTATAGGATTACGAGACATGTTCCCCCAGCTATCTTGTTCTCATCACTACATACAGAGCATTATATAAGCCTTGGGTTTATAGTGGAACTGTTGCCATGTGCCGACTATACTGCTTGACAGTGTGTTATATGTGAGATCAACACTCAACTTTTGTTTGATTTCTTGACTGTGTTGAAAATACTTGCATAGACTATACCCAACAACTATAGTTTAAAAAAAGTTAAGAAACAATCATTTGTAACAAACTTTTACGTTATTTTTGACTTCACATTCCTACACAGTTTCATCTAGAAGCCAATGCATTCAGGTGAGTAACGTCCTTGTTCATGCAGCAGCTGATATTCAAGCCATCAGTGCATCCTCAGCTTTAATCAAGGCCTCTGCATCTCCATTAAAGCCCATATGGGCAAAAGCCTTGTTGTGCTACAACATCAGCCTCATGCTAATCAACATCACATTGGGACCCAGTCTCTATGGGCCTTGCATTCCACTATCACGAGCAGCCTTGTGTTGTTGGGTATCCTTCTGCAAATAATTAGGATTCCTGTGAGGAGGTCTTTGTTCGTAGGTGCATTTTTCATGAGGTGTGGTCTCAAACACCTAATTACCTAGCCTGTGTATTCAACTGTATGTCACGGGTTGAGAGCTTTAACAACCATGTGAGGTGAAGACATTTTTTTGTAGTCAAATCAGGTGTGCTAGTGCTGGAACAAAATGTGCAACTAAGGGGATACCTCAGGGGGACTAAGGTTGAACACTGTTCAAGCTGGATTGGACTTGCTAGGCCAAGCTGGGCTGGGCTGGACTGAGCTGGAAGGGGCCAGGGCTACAGACTCACTGAAGGAGGTGTCGAGGGAACCGCAGGCGACCCCAGGACTGCAGCAGCTTGCGAGGGTCTTCACCATCCAGCTGCAAGTCCTTAATGGAGCTGATTATCTGGGCATGCATGTCCCTGATTCAACCCAGCAAGGGCCACAGTGGGTGAAGAGGACGGTGGGTAGGAGACGGGAAGGGGGGGGGGGGGGGGGGGGGGGTTGGGCACGGGGCATAAGAGGAGGGCAGGGGATGTAGGAACACCACTGTTAGAACACCTCGAAAGAAAACCCCCCACCACCAAAGAACCCACTTCCAAAGAGAAACACAGACAGAACCATTAGAGGTCTGAAGTCGAGAGCAAGTAAAACTTCTGGTTAACATGTGGAACAATACCACTTCAGTTCAGACCACCCAGCCATTGCTGCAGTAGAAAGTGAGAGGTTGTGCACGGTGTGGATGTTCGCACACACCATACTCCTGTAAGTAAGTATTGTGAGCATGCATTCCTGAATCAAAGCTTCAGTGGTTGACATCTTTTCTCCATGCTGGTGTTACACTGCTGGCGACTGGGATTGGTCATTGGACTGGTTTTATACTGGTGGTAAACTGGGGTGGACTGGTGTTGTTAAGATGGCTGTTCCTCTGGATCCATGCATTACTGTACTTACCACTCTGATCAATAAACCAAGGGAGGTCAGGCAGGAAGGGACGGGGCCATAAGTAAAGGTACCATAGGAAAAAAAACAGCCCCTAGGCATGACATCTTCAGAATTTTCAGGTCTGAAGGAACCAGATAGGGGGAAGCAGTATGGCGGAAACTCCCCCGAGCTAATCGAAAGACTAGGTGGAGCTATACCCATATTACTAACACCTATCATCTCTGCAAACACATAAGGGGTAGGGCCCTAAGGAAGGAGCTAGGGGTGGTTTAAACAACTGCTCAGTTCCTCTCAGAGAATGCTCATATTAGAACAGGGGCTTTTGGTCCATTTAGAAAACTACAATGATGCATTTAACTTTCTCCGTAGGCAATTGTTTATTACATTTCCAACCTCATCACTAGTACTCCAGGACCTGAGATGTATAGCACTTGCCCTGACCTGTTTCATTAACTAAACTTTACTACTACTGTTTATTAGTGTGCACACGTTCTTAAATGCTGTACTAACCTTATATTAGTGTGCCCAGCCTTTCCAGTTGTTTCCTCCCAGTAAATCAGTAGATTATCAGAGCAGAGCAGCACTAAGGACTTCCTGTGTTCTACATTAACAATATTAAACCAGGGTGTTGAGACAGATTACCATGGCCGAGAGATGGAGAGAGCGCGAACGAAATGTGAGAAAGTAACGAGAGCAATGTGGTGGAAAATAGAGCGCTAGAACGGGGGAAAAGAATACGAACAAGATGCAGCCTGTTGATGATTATAAAGGAAAATGTTTGCCGTGTTTGATGTTTATATGAAGTATTTTTCTGTAGTCTGACTCTGCATGTTTCATATTAGGACTTCCCTTTCCAAACTAAAGAAACCTATGCCTGCTGCAAACCTTCATGACGTAGAATCTCTCGTGTATCTCTGACATTATGAATATGAGCAAACTCAGAGCGGGAATGAGCCAGAGACTAACTGCCCGTAAAAACAATACTGTCCCTTCCTCCTGCTTGACCTCCCTCCATCCTTCTTCCTGCTCTCCTCCAGTCCACTTACTTCTTACTCTCATAGCTAGCAAAGATGTCTTCGAAGGCCTCTAGTGGGCGCTCGTCAGAGTGATCAAAGTAGAAATCGAGCATAGAAGCCCGTCTGTGGAGGGGAGAGAACAGCACACGGGGTCAACCCAGGGGCAGGGGAAACAACGCAGGGGACAGGATGAGATGAAGGAGGATTCATTCCACCATAGAGATATTATTGCATTTCTATGGATTTGACAGAGTTTGTCTCATACAAGCGACCAGGAAGCACACATGGGAGCCAACTGTTTCATTCAGTTCCATTTACCGGGGGACTAGTGGGAGTTCTATTTGGCTCCCAGTACAGATACACTTCCTGAACAATCTTGTGATTCATAATCATGATAACACTGTCTGATCCTGCTTTCATGTCATCCTAGGCGCAGGGACACGGATCCCACAGTACGGATGCTCACCCTTTCATTTGTCATCTTTGTGACAAATGGATTTCTTAAAAAGACCTTTACAAATAAAATGGGGATTGATGACCAAATCCACAAATCACAACGTGTTCTCTGTGAGAGGCCCCCAATCAGGGACTAGTAAGGGGCTTGTTATTGTAAGACAAACTGATTTAAGTTATTCTGGTTAATCAAAAATACAAATCTTTTGTCTCTATAGTATAGATTCAGTGATATGACTTGGTCTTGGATCAAGGTAGTCGGGTTTGTGCATTTAAAGTGGATTTCTGATGGAAGACTGAGGCATTGCCCGTGGGCTTTAACGCCACAGGCGCTCTGGTAGATTGTAATCACTGTGAACACCTGCCGTTGTGCCTCAGGGGAGAGAGCGCGAGAGAGACCCATCTGTCAATCACAACATCACACCCAAAACAACAGTAGAGGAAGATGGCCCATTTCCCAACACTACCAGAGTATGTCTCAATTTCCACACTAACATACTATCTAGTACGCATGGCGAGGGCCAGCCATTTTTTGTGACCATGTGACCTGACAGGAAAAACACACGAGGGCCCTATGCATGGGCAATACATTACTTCTTTCTAAGTGGTATGGAAATGTGGATATTGGGACAAATGTTGTTTCCCTTCTTCCCTGTGTGTCCCTCTGTCAGAGGTCTGTGCCTTACCGGTACATCCTTTCTACAGGCGTGTTGGACCTCTGCAGCTCCCCCAAAGGAGTCCTGGAAGTGGGGCGCTGCACACCTGTTGAACACAGACAGACATCAGACACACATATCGGTTCCAAAAAGACAAAGACTGCACCGCATGACTCCTGCCTGTCAAAAAAACAGAATAATCCAGTTGAGTCCTTCCAGGGGCCATTTCCCTGCTTTGTTTTTCCTTGATTCAATTTAATACCATTAATCCCTATTAAATACCCTCTTACGTCAATGGGCCACTTTTCTCATCTAGTCAACAAAACTTCTCTGGCGGATAATGACTGAAGCTTGCAGGGAAAAACCTGACATTTCAAAAGCCTCATGTTCCCCCCCCCCCCCCCCCCCCCCCCCCCCCCCCCCCAAGCCCTGCTAAACTAATTAAGCGAACACAAGTAAGCCTACTGCAATTGTTGGTTACTGTGCATGGGTAGTACAGTTCTAACTCTGAGACATGGCTGTAGACTCCTATAGTGTCTAAAGCATGTGTACACCTATACAATCAGCCGCCCATTGTACTACTGCTCCAGCTGTACACGTACCTGCATTGTACTACTGCTCCAGCTGTACACGTACCTGCATTGTACTCCTGCTCCAGCTGTACACGTACCTGCATTCTACTACTGCTCCAGCTGTACACGTATTCTACTACTGCTCCAGCTGTACACGTATTCTACTACTGCTCCAGCTGTACACGTATTCTACTACTGCTCCAGCTGTACACGTATTCTACTACTGCTCCAGCTGTACACGTATTCTACTACTGCTCCAGCTGTACACGTATTCTACTACTGCTCCAGCTGTACACGTATTCTACTACTGCTCCAGCTGTACACGTATTCTACTACTGCTCCAGCTGTACACGTATTCTACTACTGCTCCAGCTGTACACGTATTCTACTACTGCTCCAGCTGTACACGTATTCTACTACTGCTCCAGCTGTACACGTATTCTACTACTGCTCCAGCTGTACACGTATTCTACTACTGCTCCAGCTGTACACGTATTCTACTACTGCTCCAGCTGTACACGTATTCTACTACTGCTCCAGCTGTACACGTATTCTACTACTGCTCCAGCTGTACACGTATTCTACTACTGCTCCAGCTGTACACGTATTCTACTACTGCTCCAGCTGTACATGTACCTGCGGTCTTGACGGCCCAGCGGCGTCCAGCCTCGTTGAAGGCAGCCATTCCCCTGATGGTGGCTCGCAGGATGCCCCAGCGGAACATGGCCACAGGGTCCATCCCGATCAGCTGACGCACGTAGGCCCGGTCACTGCTGCGCAGTAGAGCCACAATGTCCGGACGCATGTGGTCCGTATTCTTCTCCCGGAAGTCCTGCCAGGAGAGTCACAAGGAGACGATTAAGCATGTTGAGGCCATTTTAGAGTTGCCGCTAAGATTATTAACACACTGAACAATAATTAGATGTCACTAACAATGAACAGTTACACAAATGCAAGAAGCCTCCCCCAACCCCCTAGACATTACATGATAGTAAACAGGGAGTCTGACTGTGTTGGTGGGTGGTTGTCCATCCATCCCTACCTTGATCTGGTATTTGACTTTCCCAGCAAAGTGGTGGATGACAAAGGCAGGCTCCATCACAGACGTGGGCACAAAGTACTTATTCTCCTGGTGCTGCTGCTTAAACTTGGCCAGCAGGGTCTTATCAGTGGCATGGGGGAAGCTGAAGAGAGGGAGAGAAAATAGAGGGCGTGAGAGAAGGAGGGGGAGACGTATACCGTTTGAACATGCATCTCATCTAAAATGTAATTTATTGCCGCTTACAGGCAACGATGTAGCAAAGCAAATCTTTAGGCTGCAGTCACTTCTGGCACATGAAGATCAACACATTTTTGGGTGAACGATCCCTTTTGTGGAATATGGGGGGGGGAGGCTTGAAGTCCTTACTTGCTCTCCTCGTCCAGTAGGTAAAGGAGACCAGTGGGCTTCTTGCTGATGAGGTGGATGCAGCCCACGTTGTCAGTGTAGTCTATGTTGTGCCAGGTGATGCCCTCCGCCTGGTACTCCTCCTGTAACGGACCAATAACACGGTCAGCGCTAAAGACAGAGGATCAGGGCTGTTATGCTGTTCTTATGGCACCATAGAATCTGTGTTATTCTATTTCAATGAGGCGCACCCAGGGCCAACTCACCTGCTCAAGTTTGAAGATATGCTGGTTGAAGTAATACTGAAGCTGCTCGTTTGCATAGTTGATACAGAACTGCTCAAAGCTGTTGGTCTCAAAGTCCTCAAAGCCAAATATGTCCAGGACTCCTATTGACAAACACTGGAACAGAACAAATACATACAGTAGGTCAGTTCGAAACGTAGGTAAGATGGCCTAATAATGTCACCAATATCATACTAGAGCTCTGGGTAGTTCATTCTTTTTTCTAGTTATTTGCGTAGTAAAAATAGCTTTTTTTTCTAGTTATTTCTGGGGAACTGCCGACATGTCTGGCCTTGACAATGACGAAACATGGAGAGGGGAACTCTAAGCTGCATTCCTAGGTCTGTGCTGTTGTGTGTGTGTTCTCTCTCTCTCTCACAGGGACAGATTCCTCCATGTCTTTCTTGTTGAGCAGTGCATGATTGATGCGCAGGACAATCCAGTTGAACAGTGCACTGTACAGAGACTTGGCCATGGAGTCTCTCGCAGTGATGGCCTGAGAGACAAAATGGGAGAGAGACAGAGAAGGGTGAATGGGAGTAGACAGACGCACAGGGAAAAGGAGGAGACCAACACATGACACACAATTATCCTGGGGAATAAATCCAGAAAGATAATGATAGGCCCTGAATATCAGTCTATGGTTGCCTACCTCACTGTGGCTGTAGGGCAGAATCAGCTTGTCATTGACTGTCACCGTTTTCCTCTTAGTTAGTGCCTCGACCAGCAACTCCTCTTCCACCTGGGAGGTCACACAGAGAGAGATGACATTACACTAACAATTCTCAAAGCTTGCGACATTACTAGGGACAGACCAAAAATACATACATTTAGTGGAGAGGAGGCTTCCTGTATAATCATTGGGGATAACCAGGCATCGTCAGTGGAAAATAATAGAACACTCACTGTTTGGGGATGTTAGTTAGGATGAAACGGATAACCAGCCACATGTTCAGGTTTTTACAATGCTCTAAACTCAACTACATTTGTCTCAGTGGAACACTAACACTCCTGGGCCCATTTTAACTGTCTCCTTGGAGCAGGGATCAGTTTGTCATTTTAGATCATAAAATTAACATGGGGCCTGATCCTAGATCAGAACTCCTACACTGAGACGCTTAGTGCGCAGGCCCCAATTCAAAAAAATATATATATATATTTTTTTTTAGCTGAATCAGTGTTCCCACACATATTGCATCCCTCCAGGACTCAGAGTAAAGACTACTCGCTCATTGATGTGTAGACGAGAGCAGCAGAGCCATTGTTACCTTGAGCAGGTCTGAGAGGGTAGCCAGGACTTCGGGTGGTCCCACGTCCAGTCCCTCGTCTCGGCCTGTAGACGTCTTCATGTACGTCACGTTGCCCAGGTACAAGATGGCCGACAGCACAGAGAAGATCCTGCAGCAGACAGACAAGTGTCATTATCATAGAACAGGCCTTCCTTCTACAGTATTTCTATTTTTCTGCCATATTGGATGCACATTACTGCCAACTACTGGAACAACTGCATCAGAGGAAAGGGTTGTCTGGCTACGTTTGGGCAGGAGATTCAAGTGGATCCAAGTACCGCCAACCGACTACAGCATATGCAAATCTATATGACCCATTTGCCTTTTAGAAAGCCATTTAATGGATCAAATGGGGTGTGGTGCCCTTGAATTAGTGGAGATTGACTGCCCATGGCATGTTCACTCACTGTTTCTTAGTGGCAGACAGGAAGCCCACCATCTCCATGGCCTGCTGCAGCCTCTCAAAATCATGACGCAGGTCTTCCTCATCTTCGATCTTAAAGTTTTGCTGCACAGAGACAGGAGAATGGGGAAAGCGAAAGCGGTTCATTAACATGCAGCGCACATATGGGCAGGAAACTAGGAGAACAGAGCATATGCAGGCAATTCACTGCATAACAATGACACCGCATACCAGGTTTACTACCACTGAATCAGATGGGAAATGTTACCTTGAGCCAGTTCAAGTACAGGGAAAGAGACTATTAAGACATGCGGAACCCAGGAATAGAATGAGAATCAGGGTACAAAGGATTATACAGTTGAAGTCGGAAGTTTACATACACCTTGGCTAAATACATTTCAAATCAGTTTCACAATTCCTGACATTTAATCTGAGTAAACATTCTCTGTCTTAGGTCAGTTAGGATCACCACTTTATTTTAAGAATGTGAAATGGCAGAATAATAGTAGGGAATGATTTATTTCAGCTTTTATTTCTTTCATCACATTCCCAGTGGGTCAGAAGTTTACATACACTCAATTAGTATTTGGTAGCATTGCCTTTAAATTGTTTAACCTGGGTCAAACGTTTCAGGTAGCCTTCCACAAGCTTCCCACAATAAGTTGGGTGAATTTTGGCACATTCCTCCTGGCAGAGCTGGTAAAACCGAGTCAGGTTTGTAGGCCTCCTTGCTCGCACACGCTTTTCATGTTCTATAGGATTGAGGTCAGGGCTTTGCGATGGCCACTCCAATACCTTGACGTTGTTGTCCTTAAGCCATTTTGCCACAACTTTGGAAGTATGCTTGGGGTCATTGTCCATTTGGAAGACCCATTTGCAACCAAGCTTTAACTTCCTGACTGATGTCTTGAGATGTTGCTTCAACATATCCACAATTTCCTACCTCATGATGCCATCTATTTTGTGCACCAGTCCCTCCTGCAGCAAAGCACCCCCACAACATGCTGCCACCCCCGTGCTTCACGGTTGGGATGGTGTTCTTCGGCTTGCAAGCTTCCCCCCTTTTCATCCAAACATAACGATGGTCATTATGGCCAAACAGTTCTATTTTTGTTTCATCAGACCAGAGGACATTTCTCCAAAAAGTACGATATTTGTCCCCATGTGCAGTTGCAAACCGTTTACTGTGGATAGAGATACTTTTGTACCCATTTCTTCCAGCATCTTCACAAGGTCCTTTGCTGTTCTTCTGGGATTGATTTGCACTTTCGCACCAAAGTACGTTCATCTCAAGGAGACAGAACGCTTCTCCTTCCTGAGCGGTATGACGGCTGCGTGGTCCCATGGTGTTTATACTGGCGTACTATTGTTTGTACAGATGAACGTGGTACCTTCAGGCGTCTGGAAATTGCTCCCAAGGATGAACCAGACTTGTGGAGGTCTACAAATTTCTTTCTGAGGTCTTGGCTGATTTCTTTTGATTTTCCCATGATGTCAAGCAAAGAGGCACTGAATTTGAAGGTAGGCCTCAGAAGCTTCTAAAGCCATGACATCATTTTCTGGAATTTTCCAAGCTGTTTAAAGGCACAGTCAACTCAGTATATGTAAACTTCTGACCCACTGGAATTGTGATACAGTGAATTATAAGTGAAATAATCTGTCTGTAAACAATTGCTGGAAAAATGGCTTGTGTCATGCACAAAGTAGATGTCCTAACTGACTTGCCAAAACTATAGTTTGTTAACGAGAAATTTGTGGAGTGGTTGAAAAACGTGTTTTAATGACTCCAACTTAATTGTATGTAAACTTCTGACAACTGTATGTAGTTAAGGGCATCTGGTAGAGGACGATAATAAAAGGTACTGTACAGAAGAGAACACCGCAGAAAACCAGATAGGGGTACCTAGGGAACTAACTAATGAGGATGTGGCTCTAGATTTAGTAGTGGTGTATACAGTAACTGGATATATACTGCTTGAGGTAGAGAAATACATGTACTGTGCTAAGAAAAACATTACTAGTGTAGTTTAACTATGTAAATCCAGTGTGTGTGTGTGTCATTGGGGGGTGCTGAGGGGAGGACGGCTCATAATAATGTATGGAACGGAGGGAATGGAATGTCAAAAAAACACATGGTTTCCATGTGTTTGATGTTGATACCTTTCCACTCCAGCCAATACCACTTGCCCGTCCTCCCCAATGAATGTACCACCAACCTCCTGTGGGTATGTGTGTGTGTGTTACCTGCTTGAGGTAGAGGTAATCTTCAGGCTGCAGCAGTTTGAACTCCTTGCGCTCCTCCTCTGACGCTCCCACCAGCAGATAGTAAAACACATGGTAGTTCCTACAGGAACACAAAACCATGTTTAGTATGTTCAGTAAAAAAAAAAAATTGTGTGGATACAGTGGGGTTTTCAGCTTATATTATTAGTTTGCTTTCGTTATTTGGTGAAGGTGATATATTTTAAGGTGGCAATAAATAAATAATTTATTTAAAAAAGGTACTTCTTTTATTGTGAAATAAATCACATTTTATTGGTCACATACACATATTTAGCAGATGTCACTGCGGGTGTAGCGAAACACTTGTGTTCCTAGCAATCAGAAGTCAACACTGTGGTAATATTAGTTTCCACCACCCAACATTGACTCTGTGTCTATAACGTGCCAGCCTAATAATGAGCGGGAATGCTGCTATCACTTGTTCCAGTCTTGCCATCATGTGGCCGGTCAGCTTGCATTGTTGTAAAACCACACGGGCGTAATGAGTTTCCATGTTTACTACTGAGTCTCGCTGACATCACAGACACAGGCAGACAGAGACACACAGGCAGACAGACGTGATCAAAACAGAAGCTCATTTAAACAGACGTGTTGGTATATGAATGTGTCATTGGGGGGTGCTGAGGGGAGGACGGCTCATAATAATGCATATAATACTACAACTCCTGTAATACTACAACTCAGACACATCTAGTGACAAGGGTTCATTCTGTTTATAGGCTATGCCAACCCCAACCAAGGCATTTGTAGTAGAAATAGTAGCACTTAAAAAAAAAATATGTAACCTTTATTTAACTAGGCAAGTCAGTTAAGATCAAATTCTTATTTTCAATGATGGCCTAGGAACAGTGGGTTAACTGCCTTGTTCAGGGGCAGAACGATAGATTTGTACCTTGTTAGGTAGGGGATTCGAACGTGCAAACTTTCGGTTACTAGTCCAACGCTCTAACCACTAGGCTACACTGCTGCCCCATTACGGTGCTAGTCACGGGTAAATAAATTACACATTTCATTTTTAGTATCAGTTCCCATATTGATGCAACTCTTTGGCACATATTCTGGCTGGGTAAAAAGTTAGCTCTGTGTCTAGGCCCGAAAGTCACCCTTGGACATGGCATGTTAACTGAATATGAAAAAGGCAACCAGGGGATCCTCCCTCTGTTTGTACAGAGGGCCTCCACAGGTCAATGGGGTTCAAAGATCATGACCCCTGCTGTTGCCCTTTACCTCTCATTCTTTTCTCTGGAGACCAGACGAGACTTCTCCAGGAGATATTTCTCCACGATTGCCCTGAGAATGAGGGAGAGAGGAGAGGGGAGAGGTGAAAGGGGAGAGAGAATGAAAACATCAATCAAGTAACACTGGAGTTAGTCTGGTCCTTTCACTTGGCTCTGTGTCTATTGAGGGTCTCGTGTTCGTGTGTACGTGCGTGCATGAGCGAGTCCATGTGTATGGGTCGTAAAAGTGAAAGCGGGATGGCAGTGACTGAGGAGGAGGGGAAGCAAAGGCAGATGGTCAGTGGAACAATAAAGACTTGAACAAAGAGTCCAGATATGGACAGCCTTAGCCTGGTGCATAGTGGCATGGTCATGTTAACGTGCATCAACATAGCCACTACGAGCAAGAGTTTAAAACTGCTCTAATTGAATTTCAGGCACGAGGAAAACATTAAGCTAATCTTCCTGTTTGTTGACACACTAAAAATAGAGTGTCAGGGCGATGGCTGAGTGGTGTGTGTATATTAACCCCTTACATTCGTGGAAATTGGCCTATATGGATAGGGCCAAATTGAAATGTTTCTAACAGAATAACTATAAAAAGCATACCAGTCTAAAATATTACACTTGATTTTGTGCATTTTTACATTCCTGTACTTTTCACAGCATTTGTCAGTAACATAAGAATATTCATTGAAATTGAGGTAGGTGGTGCAAGATAATAAAAAACTATTACAAGGGTTTGAGTGAGGTCTAACTGGTGTCACCAAGTGGCCACACACCTCTCCAAACTGGGAACAGTTCCTAGGTCATTTCAATACACTTATGATTCAAGGAGAGAGCCTTCAACTATAAGGTGCTTTTAGCTCTTCTGGCTTTGCCGTTGAGGAAGTGAAGCAAGCATAGTTTTGTTTGGAACACAGCCCTGCATCCCCACCGGCACACAATTACTGTCGTTGTTTACGCAATCCAAAAAACATTTCATTATAAATCTCAATCTGGGTCCGGTGGGCATCATGGCTAGCTAAGTTATAAAATACGATCTTATAGTGTTAGGCTTTCAAAAAGGCACTTCAGACCGATTGTAAATTTTGGTCCGCACAGAATGGAGTCGTGAGTGCATTCACGTGCGTGTTCCACGGCTACTTTTCTTCACAATACAAACAAACAAAGGCTCATTGTGTTCAGGACAACCCAGGCTATAACGCATGTCATCCTCGCAACTGTGGAGCAAACATAGTGATCATCAAGGTTGATACTGTAAATGACATTAGTTTTCAAAACATGGAAATGAGAAGTGCACATTTGGACTTCTAGGTGTGTGGTTTTGCTTGTACGACGTCAAAACGGTATTTATTATAATCCTCAACGTCTCGTCTTTCGGAACACAGACTCCTCTCGACGTACAGCATTTCCCCACACTCGGATAACAAATGAGGAAAAGTAGCGCAATTAGCAGGGCATTGCGCTACTTTTCCTCACTTGTGGCATCTTCCTGTCACGTGCGCGGTGCTCAAGTTTATAATGTCTGGCAGTCAAAACCCATACAGCGCTGTGGAGGGGAAAACCTGAGCTCTGACATGTATAGCATGTTACTGTACAGCCACTGTGTTCCAATGTAGGCACTTCTCAAAGACAATCTGGCATTTTCAACTGTTTACAGGATGACAGGTGCTGTGAGTGGAAAGGGTTAACACTAGTAGCTCAGGCAGGCAGAGTGCCCAGTGCTGGGCATGGAAACTTCACTAACTGGCCCTCTGTCTCTTTATAGAGCTGATCTAATAGAAAGCAATGCCAGGCCAGAATGTGCACTAATGCATTACCACAACCAAGCTAAGGGGCTGCTGCCTATAATATATTATCTTCATCCTTAAGGTCCATATGCAATGCAGACACACTATGACCGATACAGACAGACAGACACACAGTTCAAGACCAGACTATGGATATTGGATAGATCCTCAAACTAAGAAGCCACTCCAGGTATCACAGTGAGAGTCTAATCTCCAAATCCCAGGCAGTGAAAGCTAGTGAGACCCAGTGAGCCACCCAGACTAATTCGGCGCTGAGCGGTAGAACCAGGGTTTCTGTTTTAATCATTTAGCAGAGGCCCTTGTCAAGAGCGACTTACAGGAGCAATTAGGGTTAAGTGCCATGCTCAAGGGCAAAGACAGATTTTTCACCTAGACGGATCAGGATTTGAACCGGTTACTGGCCCAACACTCTTAAATCACTACGCTACAGTACCTTCTTTCCTTTGCTGCTCCACACACTGCTGCACAGCAAGCCTTTGTTCAGCAGAATGTCAGCACTGTCCAGCTGTAATCAAATGGCTTCTGACTGACAGACCCTCTACTACAAGCATAACAAGCTCAACCAGCACTACTACAGCTCAGCCACTGAAGTCTCAATGGCAACATTTCAGCCATCGATATTCAATTACTTTGACCCCTCTCAAGCTAAGCAATTCAATAAAAAGCGATGTGTCCCTGTTTTAGGTTGCCTGACAACTCAAACTAAATTATTCCGCTGCTCTATGTTCGCTACATACTTCAGTTTGAGACTGCCATCGTTGAAGTCGTTTGTGGTGCTGCAGGATTGTTTTGAGAATACAGATAATTTATGTTCAAAAGATTAATCCACCCAGGACTCATCCATCTACATTGAGGAATAGACATTGTCAGTCACAGGCTTCATTAGGAAATGTATTGATGTTTTACCCACAATATCAATCCGGACATGCCACAACCAAAAACCCTGGATGAACGGAGATATCCGTACAATGGTGAGAGCCCGTACTGCAGCATTCAATGTCAGCAGAATGAACCCTGATGACTTGATGGCGCGCGACACGTACAAGGAAAGCAGGTATGAGCTTCGCAAATCCATTAGGGACGCAAAAAGACAATACAGACTCTTGAATTGATGTTTGAGAACTCAGACTCGCGTCACATATGGCAAGGACTACAGACTATCACAGACTACAAGGGCAAATCCAGCTGTGCGGTGCCCACCGAAGCCTCCCTCTCAGAAGCACAACACTTTCTATGCTCACTTCAAGGCAGACAATACCGAGCCATCCAGGAAGACTCTCGCTGCTCCGGACGACCAGGTGCTTTTGCGCTCAGAGGCCGACGTGAGGAAAACTCAAGACTTGAATGCTCACATAGCCGCCGGCCCAGGTGGCATCCCTGGCCAAAAAAGGTGACACGCCCAAATGACTATCACCCCTCAGTGTGTGCTGACCAGCTGGCAGGCATCTTCTCAGACATCTTGAACCTGTCCCTGTCCCAGGCTGTAGTCCAACTGCTTCAAGACCACCACTATTGTCCCAGTGCCCAAGAAAGAAAAGGTGACATGCCCAAATGACTATCACCCCGTCGTTATGGAGTGCTTCAAAAGGCTGGTCATGGCACACAAGAACAGCATGCCAGGCACACTGGACCCACTAATTTGCCTACCGCGCCAACAGATTCACGGGAAATACCATTTCTATCACTATTCACACAGCCATAACACAATAACTTCTGTGTGAGAATGCTGTTCATTGACTACAGTTCAGCATTCAACATCGTTGTTACCTCCAAGCTCAGAACCCTGGGTCTGGACACCACCCTCTGCAACTGGATCCTGGACTTCCTGACGGGTAGACCACAGGCTGAGAGGATTCGCAACACCTCCTCCACACTCTCTTAACACAGGGGCCCCTCAGGGGTGTGTCCTCAGTCCTCTGCTGTACAATGTACACCAACGACTGCTTGACTTTGCACGAAATTTGACATACCGCCCCTGGGTCCGCTCCAAATACTACCGCCGCGCCATGACCGTTTGCATCATTGCCTGGTACGGGATTTGCTTGGTCCACGAACGCAAGGCCCAGTACATCACTGGCATGCAGCATCAAGGACCCCATACACGTGCTGTTCTCTTCCTTACCGGCAGGCAGACTGTATCGGAGCAGGAGGTCTGAAACCGTCTCAGGGCCTGTTGGTATCTACAAGCCATCAGACTGCTGAACACTTGAACTGACCACCTGCTCTGATTCTCCACACCGTAGCACACATCTACATAGACATACATTCATGCCACACACACACCTGCTGTTACCAGACTCTTACAATACTGCTCAGTTTATGCACTGCCCCCCCCCCCATTCACCCCCTTCCCCAATACAAGTGTAAATATTGGACTATAAAATGGTGCCTTGTATTATACTTACGCTAAAATCTTTATTCTGAGCTAATTACTTTGATCCTATTCTTAACATTTATAATTTCTTATTGGTTTTGCATTGTCAAGAAGAAACATGCAAGTAAGCATTTCGTTGGATCATCCGTATCACGTACATATGACGAATAAAACTAGGTGACTAGGTCAAATGAGTGGCGTTGTACAAAACAAAGTCAGTGATTGGATCATCTCTAACCAATCACTGTATCAAAGCCAATGACGAATTTTCAAAACACCGGTTTACCAACGTGCTTTCTGGCTCAACCCACTGGTCTCAGGGACCAATCAGAATGGTTAGAATGTGTTTTTGTCCTAAAAACCGTAGGGAGATTCAGACGCATTGCGGAGAAGAAACTAACGTCTATGGGCATGGTGTAGCGTTTGTAATATCTTCACTGAAACGTTTGGGAGCAGCACCTCTGTTAGAGAAATGACAGAGCAAATGACAGAGCAGGAAATGACAGAGCAGAGCAGTGTGTGACGCAGGCGGTAACCAGAGAGACTGCAGGCAGAAAGAGGAAGGAGGCTCTGCTTTAACTTGGGCCAGCAGGCTTCAAACAGAAACAACCTAAGACACAACTAATACCATACAAGGCTAGTGAGACGTGTATGATGGAAGTAACAGCCGCTGTCTGCTGTCATGGAGGTTTCTGCTAGTCACATTACAGTTCTACTGAATTTCAACGGTAACTGCCTTGTGGCTGCCTTTGAGAGCCGGTGTGAGTGTGCTGATGAGGATGTTGTTCGTGTTGAAGGGGCAGAGCATGGTGTGGGTGTGTGTGTTTTAAAGTTTTACATACATACTCAGGAACATCCAGACAGGAGGAATGTAGTGTGTGTTTACAGGGTTACTCAGACAGACAGAGACAAGAGGATCGACTGTGTCATCACAACACACAGTGTGGGCCAACGGTCAGTACTCACCCTCTCACCACCCCGCTCTCCAAGTAGTTGACCTGGATGAACTTCCCAAAGCGGCTGGAGTTGTTGTTGTGGGCCGTCTTGGCATTCCCAAACGCCTGGTAGAAAGAGACCGAGAGAGAGGTCGAGATGGTTACTTTCACTGTGTGGACCATAAAATGAGTCTAGTTAAGAAATAGGAATAACTACACTTATGCTAAAACTGGGGCTATTAGAAGCTGCCAATGTAACCAACAGTCTGCTCAGAATGACAACACAGGGACCTCAGCGTCCAGAAGTCAACACTAAATGAAAACAGCAGCTGAGAGACGAGAGGGGGGGACGACGACGACTCCTCACTTTCCCTCCCTGCCCCCTCCTTTCTTCTCTCTTGCAGAAGTCCAGGGGATGACACTAGGCCAGTGAGATCGCTGAGGGTATGGGGAGACTGTTAGGTCTAGAAGCCTCCCCCCAGCCAGGGACACAAACCCAGCCCTGCCACCAGTCTGAATGGGGAGCCCTGTTCGCGCACACAGGCAACAAAAGGCAGCCACAGGGGACGTTGAGTCAGTGCATTTTAAATAGGAGCCACATTGTACAGGGAGCAGTCTGAATTTGATACAGTGGTGGTTGAATAGATTTAGAGCGGAGGGGGTCCTCAAAGAGGGGGTAAGATTCCTTACAGTGAACCGTTGACCCATTTCCACTGTTCCAATAGACTGGCTGCCTGGGTATTATGCAGTCTTTACTTATTGCTCAATTTATGAGCAGAAATACACTCACTATATCAACTTAAGCTCCAGGATGAGTGCTGCTGGAAGAATAATAAACTACATTTTTTGAGGGCACAGAAAAGAGTTGGAACTTTATGAAAATAACTAAAACTTGAAGCAAATAGAGTGTAGAAGCAGGAGTTGACAGGGGGAGACAAAAAGCCTGTGAAATGTCGTCATCCGTGGCCAGGATTATGTGTTGTGGTTTAACGTGAACCTCCTCGTTCCCAGGAGACTGTATCCTCATGCTGGTGTGTGTCAATGTCTGGTTGTGTGTGTGTCTGAATGTATGGTTGTGTGTGTTACTGAGGGGGCGATAACATTGACACAGGGCCAGGTTAAGGCACTGTCAGCTGGCATTGACCGCCAATCCGTCTGAATGGTGCCTAGTGTTGTCAAACGGTTGTCCCAGGGTGAAGGCTAGCAGACCCTGGGAACGTTCCCCTGTGCTCAGCCTCTCTGCCATGGAGGGAATGCTAAATGTGTCACAGCATCATTCACATTCAAACAGCCCTCTATGCAGCCTTTGTGATTGGTTGAGAGGCACATCAGTTAAGAGGAAGTGGCTCAACGGCTTGGCTACCCAAGCAGAGCGAAATAAAGGCTGACTCGCCTTTTTGTTAAATGGAGAAAGAGAAGGTTAAGAGAAAGCAGATGGAGAGAGAGAGGGCAAGGGGATTGAGGGAACAGAGCGAGGAAAAGCAAAGGTAGAAGATCGAAAGAGGAAGAAAGTAAGGGGAGATGATTTTAAGATTCCACAGTGTTAAGCGAGAGTGTACACACACATTTAATATATGGACGCCTGACTGTCTTGACTGGCTCCTTTTTCTAGTGTTCCCTGGCAGCTGGCCCCCCTGTATATTTCCACTACAGAAGCCCAAGCCTCAGTTCCCCATTCAGTCCCTTAGCGGGCCACCTCAGACTCTTAACACTTCTCCTTACTAATCACAGCCTTACACGCTAATCGTTATTGTACGGACAGGCATCTCAGAAGAAAGATCCTTGGTTTAAATGACTGATATTTGTTTCCCAGTATCACCGCCAGGCTCTGACCTCACAACCACTTGGCTACATGCACAATAGATTCCTAAGCTGCTTATTACGACGAACATTTCCACATTCATAGGAAATGCATTGACAGTAACAAATCAGGCTCTATCTGCATAACCTATAACTGGAGGCTGATATGTGATTAGCACCAATAATGTAACACCACAACAACCAACTGGTACATACAAGAATAATGACAAAACACTAAATTACAAGGCCAATATTACTAGAGACAGTAACATTCATGTAGGTCAGAGACACTGTGGGACATTCAGAGAGAGATATATATATATATACATACATACATACACACACACTGCCTTGGGAAAGTATTCAGACCCCTTGACTTTTCCACATTGTTAGACGTATTCTAAAATGGACTAAATAAAACATCTCAGCAATCTACACACAACACCCCATAATGACAAAGCGAAAACAGGTTTGATTATTTTGAATAGATTTGCAAAAATTAACAAATACTTTTACATAAGTATTCAGACCCTTTGCTATGAGACTCAAAATTGAGCTCAAGTGCATTCTGTTTCCATTGATCATCCGTGAGATGTTTCTACAAAGTTGCCACCAGTGGTAAATTCAATTGATTGGACATGATTTGGAAAGGCACACACCTGTCTATATAAGGTCCCACAGATGACATGTCAGAGCAAAAACCAAGCCATGAGGTCAAACAAATTGGCCGTAGAGCTCCGAGACAGGATTATGTCGAGGTACAGATCTGAAGAATGGTAGCAAAAACAATCTATGCAGCATTGAAGGTCCCCAAGAACACAGTGCCCTCCATCATTCTTAAATGAAAGAAGTTTGGAAACACCAAGACGCTTCCTAGAGCTGGTTGCCCGGCCAAACCGAGCAATCGGAGGAGAAGGGCCTTGGTCAGGGAGGTGACCAAGAACCCGATGCTCACTGACAGAGCGAGATGTGAGAACGTTCCAGAAGTACAACCATCTCATCAGCACTCCACCAATCAGGCCTTTATGGTAGAGTGGCCAGATGGAAGCCACTCATTAAAAGGCACATGACACACCCTCGCATGGAGTTTGCCAAAAGGCACCTAAAGGACTCTCAGACAATGAGAAACAAGATTATCTGGTCTGATGAAACCAAGATTGAACTCTTTGGCCTGAATGTCAAGCGTCATGTCTGGAGGAAACCTGGCACCATCCCTACAGTGAAGCATGGGTGGCAGCATCATGCTGTGGGGATGTTTTTCAGCGGCATGGACTGGGAGACTAGTCAGGATCGCGGGGAAGATGAATGGAGAAAAGTACAGAGATCTTTGATGAAGTCCTGAGCACTCTGGAGCAGGTTCTCAGACTGAGACGAAGGTTCACCATCCAACAGGACAACGACCCTGAGCACACAGCCAAGACAACGCAGGAGTAGCTTCGGGACCAGTCTCTGAAAGTCCTCGAGTGGGCCAGCCAGAGCCCGGAATTCAACCTGATCGAACATCCCTGGAAAAACCTGAAAATAGCTGGGCAGCTTCACTCCCCAGTCAACCTGACAGAGCTTGGGAGGAGCTGCAGAGAAGAACGGGAGAGACTCCCCAAATACAGGTGTGCCAAGCTTGTGGCGTCATACCCAAGAATACGAGAGGCTGTAATTGCTGCCAAAGGTGCTTCAACAAAGTACTGCGTAAAGGGTCTGAATACTTATGTAAATGTGATATTTCAGTATTACATTTGAATAAATTTGCAAAAATATTTTTACAAATGAATTAAAAGTTTTTGTTTTGTCATTATAGGGTACTGTGTGTAGATTGTTTTTTGCCCCCCTCATCAATTTCATCCATTTTAGAAAAAGGCTGTAACGTAGCAAAATGTGGAAAAGGTCAAGGGGTCAGAATGCCTGCATCCCACACACACTCAACCAGTCCAAAGTTGACACCTACTCATTCAAAGGTTTTTCTTTATTTTTAATATGTTCTACATTGTAGAATAATAGTGAAGACATCAACATTATGAAATAACATATGGAATCATGTAGTAACCAAATAAGTGTTAAACAAATCAAAAGATTGTATGTTTAAGATTCTTCAAAGTATCCACTCTTTGCCTTGATGACACCTTTGCACACTCTTGGCATTCTCTCAACCAGCTTCATGAGGTAGTCACTTGGAAAGCCTTTCAATTAACAGGTGTGCCTTGTTAAAAGTTATTGGCTTTTCTTTCCTTCTTAATGAGTTTGAGCCAATCAGTTGTGTTGTGACAAGGTAGGGTTGGGTATACAGAAGATGATATTTCACCAAATACGCCTAACTCCTCATTATGGCAAGAACAGCTCAAATAAGCAAAGAGAAACGACAATCCATCATTACTTTAAGACATGAAGGTCAGTCAATCGAGAGAATTTAAAAGAACTTTGAAGCGCTATGATGAAACTGGCTCTCATGAAGACCGCCACAAGAAAGGAAGACCCAGAGTTACCTCTGCTGCAGACGATAAATTCATTAGACTCACCAGCCTCAGAAAATGCAGCCCAAATAAATGCTTCAGAGTTCAAGTAACAGACACATCAACTGTTCAGAGACTGCGTGAATCAGGCCTTCATGGTTGAATTGCTGCAACACCAATAAGAAGAGAGACTTGCTTGGGCCAAGAAACACGAGCTATGGACATCAGACTGGTGGAGATGTGGTCCTTTCGTCTGATGAGTCCAAATTCGAGATTTTTTCGTTCCAACCACCGTGTCTTTGTGAGACAGAGTAGGTGAACGGATGATCTCCGCATGTGTAGTTCCCACCATGAAACATAGAGGTGGTGGTGTGATGGTGCCATGGTCTGATTTATTTAGAATTCAAGGCACACTTAACCAGCATGGCTACCACAGTATTCTGCAGCGATACACCATCCCATCTGGTTTGTGCTTAGTGGGAGTATCATTTGTTTTTCAACAGGACAATGACTCAACACATCTCCAGGCTGTGTAAGGGCTATTTGACCAAGAAGGAGAGTGATGGAGTGCTGCATCAGATGACCTGGCCTCCACAAATCACCCGACCTCAACCCAATTGAGATGGTTTGGGAGGACCGCAGAGTGAAGGAAAAGCATTCCAGGTGAAGCTGGTTGAGACAATGCCAAGAGTGTGCAACGCTGTCATCAAGGCAAAGGGTGGCTACTTTGAAAAATCTCAAAATATATTTTGATATGTTTAACACTTTTGGTTACTAAATGATTCCATGTGTTATATCATAATGCTGATGTCTTCACTATTATTCTACAATGTAGAAAACAGTAAAAATAAAGAAAAACCCTTGAATGAGTAGATGTGTCCAAACTTTTGACTGGTAGTGTGTGTGTGTGTATATATATATATATATATATTTTTTTTTTTTTAAACACAGACAATACAAAATGTCC
The DNA here is from genome assembly GCF_016432855.1 of Salvelinus namaycush. Taxonomy (NCBI): domain Eukaryota; kingdom Metazoa; phylum Chordata; class Actinopteri; order Salmoniformes; family Salmonidae; genus Salvelinus; species Salvelinus namaycush. Next base: position 13,410,077 of record NC_052316.1, read on the forward strand.
GCTCCCACAGAAGGTGCTCTGGTCAGAGGGTGCGCTCGCCCCCACCCGCCGGCAAGGCAATGTCCCGCCCCAGGCCCAAAGGGATTCTCCAAGGGCAGGAAAAACCAAGCACTCACAGCATGAAACCAAATCACAAAACATAATTGAAAAACTAAATATTAAATAATCCCTTCCCCACCCTCACCCCTGATTGGAGGACCTCAAACATTTATACTGTACATAATATTTCCAACACTCATCAATTCCACCCTTCAGACATTCACAGATCAACCCATCTTTCCCAATAAATCATAATTCTACAATTTCCTCTCACAATGCATCCCTCCATTCTCCCATTGCTTCTCACAAGGGACTTGAACCTTCATCTGCAACATTTCTGCCCAAATTGCCCCAAAAATAAACATTTTACCCAAAACCACAATGATATTTCCTACTGACTGGTCCTTTAATAAGTGCCCCAGCAATACAGTTTGCAGGTCCAACCGCATATTATGGCATAACCACAATTCCTGGATGACTCCAAAAACAAGCCACCGGTGGACAGTACCAAAAGATTCTGTTTCCGCATGGCAGTCTGCACCGGTCTGACTGTTGAATGCCCCATATACTGAGCATTCTTTCGTAGCGAGAATTGTTGTTTTGTATATCAATTCATAAAGCCGATGCCATGATTTTGGGACATCGAAAATCTGTTCAACTATTTGTAATTTTATGTGGCATAGTTGCCAACCCTCTTGACCGTATGTGAAACTAATACATTTTACGATTTATTAAAAAAAAGTGAATAAGAATTTTTTTACTTGTGGCAGACAAACAAATTAATTAATTTTCATCTGTGGGACATTCAGATGCTAATTAAATATAACTGCGCAACTTAACTTGTATGTTTGGCCTTGCTGCAGGTCATCTCTATGGCTAACCAGACAAAGGTCTCCAGGCACAGCTCAACTGAGCATCCAATCATTCATTTTGTTATGCGACTGTATGTGTAGTGTTAGGCAGTGTTAGTGCTTGGAGAACATTGATGGGGATTCAGTACTGAAAGTGGCATGTGACAAGGGTCCCCCTGTGTGAATCACATCGAATTAGAATGATCAATTCTAACTGTGTGAATCACTATACATTGTGGGATATCATTGCACTGTAAAACTGTGCAGAAATCAATGCTGGAAAGAACAGCCCCATCTCAGATAAACACGTTAACAGACCTTAGTAATCTTACAGACAAGCTGCACTCATTTGCCTTGAGTAGAAAATAAACAAAAAGGGGTTGAATGCCAGCTCAGTGGAAATAAGAAAGAGATTTGATTGGAGAGGTCTCCGGTTAAATTGCTTCAATATGCATCTTCTCTACTGCAGTCAGAGGATGGCTAGCCACATATTAGTACAGGATCCAGTGTACTGGAGCCAGGCAGGGCTGCAGGGAGTCTCGCTCCAATGCCATGGTTCACCAGACAGGTCTCATTTCCAGGAGCCACACCCAGGGCATCATATCAAGATGGTCTGTGGTCAATGCCATAAATACTGTACAACTGGCCTGTTACATGAGAACCTGTGCTGGTAACTTGGAAAATAAGACACAGCTATGTATGTTCCTAACCGTTGAACAGGGTCAACTAGTATGGTGTGCAAGAATACAAATATGACCTAAAATATGAGCAAACAATCACATCCCTTGAGAGCTAGGCTAATTTGACGTAGCCTAGCTCACAGTAGATGACTGACAAATTGCTAAGTAGCTGCTGATGAATGGCCAAAACAAAAGAACTGGTCTTACAGGAGCTGAGGCCATTGTGTGTCATGCCAGGGAGCCAGTTTCCCACACCACCAACCCACTGTAGTGCCACCGGGCATCCAGCCTAGCCAAATATAGCCAGGGAAGAGTGAAAACGCAGGCAGGCTGGGAGATAAACAATAGGCACACAGAATGGCCGCGACTCCTCTATACTTCCTGAGCAACAATGCGGCGTCTGTCGACACGCCTAGTGGGTCGATTGGCCAATGGCGAGGGGAGGCTCCTGCAGCTAGCTCTTCCTGTAGCATAAAACTGCTGCTTCCTGTTAGAGTCTGCAGTTTTAGCCCACTAATAAGAGGTTCCTGTCTCTGGGCTTGGAGACAGTGTGTGGCATGGGGTGGGTATGGTTGGTTAGACTGGCTCAGAGTCAGGTAGAGGTTAAAACCTGGCTTAACTCTGGGCTTTCTGCTAGGCCAGCCCATCAGCCAATCAAATCAATGAACCAACTAATTTGTATTATCCAAAAATAAGTCACATTTGAGTTGTTCCAATCTACCAGCATTTGGCTGGTGGCTGTTGTTGATTTCCCACCCTGACATCAATATTGCATTTTAAAAGCATGTCATATTTAATTAAGTAACCTTTAATATTAGACATGGAAAATTCAATACATCAGATTTTGTATATGAATAAAGACTTGCCAAAGTACCAACATTCAGCCTTTGGTCCTTCTGTGCACCCTCTGACTTCTAGGAAAATTTTCTCCCACTTAACCCAAACATGTCTCCAAGTTTTCACCATCATTGTAAAGCCCTAGTTATTTTGTTGCTTTGACAGTCATTTCTGAAGATTATATTGTTGTTCTGTGTAATAAAACGCAACACGTAAAGTGTTGGTCCCATGTTTCATGAGCCGAAATAAAATTCCCCAGAAATATTCCAGGCACACATAAGTAGTTTCTCAACAAAATTAGCACACATTTGAATACATCCCTGTTAGTGAGCATTTCTCCTTTATCAAGATAATCCATCCACCTGACAGGTGTGGCATATCAAGAAGCTGATTAAACAGCATGATCATTACACATGTGTACCTTGTGCTGGGGGAAATAAAAGTCTACTAAAATGTGCAGTTTCACACAAGACAATGCCATAGATGTCTCAAGTTATTAGGGAGTGTGCACATGGCATGCTGACTGCAGGAATGTCCACCACAGCTGTTGCCAGAGAATTGAATGTTCATTTCTCTACCATAAGCCGCCTCTCCAACGTTGTTTTAGAAAATTTGGCAGTACGTCCATCCTGCCTCACAACCGCAGACCACGTATATGGTGTCGTGTGGGTGAGAGTTTTGCTGATGTCAATGTTGTAAACAGAGTACCCCATTGTGGCTGTGGGGTTATGGTATGTGCAGGTATAAGCTTCGGACAACAAACACTGTTGCATTTTTGAAATGGCAATTTGAATACACAGAAATACTCTGACGAGATCATGAGGCCCAATGTCGTGCCATTCATCCACCGCCATCAACAATGTTTCAGCATGATAAAACACTGCCCCATGTCGCAAGGATCTGTAAACAATTCCCGGAAGCTGAAAATGTCCCAGTTCTTCCATACTCCCTAGACATGTCACCCATTGAGCATGTTTGGGATGCTCTGGATTGACATGTATGACAACGTGTTCCAGTTACCACCAATATCCTGCAACTTTGCACAGCCATTGAAGAGTGGGACAACATTCCACAATCAACAGTCTGATCAACTCTATGTGAAGGAGATGTCTCGCTGCATGAGACAAATGGTGGTTACACCAGATACTGACTGGTTTTCTGATCCATGCCCCTACCTTTAACAAAAAAAGGTATCTGTAGCCAACAAATGCATATCTGTATTCCAAGTCATGTGAAATCAATAGATTAGGGCCAAATGAATGTATTTCGATTGACTGATTTCCTTAAATTAACTAATTCAGGAAAAATTTAGAAATTGTTGCATGTTGCTTTTATATTTTTTTTATGTGATTAGTGACTCATTTCATTAAAGATTACACAAAAACAAGCTTATATCTGAAATTCAACAGAGCAATAAGCGTACCGCAGGTTTTATTTTATTAAAGCCTTTCACATTTAATTTAGCTTGTGTCATGCCAATGTTTGCTTAATAACTGTCACAGATGACCTCCACATGTATAAATCTCAAAAGTTACTGTGAGAAAGTGGCAGTGATCTTAACAGAGCTCGATGCTTATTATGGGATGTATTATGTTAGGAAACCTGACATTTTGGATATAATGTTAATGCTATGTTAGAGAAAGATCCCACTGAACGATTCAGAACATGAATAATCATATTTGTCTTGGTAAAAAGCCTTTTATAACATAAGTGACATTTCCTCACAAAAGCACATTGTCGGACACCCTATAAACCAAACATTCGCTAGCTAGCTAATCAACAACCATCATGTATTTGAAAGACAAAAAGTGCTCATTGTGCAAATGTTTATTTTTAATAAACATTGAGACAAAATATAGTTTACATGTTGTCAACAATATAAGCCAACTCAGTTGGTTTGCCCCATAGTTGCGCACAAGTCAGTTTTGTTGCTAAGTTCATTAAGTTGAACTTCTGCTCCTTATGACAGAATGTTAAAATTAGGTGAAATCAAAAGTTACTCATTTCATGGAACGGCATATACACTAAGCCATAGAAATGTTTTTATGCAATACCTTCTCACAGACAGAGTAAAGATAAAGAAATGGGTGACAGTCTGGCTGGCTAAGGCTAGGTCTCAGACTGGAGGCTGAGGGGAGGAGCGGTGGTGGGTAGATAGCTAGCTTCCTGAGCCCAGGGTCGAATTCACACAGTGCTATTTGAGCTACAATGATGTCATACAGTGTGACCAGCCCAGAGCAAAGCCTGCAGTACTACAAACTCTCCTGCAGAGGGATAGGAACCTTTGCTGCACGCAACAAAAAACCCAACAATAAGTGTGCTCTTGCATGTTATATTACAAGATTAACTGAGTTGATCTGAAAGTCAAGCTAATAATACTGGAGTGCTGTGAGAACACTGTCAGCACGCAGTATACTGTTTAGACTTGACTTGCAGATCTAGAGATTGTGTGTACTGATAATCACCCAGTGGTTATTCGCAGTAAAACAAACCTTCAATCAAAAGTACGCAAGCCAAAAATACCTCAGAGTTTAAACGTTCGACTGCAATTGTTTATGTTCAAGTCTTAGCCCTGCAGTGAGAATACGACACCTGAATAAAAGAAAAGGAACAGTGACATCTTCCTGTATCAGGCTCTCTCTGTAAAAGGGACCAGTCTAAAACAGCTCTTCAAAGCACATGAGAGAACACAGGTGAAACACAGAGGTACCTGTATAACCAGTTGTGTGAACAAATCAAGTTTTAGAGCAGGCTTTCAGTTTGTGTACATTGGACAATCTGAGGCAGGAGACTGCAAGGCCCTACAGAGGGTAGTGCGTACAGCCCAGTACGCACTACCTATCATCCAGGACCTGTCAGAGGAAGGCCCTAAAAATTGTCAGACGCCAGGCACCAATGTCAGTCTGTTGCCGCACAGAAAGAGGTACCAGAGTGCCAAGTTTGGGACCAAAAGGGCCCTGAACAGCGGCTACCCCAACGCAATAAGATTGCTGAACAGTTCATGAAACAGCTACCCGGACTTTTTGCTTTTCACCTACATGTACATAGTACTTCAAATCAATCATCAACCAAACCAAAATGTAGATATTACCTCAATCACCCCAACTACCTCGTACTCCATTACAGGGGTCCCCAAACCTTTTCACTCGAGGCCCCCCTTCCAGCATTAGGGAACATCCACCCATGTTTAGTGTGTATACATATGATATGAGTGACAAAAAAAATCTAAATCTATGGGCTAAAAACTTTTTTCTTCTCGGGCTGTTGGCAGTAGGTGCACCCGATTCAACTGCCCTGCGCCAGGTAGGCAAACTGTGGCCATTTTGAACCATTTCATGTGTCTGAAGGTACAAACGATGCCTCCCCGGCGGGCACAGAGAGCAAATCAAGTGCACTATAGGCCTACCGCTCGCCAATCAGATGGCTCAGATGACCGTGTCTGCAGTAACATAGCAGGCATAAAAGAAAGCTACATCAAAGTTGATACTGTGAGATTTCAAAACGTTAAAACCATGACTAGAGAGAGAGTGTCAACGAATACAGCAAAGAGATGCTGATTTATGATTGAGTTCACTTTGTATTCAACACTTTTATAAGCCATAAAATGTGTGTTCTTCCCATTTCCACTTAGTGCTACAACATGCACTGCAGCAGTAACGAATGAATAGGAAAGTACATCTATAGGCTTGCGTTGTTGTTAGCGGCTTGGGTCTTTCTTAATAGCAAGGAATATTTCACTTTCTCTGTTCATAGGAGTAACATGAATTTGTGCATGAGGCAGAAATAATGCGGTGCGACTTGAGTTTGGCCATCAGCTGGAAGGCCGTGTCCCTTTTTGGTCAGAGTCAGTAGAGGAAAGCGAAGGGATGTTGAGAGGGCAGACCACTGCTGCCCTCTCCCTCAGCTGAGACTGTTCCAGCATCTGATGGTCAATCAGCCCAGTAAAATAAAAAGCAAATTATTTCAAATGTATGCTCCCTCAGCTGTGCTTCACAAGTAATACAACAGATCTATTACCGGTGTGATCATATAGCCTACCTCAAAATTTGAAATATATATATATATATTTTTTTAAATGTCCCGAACAATGCATTGGCAGGGAAATTCAAGCAAAGCCAATCTGCGGTGATAATGTATTTGGCCAATAGCTCACTGCACAAACCTAATTGCTAAAAAATAAAAACACGTTTCCCTTTACTGTGGCAATTGTGATCGAATCAATGCAATATTAGCCAGTTTCAATGCAACATACCAAAACAAACTGCAAGAGATTTTGTTGTAGGCAGAACGCATCGGAGTAGGATTCTATTGCATTGACACACTACTCTATACAGACCGGTGCGGCAAAAACAGTCAGAGCTACAGTAGGATTACATGCAAATAGACCATTGCCATATATGGATGTGCCATTTACTTTGAACTGGACTGTGTTTAAAACATGAGCGGTCATGAGTAGATGTGCTTGTTTTGAGATCAAAGCAAGAGCTGCATGTAGCCACGTGTGCACATAGTTCATATCCTTTGCTAGTTAGTGAGTTATTAGCCCAGTTATAGAGCGTTTTTTTGTCAGCAATAGGGGAGGATTGCTTCCTACAAGAGCACAACACATCTACATTTCTAGACATCTTTGAATAAGCTAAGTAGCCAGCAGGCAGAGGGTAGCATAATTTGTCTGATTCTCTGTAATAATGGTATGGGAATAATAATACTTTTTTTATTGTAAAGTGTTCTTGCATCACACAACACAACCTTTTCATTCACCTCCTTGTCTGAAGGACAAGTAGATAAACAGGTTAATGTCAAGCCCTGCATGTTTTTCTTCAAAAGTCTCATGGAATGTAGGCCTACATTTAACACCACACATTGGCTGCTACTGTAGACTGAATGATAGAACAACTATTTCCATGTTGAAATGTTATGGAATGGATTTTCTCAATTTCTTTTGATGGCAGCCAATCAGGTAGGCCTACATTACGATCAAATAGCCACATTAGCCTACATGACCACTTAAAACTAACAAAGAGGGTACAGCCTCAGTGTTCACAGAAAACACACACTGGAAGTTGCCCAGAATTTTCACAACGTTCAAGTTTGCGCTCAGCAGACCTGAAATCTGCTCAGTGCCGGAGAAAATTAGAGGGAACATTGTTTCACGTAAAGTCTAAAGTTGTATTCGGCTTATGTGACAAATCCACATTTTTTTTGAAGTTCAGATAAACTCAGAGGCCGTTGCGTAGTCGAGCAAATCCAATTTTATTTGTCACATGTTTCATACCTAACAGGTGTAGACTAACAATGAAATGCTTACAGGGCCTTCCCAACAATGCAGAAAGAAAGAAAGAGAAACGGTGGATTTTTTTTTTTTTTAAGAACAAAAGGAATAAATACACAATGAGTAACGATAAATTGGCTATTTACACAGGGTACCAGTACGGAGTCCATGTGCTGGGGGACGAGGTAGTTGAGGTAGATATGTACATATAGGTAGGGATAAAGTGACTGGGCAACGGGATAGAGGTAAATGATTGAGTTGTGTTCAAGAGGTAAATGTTGAATGCTGTCTGAACGCTAAGGTAGTCCACAGAGCACACTAATTTAAAGAGTCACGCTACACGCCAATGATCTCGCATCATCAAAATGCGACCAAAGCTGAAGAGATTCCTCACAGCTTCAGAGCCCAGAGAGAGGAAACACAGTTGACCTTTTACCCAGTCTAACTTGGACTGCCTCCAAGAAAAAGGAGCCAATGCAACCAAATGCCAAAATGTAAAGATTGAAAGCAACCTCATATTTAAGTCATTAGTTGGAATTGGACTTGTTGGAAGAGGAAACGGTAAGACGTCTGAAAAACAGGAACAGGAATACAGAACATAACTTCTAAGAAGATGTTACTTCCTCTGTAAAATGCAATTTCATGTCAGCCATCATGGGGGCTTCTTGCAGAACGTTTGCTATGCCTTCTAAAAAACCTTGCAGAGCCTTCTGCAAGAGCAAGAGGAAACGGTGTGTGCGTGTAGGTGCTTGTGCAGGTCTGTGCGCTTCACCGAAGGGCTGGTAAGGCTGTTATGGAGGAGCCAGGATAGAGCATCTGGTCCTGGCTGAGTCCTGCAGGAATTGGGTCTAGATTGTTTCACGGGCCAGTCTAAGTCTGCCCGTCAGACCACAGGCCTGGGGAAGCAGCAGGGCAGTCTGGAGCAGAGATAGAACCAGCCTCATCCAGCCTGCCAAAGCGACAAGGTCTGCTGATTGAGGGGGAAAAAATCTTCAGTTCTCTCCAACCAAAGCCTTGGGACCATCTATTCATCTGGCTGCTGCCTTAGAACATTGCGGAGTGACTCGTCTCTCCTGCAAAAGCGTCATGATGAGGCATTGCAGAGAGCTGAAAGTTTGACGGATAGTATGCCAGATACTGTATTCTATTCTGCCCACTCTGTGCAGTGAATTGACCAGACCAGTTGACATTTACACAGAAATGCTGCCATTCTAGTGTGAAACCAGAATGAACACCGGTAGAATTCAAGGGGGTCTGAGAATTTAATACCGATAAGTTACAATGCTGCATTTACTTCCAATAAACTGCATTCCTCCCAAGGCCTTTGACAGTTTATGACCTATTTTTAGCCACATTACTGAGGAATAAAACAGAAGTATGTGAGAGGGATTTGCTACCATAGAGCTGGGGCCCATTAGTTAAACACCAAAGCAGCACTCGCTCCACACTCATTTACAATCAATGACCAGTGTGTGTGATATCTGGGTTAGACATTTGGCAATTCTGCTGAGTTGTGTGTGTGTCTAATCTAATCCAGAACCCTATACCAACTGAGCCACACAGGACCATTGATCTGGGCGTGTGTTAAACGCAGGGCTTGGAGTTCTGCTAGCTGGTATGTGGGGCTCCCGGGGACGCAGCAGTCTAAAGCACTGCATCTCAGTGCTAGAGGCGTCACTACAGACCCTGGTTTGATTCCAGACAACCGGACGTGATTGGGAGTCCCATAGGGCGGCGCACAATCGGCCCAGTGTTGTCTGGGTTAGGGTTTGGCCGTCATTGTAAATAAGAATTTGTTAGTTAAATAAATAAGACTTGCATAGTTAAATAAAAAATGTGTGTTCGGATGTCCAGGCGGACTCAGATGTGACATGGTGCCTGGGGCCCAGAGAAGAGCATGACTGTCCTCCTGTGATCACTGACTGACTCAGCCCCGATTACCATCTCTAACAGGAAGTGCTTCATAACATCACATGACCAGGGGCCCAGAGTTCCCTGACAACACATGACTCACACGGAACCCAAACCGTCTGCGCTCGTGCATAAATGTATTTTGTCCCCCCACACCAAACGCGATCACGACACACAGGTTAAAATATCAAAACAAACTCTGAACCAATTACATTAATTTGGGGACAGGTCGAAAAGTATTAAACATGTATGGCAATTTAGCTAACTAGCTTGCACTTGCTAGCTAATTTGTCCTATTTAGCTAGCTTGGTGTTGCTAGCTAATTTGTCCTGGGATATAAAACATTGAGTTGTTATTTTACCTGAAATGCACAAGGTCCTCTACTCGGACAATTAATCCACACATAAAACGGTCAACCGAATTGTTTCTAGTCATCTCTCCTCCTTACAGGCTTTTTCTTCATTGAACTTATATGGTGATTGGCATCTAAACTTTCCTAGTATTACCACGACAACCGACAACACAGTTCATCTTTCAATCACCCACGTGGGTATAACCAATGAGATGGCACGTGGGTACCTGCTTCTATAAACCAATGAGGAGATGGGAGAGGCAGGACTTGCAGCGCGATCTGCGTCACAAATAGAACTGACTTCTATTTTAGCCCTTGGCAACGCAGACGCTCGTTGGCGCGTGCGAGCAGTGTGGGTGCAATGATTGAATAATATAGATTTCTAAATTTATTTAATTTATTAATTTATTCGACACGAGCGGTGTAGTCAGCCTGTCAACCCACAGGTCAAATAACTACAATCCTATTTGTGATGTAAAAAAAGGCTACACCTCTGTGTGTGTAAACAACTCAGTCACCGGATCCAAAACACTGATGATTCACAGGTACACACAATTTGCTCTATGCGGATTGTTGTTCCCTTGTTGCAACTCGTATTACAGTAGGCCTAAACTTGATTGATTAAATTTTTTCCAATTATAGGTAATGAATGGTAGCCATTGTTCTGCAATAACGCGTGTGATCCAATTAGAATGTACAATTTGATTTCGCTCTAGACCACAAGATGGAACATTATAATGAACCACATGGGAGCTCTAGAGTTAAATCAGAGATATTCTAAAGCTGGTGTCTATAAAGTATTTCCATGAGCTTTCCTTTAGTTTGCACAGCTGTTCAACATAACTGACAATGACTCCTGGTTGTCGCTCTATTCTCACATGACATGACTCATTGATATGGAACAGAGGGGGTATATCACAAAGCAGGATCACTGAGCAAAAACATTCAGATATAGCAGCTTGTCATCTTCCAGAAAGCCAAAGTTGAATGCGTAAACACCATATAATTTAAGTAAATCTTTCTTCAGGACCTAGAAAATTTGGAGTTGTTTGAGAATATTTACAAACATTTTGTAAAGGGTTAAACTGATGCCTGGGATAAGATCTCCACATCTTCTTTCATTTCTTCCTTTTGCACACATCTACATCAGCCTCAGATCCTCTTTCAGGTCACATGACGGACGACTAACAGATCTCCAACTCCTGGCTCAAGGAAAACACATTTGACAAGGGGCGCATCTCAAAAGTCCTCTTCTCTGGAAGAACTAGGTTTGATGCTCTTCATGCTTCCTGCACTTCAATATTATGCATGTGGACAGAGTGCAGGCTCATGCATCTTCCATGAATCATGACAAGATTAGTCACCTGTGAAGAGGAATCCTCTGCCTTGGGAATGAGACCTCAGCTAAAAACATTTCACATTGGGTTTAAGTCCCTGCTAACCTTGACTGAGATTGGACAAATAATGGGGAATGAGTGTTCACATACACCTATGGACAGACAAAGTGAGTCAGCAACACACATCCTTAGCCCCATTGCAACCACACAGACATCCTGCTAGACGAGGTGTGATATTAGGGCTCCAACTTCATTGCACATTAGTGATTGGATAACATTTTTTTTAAAGATACCGTTACCGATCACAATATTTTCAGGGGACGATATTATATCAAAATATTTTTTTACTTGCTAGGTAGTGTTAGCTAGCGCTAGTCTGCTGTACCTGCGCCAAAACTCCAGTATTTATCCTATAGCCTTTCGCCATCTTTTTAAAATAGTGAGCCAACATGTTTTCAGCCCTTTAATTTCCATGACGTATCAAAACAAAATGTTCTAATGCCATCTTGTCACTCTGCAGCAGACATAGCCTATAGTGAGCAAAATGTTTAGAACATCAAATAAAACAATCTGTATCGAATCGCAATACATATAGAATGGTGAGAATTGCAGTACATATGGGGCACCTAAGTATCACAATATCATCGTATCGTGAGGTCCCTGGCAATTCCCAGCCCTATTGCACATGCGTACAAAAAGTCTTACCTCCAGCACAGGCCCAGCACCCAGGATGGTCCTCTCCACTCCACTGGCGTAGCCCTTCTGGCTGAGGGCCGTCAGACAGTGGATGAGGAAGTTGGTGCTCTGCGTCTTCCCTGAGCCGCTCTCCCCAGAGATAACGATGCACTGGTTTACCCTCTTTCTTAGCATGGCGTAGTAGGCCACGTCCGCGATGGCAAAGATGTGCGGCTCCAGTTTCCCCAGCTGATGGTTCTCATACATCTTGACGTACTTGGGGTTGTAGATGGGTAGGAACTTGAAGGGGTTGATGGCAATGAGGATAGACCCGGCGTAGGTGTAAATCTTTTTCTTGTGGAAGCGGTTGCGCAGGTTATCCAGGATGCTGCTCTCATTGAGCACCGGGAGGTTACACAGGTCATCAAAGTCGTCCTGGCGCGGGGGGAGGAATCCTCTGGCCGCCAACCTCTGTGCCTCCTGCTCCTTGCAGAGGGCGGGAAGGTGGACGTAGTGGATGGTGCCGTCGCGGTTCCTCTCCTGGAGGACGAAGTAGAAGCCCTCGCTCTGGGGGTGCTGTTCCTGGGCCTTGCGAGGCCACAGCAGGACCCTCTGGACGGGGAGGTCCCCCGACTCCAGCACCCACTCCTCCCCGCCGCACTCCTTCACCTCGGCCAGCACGTAGAGGCGCTGCGGGTCCACACCCAGGGCCGAGGCTGCGTCCTGGATGACAGAGGCAGCCGTGGCCTCCTTGGGCACCTTGAGGGAACAGCAAGGTGGGCAGTCTGCTGAGAGCCGTGGGTAAACCTGCAGGCTGTAGGCCCGCCCATCTTTGCTAGCTGCTCCGCCTTCGCCATCATTGACACTCATTCTGGAGCAGGTGTAGTCGCCTCAGCATGCCGTCCTCACTGCCTTCTGTTCTCTCACCACCCAGCACCTGGGGAGCACAGGAAGACAATTGTTTTCAGAGACAGTTTTACATTGAAGCTCATATGGTGAAAAACAACTGAAGTTGACAAAGCAACAAGAGCTGTGGTGCAAACGGATAGCCACATCTACGCTAAAAGTGCCAAACGACCCTGTGTGGGATAAAGTCTTCAATTAAGAAAATAGTTTAATTTAGGCTAAATGAAAGACATTGAGCTATTCCAGATTGTGGAAGTTTCCCATTGCAGCCTCGCAAAAGGTCTAAACAGTTTGCCACAATGGCATATTGCCGGTGTTTCAAAATGCTAACAAATGGGTTGGTTTTAAACGAAAGACTCACAGCCCACAGGGAAAGCTTGGATTTGAGCATTTTGAGTGTGTATAAACTCCAAACGTATGTGTGTCTTGGACTAAGCAGTTGAAGAGTGGACATGTGACTTGCATCACAGCACATTAGGCAGGCAATTGAAAAAGTGGTTCATATTTTTTTTTATTTTTTTTTTTTTATTTTTTTAAATAAGTGGATTTGAAAGATCCTTCAACTATTTGAATCAAGCAATTTACACTACCATCAAGGGAATTCTAAATCCATTCCCTCCACTTAATGGTTGAGTAATATCAATACAATAACAAAATTCAGAGCTAAGATTATTGTATGGGACAATATTCAAAAGTTTGAGAAAGATAATTAGAAAAATACTTTGCGTAAAAATGTATTTATTTGTTTCTTTAAATTTTGATAATAGATGAAAATGCAATGCATTTAAGGTTCTTTGTTCAAGTAAAAATCTATATTTATTTTAAGGTTGTGTCATTAGATGCTGACTAAATATAGGCTATACCAAGGGGTAGGGGCCAGTACAACCAAACTGTTGACTGACGTTTCGGTTTTGTGCCACTGTCCATCTGACACACTAATGTTCTGGTTTTCTGCATCTAGAACCCAGCCTCAAATCTCCCTGACCATAAAGTTGGCCTACATTTGATTTCCCCAATGGAATTTCCAGATTTTCCACTAGTGAGAATTTTTGTTGGCTTTGGGTTCATTGTACACAGATCAGACACCCATGCATGGCCAAAATGTGGGAAGTTAATGGGATGATAATAATAATGACTCATGTTTCAACATCACTACAGTAGCTGTCACGTTAAAGGCCTACTCTAAAAATAGCACCACCACAGAAACTTTACTGTTAGCAGCAAAGGTCGAATGAACTTGTCACCTCAGCATCCAAATTAGGGCTGACCCCAAATAGTCGACTGGGCGATTGTTTGGTCATTAAGCTGTTGGTCGACCGAGATTGTATAGGTTTCTGCTCGACTAACACACACAATAGATATGCGCCCATCTCAGTGAACTAATCCATTGCGGCGGCATAGACCTAAAGCCAATTTATGCTTGATCCGAAAATGTGGTCAGAGGGGGTGTGACGCAAAACGAGCTCCATACCGCGTCACCATGCTATTCCCAAAGTTTGTAACAATGCGGAGGGCTCTGTATAGCTCCGCATTGACATGATTTGTTGATAGTAGGTGGATGGAGGCGGTACATCCTGTATAAACACAAACTCACTTACTTGACAACCGCTCTGCACTGCTGCGCAAAGTGCAAGAAGCAGGTGCGCAACTTTCACTGGGGACAGAGGGGACAATGTCATGCTCTGATCCAATGGAAAATTCATAAAATAGGTCTACCTGATTACTTCTTGTAAGTGCTTGACTGACTGAAATTTGCATATGAAAACCATAACTGGCACGCAGATCGGGAGAAATGGTAAGATAATAGGCTACCTTTCTCATGTGGAATGCCAATTTACCAGCAACTTCAGGAGAGTAATGGCAGAATCTGCGAAAGCCAGCAGGAGAATAGCTGTGTCAGGTTTTTCTTTCTTCTGGTTATCTAGATCTCTGGCGCTCAAGGTATTTGTACCAATCGATTGGTCGAAATAAGACAACTTTTAGTCGACAAAGATTTTTTATTTTTTTAAGAAACGCACACAGACACCCACTCTGTCAAACACTTTGTCTTCCCATTCATGGATGATTAAATTTACACATTGGCAGAGCTCCAGTAGTACTACATTATTGACCCTAAAAATTCAATAAGCAGAAACAGTGGAGAAGCTGTTCAGGCTGGAAACTCAAAGACGTCAGTGATTTCCTAAAGGAAGTGACACTAACCATCTCAAGCATTTGGCAGCACTTTATGGTCGACCACAAGACAGCTAAAGAAACTCCAAAAGTAATATGATGAGTAAGACAAGCAACATAAAAACGCAATGTCGCCTAACAAAATGTACAGGAATGGTTTTAAGACAACTTCCTATCAATTAAATTAGCGTTAACAGGCAGACATTTTTTTTTAAAGCTTTTAGTTCATGGAGCTGTACATCTAATTGAAGAGAGTCCCTTTCACAGCCTCCTCCAGGAGGAGACTGTGGAGAGACTGGCATGGAGCTTTGCTATACTAGTAAATGCCACGGTTCCTCCGCTCTTTGACCAGATGAGACTGGCATGCTTCGTTAAGCTGATGCCAATAGCTTTTGGCTCTAGGTCAACTTGAGACCACAGATTTACATATGGGAATTTGTTGTAAAAGGACCCATGAGCACCAAAATGTGAAGTACATAGGAGCATGTCAAATTAAAGCTAACAGTCTATATTTGAGAAAGGAAGACATTTTTCAACCATTTCCATCCTAAAAATGTGGAACAAGCAAAACCTTTGATTTCAAGCCAAACAGATAGACAACATCTACCAGAAAAAGTATGTAGGTAATAGAAAAACAATGTGAAGTAAAGACTCCTGCCAACTAATATCAATATTAATATTTAGCTTTGGAGAAATGACGTGCCTTCTGTAAGTTTAAGAAACATTGCCTACCAAAAACCCACATATCTTAAAGATATTTTCTAACTGCTCTCCCTCATGAGGGAGGATAAAGTTCACTGAAGTAACAATTAAAAAAAGGTAGACCTACCAATTAGCTAGTGCTTTTACTGATATCAAGTTTATGAATTATTAAGTGACTAAAACTCGTAATTCTGTTAGGAAATTGGTAACGGAATTAGCAAAGAAAATCAGTAACGGAATTAGTGCAATTGAATTGGCAAGAATGGGAACTCATAGTAGTCACAAACCACAGTTGGGTCACCTGTTACTGTCCTGTCCTCCCTTCCACTAGCATACTGTTATGTTTAGCTTATAACTGTTTCTCTTTCCACTATCTGGTGGTCAAAGCAAGACTAAAAGTCTGGACAACCCCTCCTCACTACCTATCCAGTTAATGTCATCTCTCTCCGCTTTTACTGACACTAGGGTTGTGCGATATTATGATAGAATCGCAAAATCAACGGATGGTTGACAGCCATCGTCTACGGTGAAGACATTATGATGTGACAGACCATAGTTTTGCCTATTTGAACTTGACTGGCACCATGCCGTAAAGAGTGTACAACAGAGCATGGCACAGTCAGGCAACATGCCTAATGGCAGAGGGTAGAATAATTTGTCTTATTCCATGTAATAATGGTATGGGAATAATAATACATTTTATTTTGTAAAGTGGTTTCTTGCATCAAACACCACAACAATTATTTTTTTTTCAAAAGTTTCATGGAATGTAGGCCTACATTGAACACCACACATTGGCTGCAGTTGCTACTTTAGGCTGAATGATAGCTGTTCTATTTCCATGTTGAAATGTTATGGAATGGATTTTCTCCATTGTTTTTGATGGCAGCCAATCTGGTAGGCCTACATTACGATCAAATAGCCACATTAGCCTACTTGGCCACGTAAACCGGATACAGCCTCAGTGTTCACACAAAATGCACGCTGGAAGTTGAACAGAATTTATATAATTTTCAAGTTTGTGCTCAGTAGACCTGAAATTCGCTCAGTGCCGAAAATAGAGGGAACATTGCTCCTGGCTCGCCCTACCATACCTCCTTACCCGCCCAATTAAAATATTTAAATATAAAAAAATGGATTTGACCGAGATGCGCGCCGACACAAAGACCCATCATTGTCAGATAAAGCCTCCGATCAAGTGAAACAGCGCCTCTGTCTCAGTATGTGTATCTGAAGCGATCTGGACAAAGAGTATGGCATGACATTCTCTTTTTTTGCCAGACCGCATCAGATACATGGCGCTACATATCGTAAGAAAGAAAAGCGCCGTTTCAGTACATCCGATGCTATTTTGGACTAATGTGCGAAGGTAACCTACTTTTTGAAGTGATTTGTTTTACCATCAGATGGAAACATGACTGGTTGTGTTTATGCCACATTAAAAAAGTTAGGCTAATACATTTTTACAGTTATATTAAATGTTACTATAAAACCCACAATAGAACCACTAAAGCAGTCATTTGGACTGCTCATGAATTAAAAACATATATCTATATATATAGCCATTTTTAAAGTCATGCCCCACTCCGTCTATTACCTTTCCTAAATACGTCTATAATAATACACAATGTCATAAGAATCTTAATATCAAAGAGAACTGGTGTTAGACAGCTTTAGGAGGGCAGTCATTTTTTACACTGCTCAAAAAAATAAAGGGAACACTAAAATAACACATCCTAGATCTGAATGAATGAAATATTCTTATTAAATACTTTTTTCGTTACATAGTTGAATGTGCTGACAACAAAATCACACAAATTATCAATGTAAATCAAATTTATCAACCCATGGAGGTCTGGATTTGGAGTCACACTCAAAATTAAAGTGGAAAACCACACTACAGGCTGATCCAACTTTGATGTAATGTCCTTAAAACAAGTCAAAATGAGGCTCAGTAGTGTGTGTGGCCTCCACGTGCCTGTATGACCTCCCTACAACGCCTGGGCATGCTCCTGATGAGGTGGCGGATGGTCTCCTGAGGGATCTCCTCCCAGACCTGGACTAAAGCATCCGCCAACTCCTGGACAGTCTGTGGTGCAATGTGGCGTTGGTGGATGGAGCGAGACATGATGTCCCAGATGTGCTCAATTACAGGCGGGCCAGTCCATAGCATCAATGCCTTCCTCTTGCAGGAACTGCTGACACTCCAGCCACATGAGGTCTAGCATTGTCTTGCATTAGGAGGAACCCAGGGCCAACCGCACCAGCATATGGTCTCACAAGGGGTCTGAGGATCTCATCTCGGTACCTAATGGCAGTCAGGCTACCTCTGGCGAGCACATGGAGGGCTGTGCGGCCCCCCAAAGAAATGCCACCCCACACCATGACTGACCCACCGCCAAACCGGTCATGCTGGAGGATGTTGCAGGCAGCAGAACGTTCTCCACGGCGTCTCCAGACTCTGTCACGTCTGTCACATGTGCTCAGTGTGAACCTGCTTTCATCTGTGACGAGCACAGGGCGCCAGTGGCGAATTTGCCAATCTTGGTGTTCTCTGGCAAATGCCAAACGTCCTGCACGGTGTTGGGCTGAAAGCACAACCCCCACCTGTGGACGTCGGGCCCTCATACCACCCTCAAGGAGTCTGTTTCTGACCGTTTGAGCAGACACATGCACATTTGTGGCCTGCTGGAGGTCATTTTGCAGGGCTCTGGCAGTGCTCCTTCTGCTCAAAGGCGGAGGTAGTGGTCTTGCTGCTGGGTTGTTGCCCTCCTACGGCCTCCTCCACGTCTCCTGATGTACTGGCCTGTCTCCTGGTAGCGCCTCCATGCTCTGGACACTACGCTGACAGACACAGCAAACCTTCTTGCCACAACTCGCATTGATGTGCACTACCTGAGCCACTTGTGTGGGTTGTAGACTCCGTCTCATGCTACCACTAGAGTGAAAGCACCGCCAGCATTCAAAAGTGACCAAAACATCAGCCAGGAAGCATAGGAACTGAGAAGTGGTCTGTGGTCACCACCTGCAGAACCACTCCTTTATTGGGGGTGTCTTGCTAATTGCCTATAATTTCCACCTGTTGTCTATTCCATTTGCACAACAGCATGTGAAATGTATTGTCAATCAGTGTTGCTTCCTAAGTGGACAGTTTGATTTCACAGAAGTGGGATTGACTTGGAGTTACATTGTGTTGTTTAAGTGTTCCCTTTATTTTTTTGAGCAGTGTATATGGTTCTCGTTGTCCCACCCTCCTCTCGACAATAGGGCTTGCTGTGCCTTTTGAAAATCCCCCCAATAATTGCTTCGAAAGTTAGCCTAATCTATACCGAAATTCATTTATAAACAATAAATAAATGAAGTAGGCGGAATAATGGATGAGTTGATCAGAAGGAAAGCGAACAATGCATAATTGTGAATGTATTCATCTATTCTAATACTTTAAATGTTATGTACTCTGTCTTCTCTGGCCTACTTGGAGTACACAGTAAGAGTGTGCGTAATTTACAAATGGCAAGAAGACCAAGACTAACCGATGCACTCGTTAGCGTTGCTACAACATCTGACTGAAAACGACTCATCTCTGATGAGTATACTTATAATTCTGAGCCTCAACCTGAACCTACACCTCCGAGAGCTAAGCGCAGAAAACCCAGAAATGTGCGCACTGAGCAGGTGCCCACGCCACCACCAAATGAAACGGTGAGAGGACAGAACCATTTGGAATAGAACAATCCGATGAGAATTCTACCGTCTATTATCAACACAAAATGTCATCAGATCAAAATTGTATTTGTCACATGCGCCAAATACAACAGGTATTTCACCTTACCGTGAAATACTTACTTTCAAGCCCTTAACCAACAATGCAGTTTATCGCTGATGGGGCAGGCCCTAAATCTCCAGCAAGAAATAAAAATCTGAAACAGCTTTCGATATTTAGGCTGTGAGACACGGACATGCTCTAACTGATAATTCACTTTTTGACTGGTGTCATATCAACACTTACAGTATATCCAGCTCAGAGCTCCAGCTTTGCATTTGGTTTGCTAAATGGAGAATTCCACAAAAACAGCGCAAAATGTCTAGAAAATAATAACACTGGCGTCAGATCATAGCATGGGCCTTCAGCCTAAAGCTAGGATTTTTTTAAATAAAAACAGACGCTCCTTAACCATATTGTGCCTAGCTGTTGAAAAAAACGTAGGCTATACTCCCGTCGGTCTCCATTCGATATGAATATGACTTTGGGCTAGGCTAAGCTTAGGCCTACATCCTTATATGCATGCATGGCTTTCTCCCGATCAAACAATGAATGAACCGAACTGACAAGAATGAAATTGGGAGTCTATAGGCCTAGGAATTGGCTATTCTCAATCACAGCTTTATGAGAGATCGAACAAACAATGGCCTATTAAGAGAGGATGAGGCAAATAAGGCAATTCTCTAGTTCTGAAGACTGTAGACATTTGCTTCTATCCAGCCCATGATTAATACCATAATTCACTAATGTGTTAAGACAGCTCGTTCCACATCAGTTGACTGTCACTTTGCTCCATCATGTGCATGAGACAGACAACTGTTCCATGCTGAAGCTCTACCAGAAAGGAATATTAGAAAATATTTGCCTGCCTCTTTCCAGGCTTTCAACTACCTTGTCTTTCATCATGATTCGTCCAGTTGTAGCATGTGATTTAGCCGAACGGTGGTTTTAGCTGAGTTTTTATTTTTATGTATTTTTGGATTGACCAATGGGGGGGGGGGGGGGGGGATACCATCGTATAGCACAATGTTTTAGGAGTACATCATCACGATAGGACAAAGGTTGACGTCACCCAACCCTAACACCTTCTAGGGCCGGGACGACACCAGTATTGCGATACTGGTTAGCATCATTGTGAGGAAATAAAAAAACACTAAGTGGATTTAACTTCTTTAGGAAAACAAAAATTTTCCAAGCTATAGCACACATTTTACATACAGCAGGTTTTTAATAGGCCCAATGAGTAGTCTGCTTCGTGTTGTGTTTTCTGGCATGGGAAAAAATATCCTGATATCGTCACAAGCCAACCACCTACCCTCTTTCCATTTACTGTAATCAGCATCCTCACCCACTGAGCACTGACCTACACCGGATGTCGAAAAGCAGTTTAGTTGTTCACTCGGCCCTGGCATTGATTTCGATGTCCACAGACTTCATTCTTTGGTCCGGTCCGGACTTGATTTGGCCCAAATATTGACTTGACTATGCATAAACAGCGAGGAGCAGCAGCGTAAAAATGTAAATAGTCGGGGTAGCCTAGACTTTGCGCTCCGGTACCGCTTCCCGTGCGGTAGAAGAGAGAACAGTCTGACTAGGGTGGCTGGAGTCTTTGGCAAATCTTTAGGGCCTTCCTCTGACACCGCCTGGTATAGACGTCCTGGAAGGCAGGAAGCTTGGCCCCAGTGATGTACTGGGCCGTACGCACTACCCTCTGTAGCGCCTTGCGGTCCAAGGCCCAGCAGTTGCCATACCAGGCGGTGATGCAACCAGTCAGGATGCTCTCGATGGTGCAGCTGTAGAACTTTTTGATGATCTGAGGACCCATGCCAAATCTCAGTCTTCTGAGGGGGAATAGGCGTTGTCGTGCACGCGTCATGACTGTCTTGGTGATAGTTTGTTGGTGATGTGGACACCAAAGAGCTTGAACTGCACAACCTGCTCCACTAGAGCCCCTTTGATGAGAATGGGGGCGTGTTCGGCCCTCCTTTTCCTGTAGTCCACGATCAGCGCCCGTCTTAATCACGTTAAGGGAGAGGTTGTTGTCCTGGCGACTGACCTCCCTATAGGCTCTCTCATTGTTGGTGATCAGGCCTACCACCGTTGTGTTGTCGACAAACTTAATGATGTTGGAGTCGTGCTTGGCCACGTAGTCATGGGTGAACAGGGAGTACAGGAGGAGACTAAGCACACACCCCTGATGGGCGCGTGTTTAGGATCAGCATGGCAGATGTGTTGTTGCTTACCCTTACCACCTGGGGGCAGCCAGTCAGGAATTCAGGATCCAGTTGCAGAGGGAGTTGCTTAGTCCCAGGGTTCTGAGCGTAGTGATGAGCTTTGAAGGCACTATGGTGTTGAATGCTGAGCTGTAGTCAATGAAGAGCATTCTCACATAGGTGTTCCTTTTGTCCAGGTGGGAAAGAGCAGTGTGGAGTGCAATAGAGATTGCATCATCTGTGGATCTGTTGGGGCGGTATGCGAATTGGAGTGGGTCTGAGGTTTCTGGGATGGTGGTGTAGATGTGAACCATGACCAGCCTTTCAAAGCACTTCATGGCTACAGACGTGAATGCTACAGGTCGGTAGTCATTTAGGCAGGTTACCTTGGCGTTCTTGGGCACAGGGACTATTGTGCTCTGCCTAAAACATTTTGGTATTACAGACTTGGGCAGGGACAGGTTGAAAATGTCAGTGAAGACACTTGCCAGTTGGTCAGCGCAGGCTATGAGTACACGTCCAAGTAATCCGCCTGGCCCTGCGGCCTTGTGAATGTTGACCTGTTTAAAAAAAGGTTTTACGTCAGCTACGGAGATTGTTTAGCCTAAAATGTTGATAAACAGTGTGATCACAATCAGCCTCATTGCTTTTAAATGTTTTTTTGATGCAAGTGGTTGTATTAATTATGTATGTTTGGAATATTTCATTCTTGCAGAGAAGGACAAGTAAACCAACAGAATAGGTCAACTTTTGTACTATGGGGGATAGTAGATTGGCATAGGCTAGAGCTTTTGCGGTTCGTTAAGCCTTCTTGTTGGCTGATGAAAAGTAGGCCAAATGTGGACAGTTGTAACATCTTCAATATGCGCC
Source organism: Salvelinus namaycush (assembly GCF_016432855.1). Lineage (NCBI taxonomy): Eukaryota > Metazoa > Chordata > Actinopteri > Salmoniformes > Salmonidae > Salvelinus > Salvelinus namaycush. Next base: position 13,432,657 of record NC_052316.1, read on the forward strand.
TCGGAATTCAATAAGAGGGGCGCGCGCAGTTGCGTCCCCGATATGTCGGTCTTCATTCACTTGTAGCCTTGGCCACATCAGAGAGCCATGTGAGTGAGGTTCTTCGGAGCACGGCAGCCGGGAGAAGGGAATTATAATTAGCCCATTACATTCAGCCCAAGGGCACAATGGCTACTTTGGCCACAAAAGGCATGGATTTTTTAGGGGGCATTACAGCCACACAAGGTGGATGCCGCAAGGAAATTTGCGGCCTGGTGAGAATATTATCAACCGCTTGTCAAATTGGGAATGAGAGACTGATGACGTGTGTGCAGCTTGCAACTTTCATCATTAGAGTCCCATCATGCAGCCTTAGAATGTATTAAACATATGAAGTTGCATAAACAACTGAAGTTGCATAAATAACTAAATTAAGCATATAGGAGGACCAGTTTCTTTGCTAACCGCTCAGAATAGCCGCATATGTGCACTTCCTTTGAAATTGTTTGGAGAAAATATCCTATTTTATTAAGCTATGTTCAACTGTATTCTTCATACTATAAAATAAATAAAGCAACGGAATTTTAAGCACATCTTGTCTGCTAAATGAACTAGTGTAGCCCAAAGCTACATGGCATAGACAGATCAGGGCCTAACATATGGACATATGGACTCAGTATGGGTTAATGGCAAGGTTTTAAAAGTGAAAACATTTGAAAAGGGAAAACAATTTAACTTCAAACACTATGTTCCCTTGAGTGTTACCCACGCACTTTCAAGGTTTGTCGCTAAAAACTATTAAAATTGAGTTTGTGATTGCACCAAATGACTTAACAATCGTGAATAAACATGTTTAAATGTTTTTGGACCATTATTTCAAGCAAAGAAGAGTAAAATATGAATATATGCACGGTCTCAAATATTCAACATTAAAGTTAACAGTAAAATTAATATATCCTTTTTTTTCCACTTTTCACTGGACGACCTCAAACCCACTCATGAATTTTTTTAACAATGTTAAAAACAGTGTTAAGAAACATTGTAATAAATTAATAGTAAAGTTATTGAAATACAGTAATTCAACATTCTACATTATAATTGTAATAAAGTCAAATGTTTGTGCAATGTCTTAACATTAAAATCTCCATTGCATAGACAAAGTTTTTCTAATATTAAAACAATTTGTGATTAAGTTTGAGCAGAACATTGCAAGATTACAATTTTGAAATAAAAGTTAAATTGTGCAAACTATTCATGAGATTCAAACATTAAAACAAAGTGATCACTTTGTAGCAAAAGTTAAACTCTTTGAAGTTCCCAATAAATCAAACTTACCTTCTTAAAACAATGCTTTTGATGTTGTTGCACTAGAGTGACAAGAAACCAGCCCAGTCTGTGTCGGACAGCCGAGACGCTCTTGAGCTGAAGGGCTCGGACTCACTGATCATTGACTTCACATCTCCTTCAGTGGAAGGTAATGTCTTGTACAGAAGGCCAGACAAACATTCCTCACCTGGCCTACAAAAGGGGCGGTCTTCGTAGCTGACAATAACAAAACTGCCTAGACTTTCAGCAAGTGTCGACTTGGCCACAGCTTCATCTTGCTGTTCCTCAGTGATGGTCTTTTACATTGAAGTTCACTGCCACAGCACTGAAACAGGTGTTGCAAGACACTCGCTTGCCACTGTGGGGGTGACCTGGTGCAATTTCATGGTTCCTTTGACTTCAGCTAGGTTTTGGCACAGATTCCAAATTATCATTTTGGTTGCACCATATGACTTTTCTCACATAAACACGTTTTAGAGGCAACTGCTTATGCACCCATGTGAACACTTGACTTTGACATCAAGTATGTATCTTGAGTATCGAAATAAAATAAGGTTCTGATATTTCTACATTCTAATTAGTTAACGGTCACACTGAATGATCAGATTTTTGGGGTAAAACCTGAAAGGGAGTGGAAATGTGAACTTAAAGATTTACAAGAGACTTGCTAACCTTTATTCTTAACCAAAGTGTATCTTAATGACGTCACATCCTGTCATGAGTACCATCATGTGATTTGATCAAAAATGGGGACTGTCGGTCGCACCAAATGCTATTTTTCCAAAATTTAAAAACTTTCTGCCTAAACTGTCTTACCCATATAGTGCAATAGACCCTTAAATCATGCAAGAATAATCGCTTGACAGTTTTATGATTTGAGATGTTTTATTAACATTTATATAGATTGCATTAGTCTGACAGTTGCTCCGTATTACTTTTTTGAACCTTTAGAGCACCGAAAGGGACAGTTGTTTTCCCACACATTCAACCATAAACTCTTTTAGGACTCAAAAGGGGCATAGTTACATAACATTGGTATAAATGGGTTGTTGATTTTGGAAAATATTTCAGTCAGACGCCAAAATATTCACGGCAGGTCATTGACCCGTATGCTAGTCGGTTTTTCTGAAATAGACTACATTTTCTTCATGTTTCTTTAGACCCGTCTAAAATAAATAATGGATTTATTGTGATGGTGTAGGCTATATTAAATGTATTTATTAGAGTTTTTAAAAAGTAGATGTTCCAAAGGTCTGCATCAGTGGCTTGTAGGCTATGCGTGGAAGCCAGGAGATGCTAAACGTGTTTATACTAATTAACAATTTTGACAATTGACAATTTTTCATGACCGCCACAGCTCTAGTCTCAGCGTAATTCTGTTACTGTGGATCTGCCCATATCCAAGTACATCCAAAAGGAAGAAAGCAAAGGAATATAATATATCCATCTATAACTAATATTGATGTAAAACAATGAGCTAAAACTAAAAAACAGCTGATTATAGCCCAGTGTAACATATCATGTAACCTAACTTGGCACTGGTGGCTCTACTGAGTGAACCCTGAGAAAGAGAGAGCGAGACAAGACGTAAATTACTATAGGCGCAACACCATCATTTATCACTGCTGTCATCAGGTCAGTTAGTTTTTTTCAATGTGAAAAATACAAAATGTTGACCTACATGCCCAAAAAACGTGTCCCTCTCCCAAACAGAACAGCAACAAAGCTGTAAAGAGACCATAGCCAGAGATGGGCATCAATAGTAAGACACTCTGGAATCATTCAAAAGGGAAATAGCTACAAAACAGCAGCCAGTGACTCAATTGTTGACCACAACCCCAGAAATCCAGCCTGTAAAATGCCAAGGCATGCAAAAATACTGGGACCACAAAAAACAGCATTATCATTATCCTCCATTATGAGCTGGTCTGGTTTAAATCTGTCAATTTAACTCTTTCCACTGATACCCACACCGGCTTCAAAGCAGAGAAGCAAAGCCGTGCGAGGGGTCTCAGAACATAATTGAAAAGGGTTACTGCGAATGTTAGCCAAACGCAGAACCTCCTGGAAGCTTGGAGGATGCCCAGAATGCCAGAGATAAAGATAATGGTTCGATGGATTGTCTGTGTGGTGGAGGCTAAACTGCTTACTGTGAGCAGAAGAGGGATTAAAACAAACAAGCTCCTTAGAAGTAGCTAATTGGTGAGGAGGGTACCCCTATCACCTCTGAATTATCACAATGGGAATAGGGTAAGTGTCAGTGGAGGCTGCAGAGGGGAGGACGGCGCATAATGGCTGGAACGGAGCAAATGGCAAACACATGGAAACCATGTATTTGATACCATTCCACCTACTCCGCTCCAGCCACTACCACGAGCCTGTCCTGCCCAATTAAGGTGCTACCAACCTCCTGTGGTAAGTACCTATTGAGCCCAATATCTAAGTTTAGACATTTCGATCATATACTGCCCTAATTTCTGTAAGAAAATTTGATTAATATTGCATTCTCTCTAATGTGAAGTTATGAATGTACTTAAATGTTTTAATAAGACGTAGAAATATTTAATAAAATATGTGAAAAGTCCAGACTGTGCTTAATGGGTAGGCTACCGAATGTACCTTTTAAGCCCTTGGGTGTTCCAAATTAGCCCACCTCTTAAAATGATCCATTTAAATTATTTTTCAAATGTTAAAAATGTACAAAAGGATAGTTATGTAAAATTACATATTAATCTCACCTAAAGTTATTAAATAAACTGATCATTACTATTCATCATGAAAGTAGCACTCATCCAATCAAATGTATTTAAAAAACAGGGGGGGGAGCATGCACAAAGACCATAACTTTCAATGACTTATCTGAAAGCTGATTCACAAAAAGAAAAGATTAAGATGGGCAAAAGAACAGACACTGGACAGAGGAACTATGCCTAGAAGGCCAGCATCCCGGAGTCGCCTCTTCACTGTTGACGTTGAGACCGGTGTTTTGCAGGTACTATTTAATGAACCTGCCAGTTGAGGACTTGGTGTCTTTTTTTTTTTAATGAGGCGTTTTCAGCTACAAAAGTAATTTACAACATCAAATGTTTACAATGTATTTCTGATCAATTTTATGTTACTTTAATGGACAAAAAAAAAGGTGATTTTCTTTCATAAACAAGGACATTTTTAAGTGACCCAAACTTTTGAACGGTAGTACACACAGTTTACATTTGTTTTAGGCTTATTTGATGACAATTATTTCATTCCAAGTCATCATCTCTATTTGTCAGGTCTGAAATGGAGAGAAGATCAAGAGGTATAGAGAGCTGTTGCTTCATGAGGTATCTACCTGAAAATAAGATTGATAGTTGGTAAATCAGCAGTCATAAAAGTATGCCTTTTTTACTTTGAAGAACTACTAAAATACTTATGTCAGACAGCATAGGCAGCAGCTCTAAAGAGATATGACTTGGATTGAAATAATAAAGTCATCAAATAGGCCGAAAACAAAAGCAACACAAAACGTAATTATTTTATTCAAGTGAATAAATGGTTAATAAGTAATAAGCAGTAATGTGCAGTCACCATCATGGCACAGCATTCAACCTGCATAATGCAGCACATTTAATGTAAAAAATGTAATAAAAACAGAAACCGAAATCCCTGAGTATTTGTTAATAATCTAACCGAAACTACCTCAAAAAGCTATACGGAGTAGGTACAAAAAAATATTTGGGAAATGTGTTTATAAGGGTCGCCTCCACACCCAAAGTTTCTTTGCAGCTTTGAAATTGTCCACTAGTTGGAATTTACACAACTGTCAATAACTTAATAAAAATATTTGATTGGCTTAGAATAAAAACATATGGATAGAACTACATTAAAGGGAAAAGATGGTTTTAAAGAATGAATCTAAAAATTAAGTGTCTCCATAGGTACGCTTAACCTAGGTCTAGCCTAAATCAGATTACCCTTACGAAAGGTAATGAGTAAAGACAGCATTTCCTAACCATTTAAACAATGATCATGACTGTCTCAAGATTTCAATGAAAGTTCTTGTTAAAGCAACCTCAGAGCAATGTAAACTAGGCCAGTTTGTGTAAGACCACATATTTCCATCACTGGGCATTTTGCTGTGGCTTTTCAATCCTATGCCTCCAAGGACCGTAACAAATATCACTTGTGATGTGACCAATATTTCAATGAGCTCCATTCTCAAAACTTAGAGTAGGCGAATAGCCCTCGAGTTCAGTTTTACTGAACCTTAATGACGTCACCAAGACAGACATAAAATGCATGCACACAAATTATAACTGTTTTACTGGAAGCACATAACGTATGAGAGCCAAACAAACCTTTTGTGATGGAAATTAGGAGTGTGTTTCTGGAAACACTGGTGAAACAAATTAGCAGTGCCAGCTTCAATATGGGGCAAGGCACAGAAATCTGTAAACACTACACGTCGCATACACAGATTTTATCAACATAACTGATCCCACTTGGCACTTAGAGATAGGCAAATCGCTCAAGTCGCAGCGTTTCCCTGACTGCCTAGCCTGGAATGCCAACTGTGCCATGTTACTCACTCCTCCACGCCATTTAAAGCTATAAACCCCACCCAAAGTGGGGGAGCGAAGCCTGAAATGCCATACAGTTGAGGATCCCACCCCATTCCACAATGAATGGGTCTAGCTATAGCTTTTATGAACAGTTGTTTTCAGGGTGTATGACCGAGCTGACAGCCTTAAGATTACGAGTATTTCGCTGCATTAGTCAGTGAACTGTGGACGGCTGTCAGGCTTCTGCAAACACAGAGCAGCCAGTCAGAGCTGAGCAACCACTGGGTGACTGGCAGGAAGTAAATGAGCCATTACTGAGACAGACCAATGAAGGCGTTTGGCCATTAACCCCCACACAACATTATAGCTCTATGGGGGTCAACCCACAGGAAGTGGATTCTGAGTGGCCTGGTCTCCTAGGACATGAGCTAGGAGACAATCCCTTTGAACGAGGCAAGCGGGAGGGGCTGGATAAATGCTGTAAAGGCTTCCCATGCTATGATGAATGTAAGGGTTATGCTAGGCTTCCCATTAGTGTGACGCAGGATTAGCTAAGAGGCAACTATAAGTCTCAGAGGAAAAGTATATCTTCCTGCAGACCACCTAATTCTCTTTTGGGGGAAGAGGAGACAAGGGCCATTGAGGCAATCAGCAGCTAGCCTGATTGGGATGAGCAGTAGAGTTGGCCCGGGGACAAGAGATTGTCCCCCAGGCAGAAAAAGAAGGACCTGCAGTGGAAAAATCAGCCAGAGTCCCTTTTATAGAGTGCAGATGCAACCAGAGTCCGTCTGAATGAAAGAGAGCCTCCCGCTGAAGCATGTGGCTGAAACAGAAACACTGCCTTTGTTTAAGGAACACCTCAGAGATTTAACTCTGCTAGCAGACGGCCAGGGCAGAGAGAAACTCAAGGGCCAGCAGAAGAGAGCGATGCAGGCAGCCCCCTCCTCCCCACCAACACCACTTGGTTCCCTAAACCTGGCCAGCCATGAACAAAACACGAGTTCAAAAATAATTTGCTTCTTTCTTCAGGGAAAAGTAAATAGGCGAATACAGGGATCCCCAACTGCATTTGATTTGTAAATTCTCAAACCCTACACCCCATTCTGCCACCTCCACTAGCACTGACATTGCCATTTTATCGAAGGAAAATGTACTCGCCAAGACAGCTGGGTGAGACAACCACATCAATCTTAAGATAAATGCACTAATTGTAAGTCGCTCTGGATAAGAGCGTCTGCTAAATTACTCAAATGTAAAATAAACATTTGGTAAAATTTTTCATATAAAAGTAAGCTGACAGGCAAGGGAAAGACTAACCATGAGCCAGCCAGACATCTGATGGGCTATTCTCCTCTGGAATAGCCCATCAGAACCAAATGGAAGAGTACTAACGACGGGATGACAGTGGGTATGGTCCGCAGACTGCACTGTATTGATTAGGTACTGCAGAAACATGCACAAGTGATCAATAGATAAACAAATAGCCGGCTGCCGTCACCATCTCACATCCCTTGAAGGCAGGCATAGACCTAACACTGTGTTCATACAAGGTCTTCATGGGACACGCAGAGGGCTGTTTGGCATGCATGCAGCAGCAGGGAGTATGTTTGCAAAATATATAACTGGATCATGACCCCGGGATGAGACTGTACATCGAACCTCTCCCTCTGTTACTAAGGGATTTCAACACCAATTTTAGCTGGGCTCAATAAAACCCCTTTGTGTAATTTACACAGCGGGTCGGTAATCTGACAGGCCTGGCAAGAGCTCCCGAGCTCTGCCCCCCCACCCACCCACAGCCTCACATGTGGCACTGCTCCAGTAACACAGTCCAGATTCCAAGTTACTTAGTTTCCCCTGCAAAGGGTGTCAGTGCCAGGAGAAGAGCTGTGAGTGCTAGGCCAGGCCACAGCGTGTCCACACACCAGGAAGGAATACAACATGGTCGGTCTCCTTTTCTTGGCTTTAACCTGTTGGGGATGAGGGCGCTGTTTAGGCTATTTATGCTAATTGGGTACTTTTTTTAAACGGCTTCCCACAAAATCCTTGATCGTACAATATGCATATTATTATTATTATTGGATAGAAAACAGTCTATAGTTTCTATAGGAGTTGAAATTTTGTCTCTAAGTGGAACAGAGCCCATTCTACAGCAATTTCCCTGACATGGATTCAGATTTCAGAAATGTTGGCCACTGTTCTGAAGTCAGTTAAAAGGGCACTGATTTTGCTATGACTATACGGACACTTCTTACGTCTTCCCCTGGATGCCTTTACGTGATGACGATTCCAATGGGGTCGATTGCGCGTTCACAGGCCCTACAAATGAAAAAACCCTGAAGCTAGTCATTCTTTTGGAGCTGCGTCATGCGCCTAGAGGACACCGGCCCGCACCTTTTCCAAGCATTAGTGAAGGGGGTAATATTACTCGGGTCATGTTTCTACTCGTTATGGGAGTTAAAAACATCATAAGGTAGTTAATTTAAAGCGTTTTATAGCAATTTATATCCGTTTAGTGCGATTTTGGGACATTTATTTTTGCAACGATGTGAATAGTTGGGCACGCTTTTCAGTTCATCCCGAACGCCGTTGGCATTTCCACATGGCAAGAGGACAGCTTTCCACCAAAAGACGATTTCTCCCAAGAAAGGATCCTTTGCCCAAGATACTGATGGAAGAACAGCTCAAGGTAGGACATTTTTATTATGATAAATCGTGTTTCTGTCGAAACATTTTAGTGGCTTAGGACGCCATGTTTTTTGACGTAGCTTCGCTTGGCGCAAACTGTATTGAAAAGTAAGGATAAATTAAAAAATGTAATAACGCAATTGTATTAAGAATTAAATTGTCTATCAATCCCTGTCCACCCTATATTTTTTAGTCACGTTTATGAGTATTTATGTATAAGAGTAGATCACTGTCTAAGTGGCGCAAGGAAATTTTCTGACCAGCTGAGCTAAATTTCACATTGTATAACCATGATTTTGGTGGCTAAATATAAACATTTGCGATCAAACTGTATATGCATGTTGTAATGTGATGTTACAGGAGTGTCATCGGAAGAATTCTGAGAAGGTTAGTGAAAAAATTAATATCTTTTGGCGATGTTGACTTTTATCGCTCACTTTGGCTAGAATCAATGCTGGGCTGCTATGTGGTATGTGCTATGCTAATATAACGATTTATTGTGTTTTCGCTGTAAGACACTTAGAAAATCTGAAATATTGTCTGTATTCACAGGATCTGTGTCTTTCGATTCGTGTATGCTGTGTATTTTTACGAAATGTTTGATGATTAGTAAGTAGGTAAACACGTTGCTCTAAGTAGTTTTTCTATTCCATTTGTGACGGTGGGTGCAATTGTAACCTATGCCATCTACCTGAAATATGCACTTTTTTCTAACAAAACCTATCCCATACCATAAATATGTTATCAGACTGTCATCTAATGAGTTTTTTTGTTGGTTAGGGGCTATAAATATCTTAGTTTAGCCGAATTGGTGATGGCTACTGGTGTTGGTGGACAAATAAAAGATGGTGGATTATGCTAATGTGTTTTTAGGTAATAGATGTACATCTTTACATATTGTGTCTTCCCTGTAAAACATTTTAAAAATCGGACATGTTGACTGGATTCACAAGATCTGTGTCTTTCATTAGCTGTATTGGACTTTAATGTGTGAAAGTTAAATATTTTAAAAAAATATTTTTTTTGAATTTCGCGGCACTGGTTTTTCAGTGGGGGGGGGGGGGGGGGGGGAGTGCCGCTAGCGGCACACTCATCCTAGAAAGGTTAAACCAACCTTTTCTCCGTTTGAAATAGGCTAGGGGCGGTAGGTAGCCAGTTAGAGTGTTGGGCCAGTAACCGAAAGGTCGCTGGTTTGAATACCCGAGCCGACAAAATTAAAAATCTGGTGATGCTCAAGGGCACTTCACCATAATTCCCTCCAGGGGCGCCGTACTACTATGGCGGACCCTGTAAAACACAACATTTCACTGCACCTACCCAGTGTATGTTTTTATTGAAGCTTTATTTAACTAGGCAAGTCAGTTGAGAGCAAATTCTTATTTACAATGACGGCCTAGGAACATTGGGTTAACTGCCTTGTTCAGTGGCAGAACGACAGATTTTTACCTTGTCAGATGGGACATCTGTGGCATTGTGGTGTGACAAAACTGCACATTTTAGAATAGCCTTTTATTGTCCCCAGCACAAGATGCACCTGTGTAATGATCATGCTGTTTAATCAGCTTCTTGATATGTCACACCTGTCAGGTGGATTAATTACCTTGGTAAAGGCGAAATGCTCACTATAAGGGATGTTAACAAATTTGTGCACAATGTGAGAGAAGTCAGCTTTTTGTACATATAAAAAAATTCAGCACATGAAACCAACACTTTACATGTTGCATTTATATTTTTGTTCAGTGTACTTTAAAACCATTTATATTTTATTTACCTTTAACGTCAATTATCTACAAACTCGTAAACCCCGATTGTTTTCATATTCGCATATGTTGACGTTTAGACTAGAGGTCGGCCGATTAATTAGGGCAGATTAAGTTTTCATAACAAATCGGAAATCGGTTATTTTGGACGCTGATTTTTTTTTTTTTTTTTTTTACACTTTTATTTAACTTGGCAAGTCAGTTAAGAACACATTCTTATTTTCAAATGATGGCCTGGGTTAACTGCCTTGTTCAGGGGCAGAACTACAGATTTTTACCTTGTCAGCTCAGGGATTCAATCTTGCAACCTTACGGTTAACTAGTCCAACGCTCTAACCACCTGCCTCACGAGGAGCCCGCCTGTTACGCAAATGCAGTAAAAAGCCAAGGTAAGTTGCTAGCTAGCATTAAACTTATCTTATAAAAAACAATCAATCAATCATAATCACTAGTTATAACTACACATGGTTTATGATATTACTAGTTTATCTAGCGTGTCCTGCGTTGCATATAATCGATGCAGTGCGCATTCGCGAAAAAGGACTGTCGTTGCTCCAACGTGTACCTAACCATAAACATCAATGCCTTTCTTAAAATCAATACACAGAAGTATATATTTTTAAACATGCATATTTAGCTAAAAGAATTCCAGGTTAGCAGGCAATATTAACCAGGTGAAATTGTGTCACTTCTCTTACGTTCATTGCACGCAGAGTCAGGGTATATGCAACAGTTTGGGCCGCCTGGCTCATTGCGAACTAATTTGCCAGAATTTTACGTAATTATGACATAACATTGAAGGTTGTGCAATGTAACAGGAATATTTAGACTGATGGATGCCACCCGTTAGATAAAATACGGAACGGTTCCGCATTTCACCGAAAGAATAAACGTCTTGTTTTCGAGATGATAGTTTCCGGATTCGACCATATTAATGACCTACGGCTCGTATTTCTGTCTGTTATTATGTTATAATTAAGTCTATGATTTGATAGAGCAGTCTGACTGAGTGGTGGTAGGCAGCAGCAGGCTCGTAAGCATTCATTCAAACAGCACTTTCCTGCGTTTTGCCAGAAGCTCTTCGCTGTGCTTCAAGCCTATCTACTCCCGAGATTAGGCTGGTGTAACCGATGTGAAATGGCTAGCTAGTTGGCGGGGTGCGCGCTAATAGCGTTTCAAACGTCACTCGCTCAGACTTGTAGTTGTTCCCCTTGCTCTGCATGGGTAACGCTGCTTCGAGGGTGGCTGTTGTCGATGTGTTCCTGGTTCGAGCCCAGGTAGCGGCGAGGAGAGGGATGGAAGCTATACTGTTATACTGGCAATACTAAAGTGCCTATAAGAACATCCAATAGTCAAAGGTATATGAAATACAAATCGTAGAGAGAGAAATAGTCCTATAATAACTACAACCTAAAACTTCTTATCTGGGAATATTGAAGACTCATGTTAAAAGGAATCACCAGCTTTCATATGTTCTCATGTTCTGAGCAAGGAACTTAAACGTTAGCTTTCTTACATGGCACATATTGCACTTTTACTTTCTTCTCCAACACTTTGTTTTTGCATTATTTAAACCAAATTGAACATGTTTCATTATTTATTTAAGGTTAAATTAATTTTGATGTATTATATTAAAATAAGTGTTCATTCAGTATTGTTGTAGTTGTTATTATTACAAATAAATAAAAATCAGCCCGATTAATCGGTATCGGCTTTTTTTGGTCCTCCAATAATCGGTATCGGCGTTGAAAAATCATAATCGGTCGACCTCTAGTTTAGACCCTATTTTACATAATCTAAGGGTGTGTGGTGCCCGCCTTCAGTTGAGACAACACACTCTTGAACAGAGTGGGTGTCATGTTTTTACTACTTCTATCAGCCAAACGAGAATAAAATATAAATTTCAACTTTCAAAATGGTACCACAGAGAAAGTTCACTTGAGTGGGAATATCGGTTATAAATGATCTGTCAAGCCTCCAAATGAAACCTATTGAAGTCAGAACTACACAATGAGTATACAAAACATTAAGAACATTGCTTATTCTATGACATACTGACCATTTGAAAGCTATGATCTCTTATTGATGTCAAATCCACTTTAAAATCTGTGTAGATGAAGGGGAGGAGAAAGGTTAAAAAATGATTTAAGCCTTGAGACATGGATTGTGTATGTGTGCCATTCAGAGGGTGAATAGGCAAGACAAAAGATTGAAGTGCTTTTGAACAGGGTACGGTAGTAGTTCCAGGCACAGGGCTGTTGCGGTGACCGTATTACCGCCATACCGGCAGTCACAAGTCATGACTGCAGTAAAATTTGGCAACCTTCTTTTATGCACTCTGGACATGCTTTGGTACATGTTACTATCGATGTTCCCGAACAGATTTCACTTAGTTTCCTACATTAAAAACACTGGGCAATTGCAGGAACAGGGTTGGAGAGCTCATCAAATACAGAGTTTGGGCGGAATATCACCTGTCGAGCACTCAGTGGTTGATACGTTTAGTGAAATAAGTGTTCTTATATTTATTTCCTCAGCTGCTCATATTAAGCACATATCCACAATTAAACCGAAGTAGCCTACCAGGCATCATTGAAAAACAGACAGAAGGGAAAGTGCGCAGTGACCATTCGCTATTCGAGAGATGGTGTCTTTTTTCGCATGCCCATTTGATATTGGGCCTTTCTAAAGTGAAACAGATTTGACATACAGTACCAGTCAAAAGTTTGAACACACCTACTCATTCAAGGGTTTTTCTTTATTTTTTACTATTTTCTACATTGTAGAATAATAGTGAAGACAGCAAAAATATGAAATATGATATATCTTGTAGTAACCACAAAAAGTGATACACAAATCAAAACATATTTTATATTCTTCAAAGTGGCCACCCTTTGCCTTGACAGCTTTGCATACTCTTGGCATTCTCTCAACCAGCTTCACCTGGGATGCTTTTTAACAGCCTTGAAGGAGTTCCTACATGTGCTGAGCACTTTTGGCTGCTTTTCCTTCACTCTGTGTTCCAACTCATCCCAAACCATCTCAATTGGGTTGAGGTCAAATAGTCCTGCACAGCCTGTTTTTGAAAAACAAATGATAGTGGGACTAAGCGCAAACCAAATGGGATGGTGTATCGCTGCAGAATACAGTGGTAGCCATGCTGGTTAAGTGTGCCTTAAATTCTAAATAAATTACTGACAGAGTCACCAGCAAAGCACCCCCACCTCCATGCTTCATGGTGGGAACCACACATGTGGAGATCTGTTCACCTACTCTGTATCTCACAAAGACACGTCGGTTGGAACCAAAAATTTGGACAGATTATTGGTGACCATTAGTAGCAATTTGACCATGAAGGCCTGATTCACGTAGTCTCCTTTGAACAGTTGATGTTGATATGCAAATTTCTCAAATCTTAGCATCATGCAGCCTAATATATATATATATATATATTTGGATTTCTAAGCAATTAAGGTCTGTATCATTCACAACTAAATCTACCCGTGTTCAAATTATCACTTTTATGCTCACAGCCACTTCACCCAGTCTGTAATGCCTACATTTTCAAGCAAACCACCATTGTCCCTGTGCCCGACAACACCAAGGTAACCTGTCTAAATGACTACCGCCCCCATAGCACTCATCCCAGACACCCTGATAAGGCAGACGATATGGCCAAAATATCATTTCACGGTATTTTATATTTTCTTATAATAAAAGTTCTACATTTGCTTTATGAGTAGTGTGTGACCCTTATTTTTAACCAAATGTTGCAATTGCGATTTAGATCAAAACACTTGGAATCATGGAAACAGAATGTCTATTCTCATTCTATAGTGAGAATATAAATAGTGGGCACTTTGAATACAGTGTTGTTTGACATGACAACAAATGAAAATGCCAGGGAGGAGTTGTGACAGGGTAGGAACAAAGATGTTGGTCAGTGTTTCCTAGGGGACCCTATAATCTTTGGCTACATTAAATGTTTTTTTTTCATGTAGCCAAAATATTCATGCTTCACCTGTTCCTCTTTGATTTAGAAGATACTGTTGCACAAACATGCTGATTTTGGCCTACACCATCACTGGTATCGGGCTATGTAGCTAGCTATGTTTGCTCTGATTCAGTACATTTATTAGCTAGCTAGCCAGCTACTAGGATTAGTATGATTTAACTAAAACTTGCTAATGTAAGATGCAGATGCAAGAAGCACAAAGATAAAATGATAGAACTAGGAGATGAAAATTTGTAAATTTTGCTGCCGACTAACTGACCATCATTAACCGGTTAACAAACGGTTCAAAAATTCCGAACAGTAAAATGGCGTGACCAACAGAAATTCCTATCAGAGATCTGTATATAATGACGAGATGCTAATTTCTCTGCCCTAACAATGGTAGTCATCCCAAGGCAGGCAACATAGAAACACAATGGGCTTGTTTTGGCAAGAGTGAAAGCTCACGCGTCGCCTCTTCCTCTCTGATACTACGCATGCATACAAGGACCAAACATTTTTCATGAATAGCTTAATGAAAGTATGCAACAATAAGCCTATCTTCTTACAGTCAAAAGGATATAGCCTATTATGGAACATGCAACTCATGTAATGAAGCAGCTAATAAAACATAATTTTCAAAATGCGAGCAGTTGTGACAATGATGAACATCTCCTTTAGAAATTTAGAGGGGAATCTATAACTAGAAGAGGTTGCTAATATGACTAGTATTGTGCCTTCGGCTGCTGGAAAATGAAAGAAAGTTGATATGAAACCCAATAGAACAGGAGAGTAATGCTGGTTAATGGCATCAGGAAGTCTATCAAATAATTGCCTCAACGTTTCTATGGATGGATTTTCGCAAGGCTACTTCGAAACAAGGTAAGACATGCCTCATTTGAAGTAAAGCGTTCAGACAATTCCTGCCTCAAGCTCACATTGCAGTGGGGGGTGACGCGCTGATAATAGTAGGCAGGCTGACTATAGCCTATGCAATCTAACGGCAAATGGGAGGCGTGCTTTAATTACGAGTTGAGAAATGAAAATAGCTCCTTTTAAAATCATGGCCATCAAAGTAAACAATTCTAAATGCAATCACATGTTATTTGTTGCGCAAAGACTGGGCTTACAAAAGCACATTTCACTCAAGTGAGGAGCTACTCTTGCTGTCAGAGGAGATACGATATTCCGCTCCTCAAACTAGGCTCTGTATGCTGTGCCAATTGAATTCCACTCAATTAAGCAATAGACCGATAAATGCATTTTGACCGGTCATGATTTTCAGCAGCTGAACGGTTAACATCCCTATATAGAACGCTTGTGGATTTATATTAAGCGGCAAAGTGGAAACATTGTCATCATCAACATTGTTGCATGTGCTGCATTGACCATGCAGACTGAACAGAAGTGTCTCGTGGTCAAGCAACAAATGTGCTTCTTGAGTGACAGTGGACGGGGCTAGGTCTGTGTGGAAAGCGGCATGGAGAGAGAAAGAGCAGAGAGGGATGACAAGTAGAGGTGCAAACTATAAAAATGAACGTCATATCACATTTAACAAACCAAAAATTCAAATACCATTATAGAAGGTAAAGTAAAAACCCTAACTGGTCCGCGCATCAATACTGGTATATAGTCAAATACGGTATACCACCCAGCCCTACACCCTGGACCCACTCCAATTCGCATACCGCCCCAACAGATGACGCAACCTCTATTGCACTCACACTACCCTTTCCCACCTGGACAAAAAGGAACACCTATGCGGGAACGCTGTTCATTGACTACAGCTCAGCGTTCAACACCATAGTGCCCTCCAAACTCATCACTGAAACCAAGGACCCTGTGATTAAACACCTCCCTCGGCAACTGAATCCTGGACTTCCTGACTGGCCGCCCCCAGGTGCTGAGGTTAGGCAACATATCCGCCACGCTGACCCTGAACACGGGGGCCCCCCCCCCAGGGGTGGGTGCTTAGTCACCTCCTGTACTCATTGTTCACCCACGACTACGTAGCCACACACGACTCCAACACCAAGTTTGCCGACGACACGACGGTGGTACTCCTAATCCTCAACGACGAGACAGCCTACAAGGAGATCAGAGACCTGGTACTGTGATGCCAGGACAATTCCCTCAACGTCAGCAAGACAAAAAGGAGCTGATCGTGCACTACAGGAAATGAAGGGCCGACCACACCCCCATCCACAGGGCTGTAGTGGAGCAGATCAAGAGCTTCAACTTCCTGTGTCCAAATAACTAAAGACTTAAAATGGTCCAAACACCAACACAGTCGTGAAGAGGGCACGACCATACCGCTTCCCCCTCAGGAAGCTGGAAAGATTTGGCATTGGCCCTCAGATCTTCCAAAAAAGTTTGACAGCTGCACCACTACTTGGGATGGCAACTGCTTGGCATCCGACCGCAAGGCACTGTAGAGCGTATGGCCAAGTTCCATGCCATCCAGGACTTCTATACCAGGAGGTGTCAGAGGAAGGCCCTAAAAATGGTCTAAAAAGAATACAGCCACCCAAGTCAGACTTCTCTCTGCTACAGCACAACAAGTGGTACCGATGCACCAAATCTGGAACCAACAGGACCCTGAACAGCTTCTAACCCCCAAGCCATAAGACCGCTAAATTGTTGGTTAAATAGTTAACCAAAAGCTACCCGGACTATCTGCATGGATCCTTTTTGCACAAACTCTTTTGACTCATCGCATAAGCCGCCGTTACTGTTTATTATACATGTACATATCTAGCTCAATTACCTCGTACCCTTGCACATCAACTCGGTACTGGTACCCTGTGTATATAGTCAAGTTATTGTTACTCATTGTGCATTTATTCCTTGCGTTTTAAATTATCTGCATTGTTGGGAATTATAGACATTCAGCATTTCCTGGCTTCCACGCATAGCCTACAAGCCACTGATGTAGACCTTTGGAACATCTACATTTTAAAACATCTCAAACCCATGTAATATAGCCTACACCATCACAATAAACCCATTATTTATTTTAGACAAGTCTAAAGAAGCATGGTATGAAGAAAATGTAGTCCATTTCAGAAGAACAGAATAGCATACTCTGAGTATGCCAATTAGCTGTGGGCTACACAAGTTCATAGACAACATTTGCTTGGCATTATTTTATAATATGATGAATACAATTGAACATAGCTGAATTAAATAAAGTATATTTTCTCCAACAATGAGGGAGTGCGCACATGCGGGTATTCTGTGTTGAGTGGTTAACAAAGACACAGGTCCTCCTATATGCTTAGAGTTATTTATGTAACTTTAGTTATGATACAAATGTTGGAAAAAGTCACATGCAAGTAATGAGCTCTGCTTTGTTGTTAGCCTATAGAAATGTTGTGCAACATGAGCTCGCGAAGTGTTTGATTAGATATTCGATAACATTTGCATTAATGTCAGAGTGATTGTACATGTCTACCTACATGTACATATTACCTCGACACCGGTGCCCCCGCACATTGACTCTGTACCGTTAACCGCTGTATATAGCCCCGCTATTGTTATTTACTGCTGCTCTTTAATTATTTGTTATTCTTACCTCACTTTTCTTTTCTTTCTTTTTTTCTTCTTAACTGCATTGTTGGTTAAGGGCTTGTAAGTAAGCATTTCACTGTAAGGTCTACACCTTACACCTTGTATTCGGCGCAGTTGACAAATACAATTTGTTTTGATTAGCGGGACAATAAAGCGGCAGGTAGCGGCATGTATGCTAGTGGTTAGCGTGTTTGGCCAGTAACCGAAAGGTTCCTAGATCGAATCCCCGAGCTGACAAGGTATGATACAGACCTTTGTTGTTAATCTCCGGTAAAGACAATAACGATACTCTGCCTTAAATGTTATTGTTTATTTACGTATTAGGGTACCTGAGGTTTGATTATAAACATTGTTTGACTTGTCATTGGTAACGTTTGGGATTCATTTTGTATGCATTTTGAAGGAGGGAAACCGGTGGATTATTGAATGAAGCACGCCAGCTAAACTGAGTTTTTGGGGATATAAAGAAGGACATTATCGAACAAAAGGACCATTTGTGATTTTTTGGAGTGCCAACAGAAGATCTTCAAAGGTAAGGCATTTATTATATCGCCATTTCTGACTTTCAGGGCACACCTGCCTGGTTGAAAAATGTTTTTCATGCTTTTGAATGCGGGGCGCTGTCCTCAGATAACCGCATGGTGTGCTTTCGCCGTAAAGCCTTTTTGAAATCTGACACAGCGGCTGGATTAACAAGAAGTTAAGCTTTATTTTGATGTATGACACTTGTATTTTCATGAATGTTAAATATTTCTATAATTTGAATTTCGCACTCTGCAATTACACCGGAAGTTGTCGAGATAGGACGCTACCGTCCTACCTGCCAGTAAGAAGTTAACTGACTTGCCTAGTTAAATAAAGGTTAAGTAAAAAAAAAAAAAAATGTATAGAGTGCTGAGTACCAGGCAGTTAGCAAGTTTGGTAGGCTACTAATGACCATCAGCAGCATCAGCTCTTGGAGAAGCCCAATTACGAAGACAAAACGGTCAAGTGGAATTTGACTGCCGTCATGACTCGTTTGTGGTCACCGTAACAGCCCTACCCATAATTAAGCATTTCACTGTTAGTCTACACCTGTTGTTTATAATGCATGTGACAAGTAACTGTAGTGATATATTTGAGACATTACATTTAGTTGGTTAGCAGTGGATTTTTGCCATATTAGTATAGATGTGTCAGGAGTCAAAACAAGGTATCAATAACAAGATGCAATGAGCTGAAACAAGCCACCTATGATTCACAACATGGAAACTTCTTGTCATTGTTGCCAGTTACCTGACCGTCCAGAATCATAACACACCAGACTTCTGCCCCATCGTTTGGGACGTTGTCAGCTAACAAGTCTATAAACCACAAGCCATGGCCTGCAGCAGACCAACATGAGGTTTAATCACATGCAAACGTTCAATCCAGAGGACCTGCATGCATGAGAATAGAGGAGTTCCCAGCAGAAGATTCTTTTAACCAGAAGGCAGCTTGAATGGATGGGGATGGCGGCGTTAAAGGGGAAATGTGCCTTCAGTCAGGCGGATGAGCCGAAACTCAACTCAATGCGGTCACATGAAACGTTACCTTTACAATAAGGAAATCCAGAGCATTCCATGGCTCAGGATATCCTGCTTTTGCCCTTAAACTGCTCAGACCTGGTGGGGGTTAGGTCAGTGGGGAGCAGGATTTTGGATAAATAAACCATAGAGTGGACTATTTACAGTTTAGAGGCCTCTAGAGCTGACAACTGTTAATCTACATCCCATCGAAACATGTCTGTACATTCTGTAATGTTGCATCCCTCCTGAATAAGCCTGAGCACAGAGACGGGGGTCGGGTCTCAAGACGTGGGCAAGAAGGAAGGGGAGGCGTGGAGGGAGCAGCTGTGAGCGTCAAGTGGCAGAAATCAAGAGGTGAATGGGAAGTTGTGGCAAGGAGGCAGACAGAGGGGATATTGTACGGGAGCACTCATGTGGGCCACTGCTCTAAAAAACACATGACTCCATTGTGGCACCAGAATAGCCACTAACTTTTCCCTCCCCCCTAGCTAAGCCCTCCCATGCTACCTCCCTCCTACTCCTAGTAGACAATGCTCTGGAGACAGGAGCTTAAGGTCAAGTACTAAACCCTGACCACACCCCGTCAGACTAAAACATGTGTTCAACCGGGATTGCCATAAAACCGCATGTTGATTTAAGGAGCTTGTCTGTTACCAAGGAGGGCTTGTGTAATCTCCTCCTATAAGGCAGTGGAGCAGTCTTCACTGTGGCGTACCCCTGGTGATGTTTGGGTGCCCTGTCGGGTTCCTGCACTAAAAAGGTGTGACTACAACCATTTTAGGAAGGATAACTCCTTTCTCACCTTGAAAATCCACAGATGGTCAGTAAAGTGACAAACTATGATCTAAACGCTTCAGGCACATTGTTTTGGTAAGTCAGTTCAAAGGACGAACTTGATCACATTTTGCTGAACTAGAATCTCAAAACCACAATGTTGCCCCGAACCATAAAATGTGGTCTAGGCCTGCTGACAGTGCCACTTCCATATGGACCCTTTATTTAACTCGGCAAGTCAGTTAAGAAGAAATTCTTAGTTTTAATGACGGCCTAAGAACAGTGGGTTAACTGCCTTGCTCATGGGCAGAACAGATTTTTACCTTGTCAGCTCGAGGATTCGATCTTGCAACCTAAACACTAGGCTACCGGCCACCCCAAATGACCCTAGAATGTCTGTTATATTAACATTCAGCAAGATATAGAATCCTTCCACTCAAACGTAAATTTGGAGACATTCAGCCGTGAACAGACAGACCTGGAAAAAAGTAAAAATAGACCACAAGCAAACGCAACCAGGTGAACCCGGGCAATACTAAACACTGAATCAAGGTCTTCTGTTCTTTCCCACCCATCACTCACCATAATCGTTAAGGCATCCCTCACTCCGCAGCCAGCTCGAGCTGCAGCCTGGAACATATACCGAGTTCAGTTCAGTCCGTTGCTGGACTAGCTGGCACATTCAATGGGAATCGTTCGTCACTATTATTGCCTCGCCTGGCTGATTTATTTATTTTTTCAAAGATTTCCCTCCTTTGCGCCCATCCTCTGTCGTTAATCGTCAAGTCAAAATGGTGGGTGGGAGCTCCATTATGAACGGGTCTCTTCAGTCTCGTGTTATTTTCTCTCACAGTGTTCTCTCAAGTACGCAGTGTTTATTTATAAGGGTTTATTTACTGGGCCTTGGTCTACAGAGGAACCTTGGAACTGTGGCACTGGAACGGGCCACTGATATTCATCATCATCATCATCAACATGAGGAGCAGCGGGGGAATTCACGTCACTTCATATAGACGTAACTTTTCACATCGCAACCAATTCAATTAAGTCAGCCATGGACATATTACAGCAATTCTAAAGTTTATGAAACGTCAGTATCAGGCTAATGTTCTAAAATAGGAAACCAAAGCGCACCCAGGACCTGTACTGCTAGTCAGAGGAAAGGGAGAAAACAGGGTGGCCTTGACTGATCATTGGGATTCTGGAGAAGCCAGGTTTAAGGTGGATGCTAGGACTGGGTCTGGTGCAGGGGAATGCCTGTCATGTCTCTGGGCCTGGCTCCCTGACCACAAAGGATGGAGGGGGAATGCATTACTTCTCACCAGGGCAAACAACTAGTCATCCTGTCCACACCACACACACGGCCAGACAACGCTCTTCCTGAGAGAGCTAAGCTCAGGGACCGAACCGGTAGCGGGTGGGTGTAGAGCCATGGTCCAATAGTCTCTACTTGACCTGGGATACTAATTTTACAGCATATTATTTATAATGTGGAATGGCCTAGTCTACAGGAATAAAATATTTAAAAACACTACCAGTACCTGTTTGGGTACCTCCCTCCCTGTCTGGGCAAGACAACCAAGGAAAATGTCTACAGGGGATGCCCCTAAACCTGTGATGTGGTCTTTAAAATGCATATTAAGACGTTGTCTAAGCCTACGCCATCTTCTGGGATAGCTCGTTTGACGTGCATGATGCGACAAGTGGCTTTTAAATGCAGTCATCTGTCCATGACTCACACACTTCACACGTCACTGTGCTAGAAAATTGTTGCATTTTGTGGATGAACATTAAGCTACACTAAAACTCCAGCTAAACACATAGTTTAGTCTTTGATCATTCATCATCATGACGTCATTATGTTTAACTTCATTATGTGTATGTTATTTTATGATGGCTGTGGTGGCCTGAATAAAGGCTCAGCACAACAGCCCCAAACAAATATATGCCTTCAAATTGACAGTCTGGCTTTTTCACTTATACACTGCAATTGCCGCTATTTATAAACTCGCAATAAATTCAGATTGCCCACATTGAGAGATCAGAGTTGCCAGCAGGATTGTGGAGTGCCGTCCAAGTTCTGTCTCCAGCTTAAGCGTTTTCCATACGTTTAAAAAGTACCAAAAACACACGTCGTCGCCAAATCCGCACCACATAGCTTGGTTTGCTGCTCACTGCAGAATTCAAAGCTCCTTTTCTTCCTTCTCCCCACAAAACGACACACCCAGGAGCATTCCTGTCAATATACTGCAGGCAGGGCTCCTCTGGATTAGAGGCCTGCTTTGACCAAAACCTCAGCCACTCACGGACAGACACACAGAGGACCTGGGCCCCAACACCTGCAAGGACCACTCCATATTCTAGCCTACATTGGACAAGCTTTTCAGAAATTACCAGTTCAGGGCACCCTGCTGAGCTTATAAGAACCAATGGCTTAGTGTTTAAATATGCTGGTACAAACTCCTATACTGTACTTGGAATTAATGAAAATTGGGACAGATGTTCTTAAAGGAGTGCATTACTGTAATATGCCTACATAATGACAACTTGTTGTCACATTTTTTGAACACTAGCCTATGGACAGTGAATGAGTTACTTGGTGAGGGAACTGATAAAAGGTTTTTATTTAACCTTTATTTAAACTAGGCAAGTTTGTAAATAATAATTTGTTCTTAACTATGAAAGCCTAAAGGTAAACTACACTAACAAAGGATCACTCCTCCATGCCCATCCCAGTATTCTTCAACAGGAGACAGGAAGAAAACAGCCTCCCTGAAAAACACAAAGACAGGCCTCTACGTGTCCACGACCTTCATGCCAAGAAATGTCCTCAGCAATGTTATCACATAGTAACTTAAGGCTAATTCATTCTCATTTGTCTAGTGACTTAACAGTTCCATTAGATGTCATTTCAAAGTAAAGTCACAACTTGGCCTAGCCTATTTATTACAGAACTGTCATTTCAAGGCAGCAGCTCCTCTCCAAGTCAGGGATCCAAACAAACTTTTTCCAGTTGATTGCACCAGCTCTTGATCTGGTCGTACCGATCTTTTGACACTGTGCAACGATAATGACCTGTGTCCCATAAATGTACCTGCATTCTATACAGAACCAGGCTAATAATGACTAGCCATCTTTTAAATTAGCATGCAGGGCTTGACATCCAGGTAAATTTGCCAGTGCCAACTGAAAGCTACTGGCCCGAATGAAAAGAATACTGGCCCGGGAAAGCATCATTTAAACGCTTCTACAAAGTATAGTGAATGAGATATTTCTCTATTTCATTGTTAATAAATTTGCAAACATAAAAACATGTGTTCACTTTTTCATTGTGGGTTATTGTGTGTAGATGGGTGACAAAATCCATTTTGAATTCAGACTAACAACAAAATGTGGAATAAGTCCACAGGTATGAATACTTTCTGAAGGCACTGTACATATGGGTAGGGGTAAAGTGACTAAGCTACAGGATAGATAATAAGCAGTAGCATCAGCGTATGTGCCGAATCAGAAGAGTTAGTCCAAAGGGGGGGGGGGGGGGGGGCAATGCAGATCGTCCAGCTAGCTATTTGGTTAACTATTTAGCAGTATTATGGCTTGGGTGTAGAAGCTGTTCAGGGTCCTGTTGGTTCCAGACTTGGAGCATCAGTTATGCTTGCGGTGCGGTAGCAGAGAGAACAGTCTATGACTTCGGTGGCTGGAGTAGGACAATTTTTAGGTCCTTCCTCTGACACCGCCTGTGTGTGTGAAATATATACATACACTTTTTTTTATTTTTTAACTAGCCAAGTGAGTTAAGAACAAATTCTTATTAACATTGACGGCCTACCCCAGCCAAACCCTAACCCGGATGACCCTGGGCCAAATGTGTGTCGCCCTATGGGACTCCTAATCCCGTCCGGTTCTGATACAGCCTGGAATCGAACCAGGGTCTGTAGTGACGGCTACAGCACAGATGCAGTGCCTTAGATGACTCCGCCACTCGGGAGCCCCAAACAGAGCGCCCAACGTGGAGCACGAACCCACGACCCTGAGATTAAGAGTCTCCTGCTCTACCGGTTGAGCTAGCCAGGCAAAGGATGGCAGGGAGCTCGGCCCCAGTGATGTACTGGGCCGTACACACCACCCTCTGTAGCGCCTTGCGGTCGGATGCCAAGCGGTAATGCAGCCAGTCAAGATGTTCTCAATGGTGCAGCTGTAGAACGGAGGATCTGAAGGCCCATGCCAGTTATTGTTCCAGGTTTCCGAGTTTATTCAGGTTCACTCAAAAAAAAAAAAATTTGTATAGCAATATGTAACTCAGCAAAAACAAATGTCAAATGGGGGGGGGGGGAAATGGCCCGAGACCTCCCTCTCCAATCCAACAGGTCCCAGACGTGCTCAATGGGCTCGTCGCTGGGCATGGCAGAACACTGACATTCCTGTCTCGCAGGAAATCACACACAGAACAAGCAGTATGGCATTGTCATGCTGGAGGGTCATGTCAGGATGAGCCTGCAGGAAGGGTACCACGAGGGAGGAGGATGTCTTCCCTGTAACACACAGTGTTGAGATTGCCTGCCTGCAATGACAACAAGCACAGTCCGATGATGCTGTGACACCACCACAGACCATGACGGACCCTCCACCTCCAAATCGATCCCGCTCCAGAGTACAGGCCTCGGTGTAACACTCATTCCTTCGACGATAAACACGAATCCGACCATCACCCCTGGTGAGACAAAACCGCGACTCGTCAGTGAAGAGCACTTTTTGCCAGTCTTGTCTGGTCCAGCGACGGTGGGTTTGTGCCCATAGGCGACGTTGTTGCCGGTGATGTCTGGTGAGGACCTGCCTTACAACAAGCCTACAAACCCTCAGTCCAGCCTCTCTCAGCCTATTGCGGGCAGGCTGAGCACTGATGGAGGGATTGTGCGTTCCTGGTGTAACTCGGGCAGTTGTTGCCATCCTGTACCTGTCCCGCAGGTGTGATGTTCGGATGTACCAATCCTGTGCAAGTGTTGTTACACGTGGTCTGCCACTGCGAGGACAATCAGCTGTCCATCATGTAGCGCTGTCTTAGGCGTCTCACAGTACGGACATTGCAATTTATTGCCCTGGCCACATCTGCAGTCCTCATGCCTCCTTGCAGCATGCCTAAGGCAAGTTCACGCAGATGAGCAGGGACCCTGGGCATCTTTCTTTTGGTGTTTTCCAGAGTCAGTAGAAAGGCCTCTTTAGTGTCCTAAGTTTTCATAACTGTGACCTTAATTGCATACCATCTGTAAGCTGTTTGTCTTAACGACCATTCCACAGGTGCATGTTCATTAATTGTTCATGGTTCATTGAACAAGCATGGGAAACAGTATTTAAACCCTTTACAATGAAGATCTGTGAAGTTATTTGGATTTTTACGAATGATCTTTGAAAGACAGGGTCCTGAAAAAGGGCTGTTTCTTTTTTTGCTGATGTAAAAAA
Source organism: Salvelinus namaycush (assembly GCF_016432855.1). Lineage (NCBI taxonomy): Eukaryota > Metazoa > Chordata > Actinopteri > Salmoniformes > Salmonidae > Salvelinus > Salvelinus namaycush. Next base: position 13,458,293 of record NC_052316.1, read on the forward strand.
ATATATATATATATTCTAAGTCCACAACATCAGAAAACACTTTTGCGGTCTGGGAACACTCCCCCCAATGTGGAGGGTGGAGTTTCCCATTAATTAAATTGTGCACCCTACAAGAGACCTGTGTTTGACTAGCAGTGTTTTGTACTGCACAATGTAATGGAAGGTTTTTTGGGAAAGCCTTTCGAAAATTTTAATTCAAACAGTTCATGACTGAATTGTCCATCGCAAAGATTTAAATATGACTTCGGAACAAACTTTTTGATACCTGGTTTGCATACCCATTGCTGTTTAAATAAATCTTGATAATAAAAAGCAAATTGTAAACGAAAAAACAAATGTGACCAATGAAAACAATTCACTGCCACCCTTTGACTACTTCCACAGGTAGACCAGGCAGCATATAAACAGACCGGGGGAGCTGGGGGACTCATTAGTGTTTCTAACAAGAGAACGACAGATCTAGGATCAGATTCCCAAACCCTATTCTTTACCATTTGGAGGATAAAAAAGAAAAATCTGACCCTGGAAGCACTGGGCTACACATCCTGCTCCACACTCCAAGTCCAAACATGGATACCTATTAAACCAGAATGGTTTCCTATCTATAAAGTCACATACAAAAAGTGAATGTATCATGCATAGGCCTACTTAATTATATACTAAGCAAAAATATAAAATGCAACAGGCAGCAATTTTACTGTGTTACAGTTCAAAAGGAAATCGGTATATTGAAATAAATTCATTATGCCCTAGTCTATGGATTTCACATGACTGGGCAGGGGTGCAGCCATGGGTGGGCCCCGTCTCCCTTGTGGGTGGGCCTGTGCCCTCCCAGGCCCACCCATGGCTGTGCCCCTGCCTAGTCATGTGAAATCCATAGATTAGGGCCTAATGATCGAGGCCTGTTGGACGTACTGCCAAATTCTCTAAAATGCCGTTGGAGGCGGCTTATGGTAAAGAAATTACGATTGAATACGCTGGTAACAGCTCTGATGGACATTCCTGCAGCCAGCATGCCAATTGCACACTCCCTCAACTTGGGACATCTGTGGCATTGTGTTGTGTGACAAAACTGCACATTTTAGAGTGGCCTTTTACTGTACCCAGCACAATGTGCACCTGTGTAATGATCATGCTGTTTAATCAGCTTCTTGATATGCCACACCTGTCAGGTGGCTGGATTATCTTGGCAAAGGAGAAATATTCACTAACAGGGATTTAAACAAATTTGTTCACAAAATCTGAGAGAAATAAGCTTTCTGTGCGCATGGAAAATTTCTGGGATCTTTTATTTCAGCTCATGAAACCAACACTTTCCATGTTGTGTTTATATTTTTGTTCAGTATACTTTCTCTGACCTAATTTCGCAAAGTATCCATGAGTCATCATTGCTTGGGGCCTACGTGGGAAAATGAGGGTGACTTTCCAAGTTATTCGAGAAACTCAGAACGACACAGTCAGGAATGGGCTTGGGGGATAAGATCGCTAGATATGGTTCACAGACAGCTTTCATCTCTTCACTAAACACACCCACCCATATACATCCCTTTGCTTAACCACTTCTGAGAGTCATCATCTAAAAATAAGAAACACATTTCCGCACAATTAAAAACACAATAGGGCTACACCATACAGTCAATGGCTTACACTCAAGCCTCCGACATACACCGAGTACACCAAACATTAGGAACGCCATTCTAATATTGAGTTGCGTGCCCCTCCCCCTCGGAACAGCCTCAATTCGTCGGGCCATGGACTACAGTGTGTCAAAAAAGTTCCACATGGATGCTGGCCCATGTTGACTTCAATGCTTCCCACAGTTGTGCCAAGTTGACTGGATGTTCTTTGGGTGGTGGACCATTCTTGATACACACAGGAAACTGTTGAGCATGAAAAACACTGCAGTGTTGCAGTTCTTGACACAAACCGCTGTCCCTAGCACCCACTACCATACCCTGTTCAAAGGCACTTAAATCTTTTGTCTTGTCCATTCACCCTCTGAATGGCACACATACACAATCCATGTCTCAATTGTCTCAAGGATTAAATTATTCTTTAACCTGTCGCCTTCCCTTAATTGAAGTGGATTTAACAAGTGACATCAATAAGGGATCATAGCTTTCACCTGGTCAGGCTCATGACAAGAGCAGGTGTTCTTAATGTTTTGTACACTCATTGTACAGTAGCATCATTCATTAAGGCTATAGTATGAGACTAAGAAATGTAGGGCCTAGGAAATAACCTATAATTAAAAATGCAGTTGTATAACATGCTGTGTGCTTGATAAGACATAGAACAGGGAACAACAACAGTTCCTGTATAAGAGTGCTAGACCTCAATGGCTTAGTTTTGGTGAATTTATCAAACTGATGAGACTTCTCTGAAAAGAGCTTTCCATCTGCTTAGTTGCTTATACAAAAGCAATGTTGCCTGTGCAAATAGGAAATAGGATTGTGGATGAAATCAACACAAGTGTGGATTTCTGTTAAGTTAGCCTATGTACTGAGATACGGAGCAAATATTTTCTATCACATTAGCCTACTACCAGAGAGAATAGACTTCTGCTTGTAAAATTATGGTATCAAAGCATTCCTTTATCAAAATGTTGTAAATGTGGAGTGAATATCAAGACGTATCTGGCTGATAGAGAAATTACGTTGATCATCTTTCCACCCACAGTTCCACTCAATTGCATCTGCCAGGCTGTTTAGGCCAATTAGAACTCCCGACTCCTAAAAATGGAACATCACCCTGAGCTTTAACCCTCCCACTTTTCCAACACCAGTAGCCTGACAACAGTAGGGCAATGGGGTATGAGCCAGGGGCCATATGGCCCTTAAGACAACAAAAAGCCTTTGTGCTTTCTGCAGTGCATCCAGAAGAAAATGATTCAAATGAAACCCTGTCTTTCATATCTTTAACATTCCAAGGCATTTGAGTTAGCTATGAAACAAAGTCTCTATTTATTAGATTAGTAAACCTGATTGGGGAACAGGAAACCAATCGGAGTTAGGGGCCGAAATGGTCGCTGTATCTTGTTCAGCACAGAAATCTTTCAAAGAAGTTGAAGCTGTAAGGGCCACTAAATGCAGACACATGGCAAACAGAGCAGCTTAGAGAGGGAAGTGTAAACACATTATTTCATCAGGAGGAAATGACTTGCTCATTACACACCGCCACTGGAATAACACCAAATAGCAAGTTCAATAATGACAGACTGCAGCTAAACTTACACCTAATTTCACTGTTGGGACCTTGCACCTTAAAAAGGACAAGAAAGACGATTGGCACTCCCCATCTCAGATTGTTCTGAAATCGCTTCTGTTAGAAACAGATGAGATTAGTATTCCAGGAACATTATTTTGTTGAATTGAATTTGATCACTGCAAAATTCAGCTAATTGATTGCACACAAGCTGGCCATTTAAAATGTATAGGATTATTATATTAAAAATATAACCTAAAATCCAAATTGGAGTAAACGTTTTCTAACAATGAGTTAGACATGAGGAATCCAAAGAAATGGTCAAGACACCCACATCCCACCCCAACAAGTATATAGTATCAGTTCTCTATGTTTGACAAGTAGTATGGAGCTGGGGCTCTGAGCATTGTTTCTTCATCCTACATAATGTATTTTCAGTGAATTTGGTGAGGGGTTTTTTCTCCCCCTGTCCAGAGAAATTAGTCATTGAAGTTGTTGGGTTTATGTCACCGCTTACATCCTTATATTACCAGGTTCTGACCACTAAATGGTGCTGTTCCAGGTGGTTTTTTTTTTTTTTTACTCCCATTCATTGGATTTGGGCCACAATGCAAAGAAATTTGTGGCACCGTGGTTGGCTTTTGACCATTTCTTTGGATTCCTCAAGTCTTACTCATTAGAAAAAAAGTTTGGTCCAAATCATGTGTTAGGTACTATATTCATTCGAAATTATATGAATCATAAAAATTTTAAATGGCCAATATGGTTGCAATCAATTACCTTAATTTCTCAAAGATATAATTACATTTCAACAAAATAATGTTACCGGAATGCTTATCTTATCTGCTTCTAACTGTTCTGAATTTGTTTCTGTAACCGGAGATGATGGGTGTCGTGGCTTGCTGAAATGACATGGAACGACCTTGTTCCTATTTGGTCTTTTTCTGTTTGTGATTAAGTTTTTCCACAGGTCATACATTAGTAATGTAGCTACAGTGCTGTGGAGGATTTTGGCAGCATGTGGTTGGGTGGAGGTGAAAGGACGTGGGACTGAATTACAGAGGAGAGTCCTCTAACTTTGAAGCTTGGCTACCCCACTCTTTTTTGCTCCAAGATGTGTCATCTGTGCCATAAAACGTATGTCAGCTACACTTGTCTGAGCTTACACACACATACATACATACATACAATGAGCAAGAGCACTCGTCACAATTCATAGAGGCAAATGGGTTTTGTTAAGTTCACTACCAACTTGTCTGGCTGCTTTTTTTGGACATTGGAATGAGAATCAAAAAGAGGAAGTAGACAATAAGGTAACTTGAATTATAGACATCAATGAGCTGCAGTGAAATGTCTTATCACTAATGATTACTATAGCGACACTTTGTTCACTAAAACTCCTACACCAAATGATTTGGATACGGCACAACAATTCTTTCTAGGGTCTGCTTCCCTTGTTTAATTGATTTGTTCATTGACAAACTTACGTTCAGAACAAGCTAGATAAACATACATTATCTTACCTTGTTCAGTTGTTTTTCTCATTGTCTAAGATGACTCCTTTCCTTATTGTATTTCCCGCATACAACTGACGGATAATTTAAAAAGCTACTTTTGTAGTTCCCTTTTTGATTAAATCAAGACTGGCTAACCAAATACCTTCAGCTAACGTTAGCCTGTTAGCTAAGGACGTTGTCGTTCAGAATCAAGCAGTAAAATTACGCAATTAAATTAGCTAACAGAAAAAAACATAAGCAACCCGCAAAGTTATGTATCTACAAGGTGGTGTACCTGTTTGCTATCTTACCCGAATATTAAAACCTGTCTTGTAGTAAAATACGTTAAATTGTACATCCTTTTCAAACCTACTGGCTGGCTTCACGAGCTGACTAATAACTGCTAGCCAGCTACTCTACTTCCTTTTTCTAGCAAAGTACTATTCTGCCAGCAGCACAAATGATAACGTCACTTTAGTTATGGCAATAAAAAAAAAAATCTGGATAAAAGCCCGCATTTCAACACATTGCCATATCATTAGTTGATTACAAATATATATATATTTTTTGAATCAACAGCCACTTTTATTGTGCCATCAAGAAATGGCAATAAGTAATTTATGAAAACAAATCCAAAATAAGGTTGACATTTTTTTTAAAGACCAATAATGAAAAAATACAATGTTGACGCTGGTATTTTGAGAAAAATGGGCTGTAGAGAGAACTTTTCTATTTGTCTTAGCTAAAGGGGAGTGGAAAAATACTCATTAGGGTCTCTACTAACAAAATATGGTTTGTTTTTTAGGGGGACTGTGTCACACGGCCTGCTGCTGGCTTTTCACTCCACCCCATCCATTGCCTCCAATGGAATACACTGTAATAGACTTTACATGGGATACTTGGCTTATAGAGAGAAAACAAAATCTACTCGTCTCAGCTAAAGTGGGGTGGGAAATTCTCAGTAGGGTCCATACTAACCAAATATGTGTCGTTTTGAGGGAGACCTGTTTTGTACATATTCAGCAGCACTTCGTTCTCCACCCCTTCCTTCCATAAAGTCATTCCAATAACATATATTTTTATTTTATTCAAAGTCTATTTCTTTCAATTTCAGCATTCATATAAACTTCGACAAGAAATGCTGGGATAAAATACATCAAGTTCTTAATTTATTTTTTCAAAAGTAGTTGCAATCAGAGGTGGAAGAAGTACCTAATTATCATACTTGAGAAAAAAGTAAAGATAACTCAATAGAAAATGAGTCAAGTAAGTGGTCACCCAGTAAAACACTACTTGCGTAAAAGTCTAAAATATATATTTTTAAATATACTTAAGTATCAGAATTAAATATAATTGCAAAAATATTCTCAAGTATCAAAAGTAAGAGTCTAAATAATTTAAAATTCCTTATATTAAGCAAACTAGACGGCACCATGTTTTATTTTATTTTTTCCGGATAGCCAGGGGCACACTCCAACACTTAGACATCATTTACAAAAGAAGCATGACTGTTTAGAGTCCGATAGATCAGAGTGAGTAGGGAACACCAGGGATGTTCTCTTGATAAGCGCGTGAATTGGACTCTTTTCCTGTCCTTCAAAATGTAACAAGATTTTTTGGGTGTCAGGGAAAATATATTGAGTAAAAATTACATGGCTTTCTTAAGAAATGTAATGAAGTCAAAGTATAAGTTGTCAAAAATATAAATAGTAAAGTACAGATACTTTAAAGTACTACTTAAGTAGTTTTTTGGAGTGTGTTTACACCACTGGTTGCAATGCTGTGAAAAACAGTAGTGTTGCACTAAAGTGCAAAAAAAAAGATATTCTAGATATTCTCAGTTTAGCATGTCTTTGCATGGGGACTCTTATTTAGAAAAGATCATTCCCGATTGTGCTTTCATCATAATATCCTGCTGCTAGGAGAACGGTTCTCTCTAGCGGGCAACGCGCGGTGGGAAAAGTTGAGAAAAAGCTGCAAGCGATATTCCATACAAAGCACTGTTTCACCAAAAATGAAATTGCTCAGCGCCCTCTACAGATATTAGATGAGTGATGCACTTTGAGTACAGTTGTAACATCACAGACGAAAGTGGAAACCGGCTTAGTTTGATTTGTCTTTTATTTGTCTGGTAGAGATAAAATCAAATGGATGCAACTATTACGCTGGTGTTTCACTTCGGTGGTGTTGGTCGTACCCCGCCGATTTCTACAATTTCTCTTAAAATGTGATTTTAAACCTAACCCTTAACCCTGTAACCTCAATACCCAGAAAACATAGCGGTCAAACAGGGAAATGGTTCCAATCGTTTTTCCATCATTAATTTTTCCCATTGGGAATTTTAGAAACACTGAAAATTAGGAATGCACAATATATTAGTAAGAATTCTCCGATATTGGCTAAAAATGCCAACATCAGCATCGGCCCGATGTATAGTTCAACGCCGATGTGCAAAACCGATGTCAAAGCTGACGTGCATACATATATAACGTAGGTAGATGACGTGGTGACGCCACAAAAAATATAGCGCTACACATTCAACAGCATTCCTAACCTAGCCCACAATGTCTGCTGTGTGGATCGAGCAGTCAACAAGTCGAGCAGTCATTTGAAAGAGTAAGAAAATTTCAGCGAGACAACTCAAAGGCGAAATCCATTAACGCCAAGATAATGGAATTCATTGCCCTTGACAATCTATCGTTCTCTGTCGTGGATGTTGGCGGCTTTCGCCGACTGGTCAGGCACCGGTACACACTACCAAGTGTCTTGTTTTGCACGCTTTGTACAAAATAATAAAATGCAGTACTACAGGATATTTCTCAACGTAGCTCTTTATTAGCTAGCTATAACTGGCATGTTAACGTATCGCCAACCAGGATCAAACTGACCATCACCTAACCATTTGGGTGGTCTTAACCAATCATAGCACAGTATGATATGGCGGTAAAATGCATCCTATTACAATTGAGTATGTTTACACATATGAATATTACATCCCCCTTTTAAAACAAAATAAAAATGTTTACATATTCTAAGCGTTTCATTTGAATACATGCTCTGTAGTTTGAACTCAAGGTAAGTAACCATTTATATTGCATACTATACCAACTGAATCAACATAGACTCTGAAACAATAATCCAACATACTGTTACTTTTCAAACAAGGGATTCTCAGCAACTCAGCTTTCACTGTAGAAATAACATCTTAACATTTCAAACAAATACAATACCAAAGCATTTCAAGTGAACTTTCAATAACAAGTTTACAGTCTGGAACTCTTTTAGGGCAGCGATCCGCCTACACCCTTTGACATTTCACAGGTCTAGGACAGCTCTGGGCTTGACCTCTCTTCCTGACCTTGTGCGATATGATGCTGAGCATGCTTCTGTGTCAGCCAACAGTTCTTGTGGTGTTGCAGGTAAGTATGGTGTATGTTGTGCTGTGTGTGTGTTTAGTCCATCACGTTCTCTTTCAGGGGAACAGTTCATCTCATCAGTGTGTTGCTCTTTTGTGTTCAGTAGGTGACGACGATTGCGGCGGTACACCGCTCCTTCTGCGGTGCGGATGTGATATGAACGTTCAGTGTCAGCTGGCTGGATGACGACTGCTGGCTTCCAGAGGCCATGCTCTTGGATTCTAACTGACTCTCCGTCGATCAGTGGTGGCAGTGGTCTAGCTGACCTGTCGTAGTATCGCTTTTGTTGTTGTTGTCTCTGTGCACGTTTTTCATGCATTTCCTTGTAGCTGACGACCTCAGGTTGCAGCTGCTGGTTGGTGCTGGGAAGGATTGAGCGAAGTCTGCGGCTCATCAACAGCTGGGCTGATGATTTGAAGTTGTCAACTGGAGTGTTGCGGTATTCAAGGAGACTGAGGTAGGGGTCTCTCTTGTCTGCTTTTGCTTTATCCATGAGTGATTTAGCAATCTGCACAGATTTTTCAGCAAGGCCATTACTTTGAGGGTAATGCGGGCTTGTGGTGACATGTGTGAACTCCCATGCTTTTGTGAAGGATTCAAACTCATTTGATTTGTAACAGGGCCCATTGTCAGATATTAAAGTCTCTACAATGCCATGCCTGGCAAAGGCTGCTTTCAGCTTGTGTATCACAGCTGCAGATGTGGTGCTGTGAAGCTTGTCGAGTTCGAAGTATCTGCTGTAGTAGTCCACTGTTACGATGTAGTCCTCGTTGTTCCAGGTAAACAGATCGGTTGCCACGACCTGCTAGGGTCGGTCTGGGATACAGTGAGGTAACATTGGCTCTTTGGTGTTTGAGGGGCGTCGTTCAAAACATATGGCGCATTTACCAACAATGTCCTCTATTTGTTTGCACATTCTGGGCCAAAACAAAATGTCCCGTGCTCTCTGTTTGCACTTTTCCATGCCCATGTGTCCAGCATGGATCTTTGTCAAAATCTCTTCTCTGAGACGGGTAGGAATAATGATTTTCTCTCCTTTGAAAATTATTCTGTTGATCTGTGATAGTTCATCACGATGGTTCCATAATTCTGAGACGCTCTGAGGGCATTTTCTCCTCTCCTCAGGCCATCCATCCTGTATGACTTTCCTCAGCTGTGCGAGTTGTGAGTCCTTTTCTGTTTCTGCTTGGATCTCCTTCAGTTTTGTGTCACTAACTGGTAAGTTGCTGTACACAGTGTGCACTTGCATGTCCATGCCTTCACTGAGGCTGCTGTCCTTATAGGTAAGAAACTTCCTGGAGAGTGTGTCTGCGACAGGGATGTCTTTGCCTGGACGGTGAGTGATTGTGAAGTCGTATTTTTGTAGTTGAAGGATCATTCTCTGTAGCCTTGGCGGGGCTGCGGCTAGTGGTTTCCTCATAATTGACTCCAGGGGCTTGTGGTCGGATTCCACAATGACTTGTCGTCCATATATGTACTGATGGAAACGTTTACATCCGAACAGAATGGCGTAGAGCTCCTTTTCAATTTGAGCGTAGTTGATTTCACAGTCTGTGAGAGATTTGGAAGCATAGCCGATGGGCTTTCCTTCTTGCAGTAGCACTGCACCTAGTCCATACTTCGACGCGTCCACTTGGAGTCTGAGCTCTTTGTCGGGGTCGTAGTAGGCAAGGATTGGTCCTGGTTCTCTCGTGATCAAGTCTTTCACATTCTGGAAAGCAATGTCGTGTTGCTTGTCCCAGAGAAACTCACTGGACTGCTTTAGCAGTTGACGCAGGGGTGCATTAGCATTGGAGAGGCTGGGTGCGAACTTGGCTAAGTAGTTGACCTTGCCAAGCACTGTTTCCAGCTCTGCACGGTTCTTTGGTGGCTCCATTTCTTTTATGGCTAAGATCTTCTGTGGATCTGGCTTGATTCCAGTCGCTGTAAGAAGATGTCTGAAGTAGCTGACCTCTGTAGCGCCGACTGTGCTCTTCTCGGGGTTGAGCCGGACTCCTCTCTCGCGGGACCTTTGCAGCATCGCGCGGAGGTTTCGGTCATGCTCCTCTTTGGTTCGATCATAGACAAGGATGTCGTCCACAATTGCCACAACTCCGTCGAGGCCTTCGTATACTTCGTCGATCTTTCGCTGAAACTTGTCTTGGGCTGAGATAATCCCAAAAGGCAGGCGACGGAACCTGTAGCGTCCAAACGGTGTGTTGAATGTTGTGAGCTTAGATGACTCTTCTGTGCGCTTGATAGCCCAGTAGCCTGATCTAGCGTCCATGACACTGAAGTAGTGTGCTCCCGCTAGCTTGTGTGTGATGCCATCTAGCGTCGGTAAAGGATAATGGGGGCGTTTGATAGCCTTGTTCAAGTCTCTTGGGTCGAGACATACTCTGAGCTTGCCTGTGCGTGGTTTCTCCACCACCACTAAGGCGTTTACCCAGTCAGTCGGTTCTGTAACCTTGGTGACTATGTCAGATTGAAGAAAGAGTTGGAGAGCATGGAGCAGACGGGCACGGAGAGCAAGCGGAATCTTTCTCGGTGGGTAGACCACAGGGGTTGCGTCTGGGTCAAGGTGAATGGTACATTCTCCTGGGAATAATCCTATTCCTGTAAAAACACCAGCAAACTCCTCCAGTACATTGTCTGTCTCTACTGGTGCTGTCACTGATAAAACTAGCTTGATGAGGTCCATGTCTAAACATGCTTTAAGACCTAGCACTACAGGTGCTCTAGTGTCAACAACATAAAAGTCCAACATCATGTCACTTTCCTTGTATTTGCATTTGAAAGTGCCTTTTACTGGGAGCTGTTCACCACCATAACCAGTCAGTTCAGTTAGCACTGCTTGTTCACGTGATGGGCTCGTGCTGCCGCGCAAAATGGTTTTCATCTGAGCCTGTGCTACCCAACATTCAAAAGTTTCTCTCTCACTCGCGGTGAGTGTATTCCAAATACAATACGGTCCCTGACCATCTCATCCTTGTTTGCATAATCAAAGTCTTTCACAAGCAGACGCAGTTCTGTCACAAACTGTTCAAAAGACTCGCTAGCTCCCTGTACTTTCTCATGGAATTTGTACCTAGCGAATATCGTATTGGTCTTCGGCACAACATATGCTTCAAAACGATCGTAGTATGTTTTCAGTACCTTTGATTCAGCCTCGGTAAGTGTCCATGTGTTGTAAATATCTCTCCCTTTTTCACCGATCCAGAGGAGCAGGTAGCTGCACTTTTCCTCTTCTCCTTTGTCCTTCAGAGGACCCGTGAACATCAGCTCCACATGCTGTTTGAACTTACGCCATGCATCAGGTAAGTTTGTAGACTCCCAGTCCATTCGAGGTGAAGGAACTCCAGAAAAATCCATCTTTTAAGACCTTTTACTCTGACACCATGTCTTGTTTTGCACACTTTGTACAAAATAATAAAATGCAGTACTACAGGATATTTCTCAACGTAGCTCTTTATTAGCTAGCTATAACTGGCATGTTCACGTATCGCCAACCAGGATCAAACTGACCATCACCTAACCATTTGGGTGGTCTTAACCAATCATAGCACAGTATGATATGGCGGTAAAATGCATCCAATTACAATTCAGTATGTTTACACATATGAATATTACACCAAGTAGGTGCTATTTTTCAAGTGTTGTTATACAGTATTGTTGAAACTCACATCCATGAGCTACTTGCTATGGGCGTCACTGCTATTAGCTTCACGACTGACATTTGGACCAGCGATGTCAGCCACATGAACATTATGAGTCTGACAGCACAGTGGGTCCATGAGGATTTCGTACTGAGGAAAGCTGTATTGCATGCTCAAGAATGTGCTGGTTCTCATACCGCTGCTGCCATTTCAATGGCATTTGAGATGTTTGAAACATGAACACTCCTTCCTAGCTCCATTCGAACAACTGACTCGAGAAATAAGCTCAACTGTGTCTGCAGCAGACGTGATACCTTCTGTCATGGCATTGAAACGCCTGCTCAACAAAAATACCAACACAGACCGTCGGCTTAACTTGGAAAAGTACTCTACTAGAGGCTGTGAACAAGTGATTCGGGAGCATTCTCTCTGAGCCTCTTTTACTGTGTCACCACCATGCTCGATGCTAGGTACAAGGACTGCTACTTCGATGCAGACAAGAAACAGGGTTTAAGTGAAATGTTACAAACACAGCTGGACAAGATGGAAACGGACACACTGACAGTGCGCACAGAGGAAGAGAAGCCACGAAAAGACAGCTGAAACTTCACTGCTTGACATATATGATGAAATCCTGGTTGAGACTGAACAAATGAACAACGAAACAGCACAGCAAGTAAGTGAAAGAAATTGGTTTTGATTATGTTTTACTAGTAATAGTGACATATGTAAATGCCAACAAAATAACTTTTGGTCAGTGTGTTTCAACTATTTAACTATACTAGAATGCTTAAAATGCTGCAAAAAATTTAAATATCGGTATAATTTCTTTTGGCAAGGAAAATATCAGATATCGGTATTGGCCAAAAATGTCATATCGGTGCCTCCCTACTTAATAAGGCTTACCCTGGCGTGACGTTTTGATAACCATGTAAATCTCTCTCACCTTTGCTAACTGGTGTTGTGTCAATTTAAAGCTCACAGAATTGTCCATTTAAATGTTGCCAATTTATTCATTACTACATTTAGCAAACATTAGATAGTTCATTCTTACCATTGCCCTGATTTGTCAGTCTTGTCCAGATCATTATGGCATTTGTAGTTCTTTATGATAGCCACATTAGCAGTTAATTAGCATTTCATTTTTTTGGCACAGGCGAATATATACTGACAATAAAAGGCCACTCTAAAATTTTGTCACACAACACAATGATACAGATGTCTCAAGTTTTGAGGGAGCGTGCCATTGGCATGCTGACTGCAGGAATGTCCACCAGAGCTGTTGCCAGAGAATTAAATGTTAATTTCTCTACCATTATCCACCTCCAATGTCATTTTAGAGAATTTGGCAGTATGTCCAACTGGCCTTACAACCGTAGACCACGTGTAAACACGCCAGCCCAGGACCTCCACTTCCGGCTTCTTCACATGCGGGATCGTCTAAGACCATTCACCCAGACAGCTGTGGAAACTGAAGAGTATTTCTGTCCCCAGTGTGTGGGCCTGGCTCCCAAGTGTGTGGGCCTATAACCTCCCACCCATGGCTGCGCCCCTGCCCAGTCATGTGGAATGCATAGATTAGGGCCTAATTTATTTATTTCAACTGACTGATTTCTTTACTCAGCAAAATCTTTTGAATTGTTGCATGTTGCGTTTATATTTTTGTTCAGTATATTGATAAAAATCCCCTTGTCCTAGATAGATTTACAAAACACAGCCCTTTTTTTAAGCATCTCTAAAATCCCTTATGGGAAAATTGAATGGTGGAAAAACAGTTGGAAACATTTCCTTGTTTGACCTTTAGGTTTTATGGGTATTATGACTCATACTGTTGTACTCTATATACTGAGTCGCAATTCACATAATAATAAGGAATTCCCCTCGACCCCGCTCAGAAATTGTGGAAAACAAACATTCATTCCCATTGAACCCCAGTGTAAAAGAGCCAACTTCGTCATACATTTTTTGTTATACAGAATAACAAAACATGCCAAAAAACTGTGTTTAATGTACATGTAACCAGGTCAAAACTCCCAACCTACGCTTCGCAAACTCCCAGTGTCCAAGAAAGCTACATGTAGCAATGTGTGTGAAATACATTTAACTTGTTTAGTATCCACCTAATTTTCAAACGTTGCTATGGCCACAGCCAAACAATGGAAGTGATGGATTTGAATTCATTAATGTGAGCTAGACCTACTAGTAGGCTAGTTATGTTGTGATAATAACGTTAGTTGTGTCAGAGTTAAGGGCCATCCACCAAGCCAATAACTATAATGATCAACTATAGGCTACATAACTATAAAAAGCATCCACAGAGGAAAGTTGATCGTTTATCATTCTAGTCCTACACCTGTCACTCAACTGATCAACGCATCCTACTGCACGCTGCCTATTAATGTGGTAACAAAACCATTCATAAGATCTCTAACGCACACTGGTTCAGACCATTCAGTGCTTTCAGGGTGTGTTCACTGTCAGTGACAACTGCAAGTACTACTTCAATGTACAAGATATGTAGGCCTAATGAAAAAGAATAGTAACTTGTATTTAAATGTAGTAATTCAACAACAAACGCTGTTTAGCCTGCATATCTTTTACAGCATGTCATTGCCTCATTGCTCAAGTGGTTTGCAAGTGATTTCCATTTTTCGAATGGTTGTCAATTACTTTGGGTCTTTTTCCATTGAGCTCATCTCTGTCTGTCCTGTGCAACTATTTGCAACGCATCAGTGCAACAATGTTATCATAACCTGCCAAGTGATCACACCAATGCGCTTTCTCTCCTCAACTTTCCCCTACATGCCCCTATGCTGTAGGCCTGTTTTACATTTTGCAATTAGGCAGAGCAAGCCTGATCCTTTCCCCAATAGGCATTGTATAAAAAATATATCAAAATGTACTGTAACTTTTGTAGCCTATAGCTTTTCCTAGGATTTCACGAGAAGAGGAATGGCCTATTGCGGAGAGGCTTCTACCCGTCAGTGCCAGGCTACTCTGTATTTTTTGTCGTATTAAAAATATTCTGCTAATGTCTCCAGTCATATAGGCATAAGGCCAACATTTTTGCTGACAATGAAAGGAGAAAAAAAAAATGTCTGCCATTTCTATAGACATTGGAATTCTTCCATGCAGCTTCTCACACAGTAGGGTAGGCTACATACACATATAGCCTCAAATAAAGCAATGTTTGCACAATTTTATATAGGTTGCATGTTAATGTATTGTATTGGTTGCATGTTAATGTATGCCTATAGGGAAGATAGGCCATGTGGAGATGTTCATTTTGAAACATTTTTTGATAAAATTAGTAAAGATTTTCTCAGAGGATCCCACAACGGGCCAGACCACTAGTTTGGGAACCACTGTATCCTACTAACCTCTCTCAGTCTCCTCTGCATGCATTGCAGCCAGCCTCACCACATCTCATCTGTCTCAGTACACTACTCTATGTAAAGCAGTTATGAGAACTTAGTAGGGTAGTTTTGCTCCTGCTGAAGTAGGCTTCGTTTAACGTTTGCTTTTTACTTCATCCTTCGAGCTGGCTAACAGCAATTCTAGCCAGAGCCCTTCAACATCACTGCAATAGAAATCACTGCTGGCAGCTAGCCAACGAACTGACGTGTTGAGAAGTGACTATTTATTTACCAGTTGTGCATTCATTCTCCGAGGGTCGGTTTTTGTTTGGGGGATGTCGGTAGACACCGCAGGAGTCACGGGACGGTTTTAAAATGGCCTTTTGTCCGACATCTCGACTGGAACCTAGGGAAGTTCCTTTCACGCCAGGCTCTCCGCCTGTGCAACGAGAGTCAGACTTTGAAATAATGAATGTGACGCAAAAAATACAAACCGGGAGGTAAATCTGGGGACGCTGGCGAACAAAGCACTGTTCATGATTCTACTCGTTCGCAGAGGCAGCGCGATTAGAACACAAACACATCAAAAAAATATAAGAGTTCTGATCTTTGATCAACGGGAGCAATATTTATATTAACCCGAACCAAAACAATACATAAATTACCCCCCAGACATACACCTTCGCTTCGGGATGATTATTTATTTGAAAATGGGTGTCTTTCGATTTTTTGGTCATTATATTCTAGGCTATAAAATCACATTTGTCACAATATTTACACATACATCTTAAATTGCTCAACTTCCTTGTTCATTCATCCTCTCCCCAGTTTGGGCCATGTGTGTGTTCAAAACAATGTTATTTGTCACATGCGCCGAATAAAACAGGTGTAGTAGACCTTACTGTGAAATGACATGCCCTTAAACCAACAATGCAGTTTTAAGAAATAGAGTTAAGAAAATATTTACTAAATATACTAAAGTTTAAAAACACAATAAAATAACGATAATGAGGCGATATACAGGGGGTAATTGACACTGTACTGGTACCCCCTGTATATGGCATTGCTTCTGTTATTTTATTGTTGCTCCTTAATTTTTTGTTATTTTTCTTATTTTTAATATAGATTTTTTTATTTTATTTTTTTAACTTCAGTTTATTTTAGTAAATACTTTCTCAACACTTTTTTTCTTAAAACTGCATTATTGGTTAAGGGCTTGTAAGTAAGCATTTTACTGTAAGGTCTGCAACTGTTGTATTCGGATCACAGGAAAAATAAAATTTGATTTGATTTGGAGTCGTGCTTGGCCACGCAGTCGTGGGTGAACAGGGAGTACAGGAGGGGACTAAGCACGCACCCCTGAGGGCTCCCATGTTGAGGATCAGGGTGGCAGATGTGTTGTTGCCTACCCTCACCACCTGGGGGCAGCCCATCAGGAAGACCAGGATCCAGTTGAAGAGGGAGGTGCTTAGTTCCAGGGTCCTTAGCATAGTGATGAGCTTTGTGGGCACTATGATGTTGAACGCTAAGCTGTAGTCAATGAACAGCACGTGGGAAAGGGCAGTTTGGAGTGAAATTGAGATTGCATCATCTATGGATCTGTTGGGGCGGTATGCGAATTGGAGTGGGTCTAGGGTTTCCAGGATGATGGTGTTGATGTGAGCCATGACCAGCCTTTCAAAGCACTTCATCGCGACTGACGGTAGTCATTTAGGCAGGTTACCTTTGCTTCCTTGGGCACAGGGACTATGGTGGTCTGCTTGAAACATGTAGGTATTTACTGTCTTGGTCAGTGAGAGATTGAAAATGTCAGTGAAGACACTTGCCAGTTGGTCCGCGCCTGCACTGAGGACACATCATAGTAATCCTTCTGGCCCCGCGGCCTTGTGAATATTTACCTGTTTAAAGGTCTTGCTCACATCGGCTACGGAGAGCGTGATCACACAGTCGTCCGGAACAGCTGGTGCCATCATGCTGTGTGTGCGGAATGGAGGCTGCCTGCACGCGTTGACAGCGAGTGCGAGGCGAGCTGATTAATAAGACGAAGAAGAAGCGGTAACTACATATGAGGACACCAAGGTCCGGACATTGGTATTTTTTCCTCATTTGAAGGATGAAGTAGGAAGCTAACGTTAAACGGAGCCTACCTCAGCAGAAGCAAAAATATGCTACTAAATTTTCATAACTTTGCTTTACAGAGAGTAAGCTACTGACACAGACGTGATGTGACGCTCAGTGGTGAGGCTGAGGCAGGCTTCAATGCATGCAGGAGGAAGCAGAGACAGAGCGAGAGGAAGCAAGCAGAGGTTAGTACAGTGGTTCCCAAACTTGGGGTCGGACCCCAGGTGGGGTCCTCTGAGAAAATCTTTGCTAATCTTAACAAACAAGTTGGAAATGTTTCAATATGAACATCTCCACATGGCCTATCTTCCCTATAGGTCTACATTAACATGGAAACAATACAGTTAAAAAATGTCATACATTTTTGTTTCATCACTGATGCTACATGTCAGTGTGAATTATTTATCATATTTCCCCTTTTCAGGGGTACAACATTACAATTGTATAGCTAATAGGCTATGTGTTTGTAGATCGATTGAGGTGAATGACCCTACAGCAGCCAAGGTTATAATGGCTGGGATACAGCCCTGGGTCTGATGTCATTACACCCAGCTGTTTTTACCAACACAAGATAGTTAAATGGAAACGCACCCTAGCAGGCAATTGTTGCATCTATTTTCTATGCAAAATTCTAAATGTCGACAAAAAAAAATCACTGGACAACTTAATGCAAGCATAGCTAGTGATTGTGAAGAAGGTGGTTTTTGTGGCAATTATTTTGCAGGTGATTCATTGTACTGCCCAAACAAGAAGTCTAAGAAACTGGACATAATTGTAGGTGCGGCTGAAAGGTTTTTGGGTCCTGCAGGAATTAACAGCCGAAGCATTGCAGGTAATAGTGAATTAAGAAGTTCCCGCTTCCCAGGCCCCTGTGCCTTTGTAGAGATTTGATTTGGAATGGACTGTGACTGAAGGAGTGGGATGTTATTTTAAAATGTATATTTTTTCTTTCTATGACATCATCCCCCCAACAGTTTACTACCCGTACAGTAGGTGGCGAAATGGACATTACATTTGTGTGAACACCATTATACTAGAGAAGAAGAAAGAAGATCGCACACTTACAACTTTGTGTCTGGAGTAGTAGATGCAATTTTATTAAATGACCAACAGGTGTTGATGCAGCTCTTCCCAGACAACAATTAGTATCGGGTTAGATCTTTATAGAAGTCTGTGGGATAATACTACTTGCCCCATATATCAACAGTAATTGACCTACAGTAGGTGTAAACTGTTATGTGATTTATTTATTGAGGAAGACCAGTAGCTTCAGTGCAACTAAAACTATATCATTGGTAACTGAATGAAGCATTGACCTTGAATGTCCTTAGTAGGTCATCAACCGAAATGCATCTGTCACATAAATGCTCAATTGAGGTAGAATTTGGTCTTAACAAAATATCCAGCATCAGATTACCCTACCTCCAAAAATATAACCATATCCTGCTGTATCTGTGGTTTAAGGGCAACTTGTCGACTCTATTTGGCATACTGCCCATACTGTATATGTTTCACAACCTAAAAATATAATTATTAGAGTTGCTACATCCATTTTATTTTAAATTAATACTATGTACCCATTGATTTTTGAAGAATATAACTTATAAATGCCTCATGAGCTTAGTTCAACTGTCATACCCCATCAGAACCCAAAATATAAGCTCCAATGTTTGTAAACAATGTAAACAAACACTGTATAGCCTCAAAACATTTTTAAAACTATAATTCTGATATCATGGATGGTCTATGACCTTAAGAATGGCCATATTTCTCCAGGCCCATCCCTCAGCTTTGTACCAAAACAGAGGCAGTGAGACCACTTGTTTCAATTAAGGACTCTAGCTTTAAAGGTAAAATAGAATGTTGGGGAAAGAAGGTAAACAATTTCATAGTTACAGTTTCCTTGTAAGCTAACCACATTGTGGTTTTAGTGGTATTTTCAGAGACTGTCTTTTCAACAGTTCTGGGTGTGTTGTTGACACCTAAGGATGCGGTTATTTTCTATTTAATTTTTTGTAGCATCACTAGATTGAGCAGATTTTCAGATTGATCATCTTTGTGTGCTGGGTTTCACAAAGCTCTCACCCCAACATTAATTAATTCAGGACTATCTGTAATCATGGTAGCATCCACAATAATGTAGAAGTGTTCAGAAACCTATTCTTATTTACAATAATAGTGACCTCAATATTACACTACATTATTCACCATTTAGTTCCTATTGGACACAAAATAATCTGAAAAACAACCAAAAGAAACAGAAAATGCATCCAACAAGTTTGGAGAGTGCTAGGAATATGGGACCAAATACTAAACTTTTTACTACTTTAATACACTAAATACTTATGACACCTTCAAATGGGGGGGGGGGGGACTAGATATATAAAGTTCTTTCATTTCTAAATGGTAAAACAGATATGTATGAAAATATCCTCAAATAAAAGGTGACATTCTGTACTGTCGCCTCATACAAAACATCTGATCTCAAATCCAAAATGCTGGAATGTAGAGCCAGCAAATGGGATGGTGTTTCTTTTTTATCAGTAGTGATATTTTTGACTACTGAGTGTGTGATGTCTTTAGCCACTTATGGTAAGTGGTTGGGGCCCACTGGGTAGACCAAGTAGGTCTTTATGGCAGGAGTATGGTCTGGCACGGCTGGGTGAAGTGATGTGTGAAACCATAGCTGTACCTCTGTAGTAGAGAAACCAAAGGGAGGGTCCCTTTACAGATCTGATCAGAAGGTTCCTGTTTTCTTCATGTCATTATTCTTTTTTGCTGAGAGGTCTGCAGGCTCTAGTCCTGCAGGCTCTAGTTTTATCTTAAATTGATTACTGTCCAGTCATATGGTCAAGTGTTGCAAAGAAGGACCTAGTTAAGCTGCAGCCGGCCCAAAACAGAGCGGCACGTTTTGCTCTTCATTGTAATCAGAGGGCTGATATCAGTACTATGCATGCCAGTCTCTCTTGGCTAAGAGTTGAGGAAAGACTGACTGCATCACTTCTTGTTTTTATAAGAAACAATGTGTTGGAAATTCCAAATTGTTTGCATAGTCAACATTCAGACCCAGAAGAAGGCACAGTGATGCCGAAACATTGGTAATTTACCCAATAAATTACTGGGAGTTTATATATAGAGTGCGTGACTATTTTTATAGCTTATAGTTTATTCGCCATTAGTCAGCACCTCTACATAAAATAATTTTCTCTGGGTGTGCGCCAGCTCATGTTTTTTAATAGTTAACATACACACAGCACTGACACACACTTACCCCACCAGAAATGCCACCAGGGGTATTTTCACAGTCCCCAGGTTCAGAACAAAAAGGAAACGTACAGTATTATACAGAGCCATGAGTGCATGGAACTCCCTTCCATCTTACATAGTGCAAGTGAACAGCAAACCTGGTTTAAAAAAACAAATAAAGCAACACCTCTACCCCATGTGACCTATTTGTTGTGTTTATGTACTGACATGTATGTGTAACTGATAGATACACACACACACACTACATGTTCATGTTTTTAAATTAATGTAAATTGTCAATTCTTTTGTCTGTGTTGTCTTTTTCGTTATGTGTCGGACCCCAGTAAGACTAGATATTGCCATTGGAGTCGGCTTATGGGAATCCAAAAATACAGTTGAAGTCGGAAGTTTACATACACCTTAGCCAATGCATTTAAACTCAGTTTCACAATTCCTGACATTTAATCCAAGTAAAAATCTCCTGTCTTAGGTCAGTTAGGATCACCACTTTATTTTAAGAATGTGAAATGTCAGAATAATAGTAGAGAGAATGATTTACTTCAGCTTTTATTTCTTTCATCACATTCCCAGTGGGTCAGAAGTTTACATACACTCAGTTAGTATTTGGTAGCATTGCCTTTAAATTGTTCAACTTGGGTCAAACGTTTCGGGTAGCCTTCCACAAGCTTCCCACAATAAGTTGGGTGAATTTTGGCCCATTCCTCCTGACAGAGCTGGTGTAACTGAGTCAGGTTTGTAGGCCTCCTTGCTCGCACACGCTTTTTCAGTTCTGCCCACAAATTTTCTATAGGATTGAGGTCAGGGTTTTGTGATGGCCACTCCAATACTCCAATACCTTGACTTTGTTGTCCTTAAGCCATTATGTCACAACTTATGCTTGGGGTCATTGTCCATTTGGAAGACCCATTTGCGACCAAGCTTTAACTTCCTGTCTGATGTCTTGAGATGTTGCTTCAATATATCCACATCATTTTCCATCCTCATGATGCCATCTATTTTGTGAAGTACACCAGTCCCTCCTGCAGCAAAGCACCCCCACAACATGATGCTGCCACCCCCGTGCTTCACGGTTGGGATGGTGTTCTTCGGCTTGCAAGCTTCCCCCTTTTTCCTCCAAACATAACGATGGTCATTATGGCCAAACAGTTCTATTTTTGTTTCATCAGACCAGAGGACATTTCTCCAAAAAGTACGATCTTTGTCCCCATGTGCAGTTGCAAACCATAGTCTGGCTTTTTTATGGCGGTTTTGGAGTAGTGGCTTCTTCCTTGCTGAGCGGCCTTTCAGGTTATGTCGATATAGGACTCGTTTTACTGTGGATATAGATACTTTTGAACCCATTTCCTCCAGCATCTTCACAAGGTCCTTTGCTGTTGTTCTGGGATTGATTTGCACTTTTTGCACCAAAGTACGTTCATCTCTGAGACAGAATGCGTTTCCTTCCTGAGCGGTATGACGGCTGCGTGGTCCAGTGGTGTTTATACTTGCCTACTATTGTTTGTACAGATGAACATAGTACCTTCAGGTGTTTGGAAATTGCTCCCAAGGATGAACCAGACTTGTGGAGGTCTACAATTTTTTTTCTGAGGTCTTGGCTGATTTCTTTTGATTTCCCCATGATGTTAAGCAAAGAGGCACTGAGTTTGAAGGTAGGCCTTGAAATACATCCACAGGTACACCTCCAAGTGACTCAAATGATGTCAATTAGCCTATCAGAAGCTTCTAAAGCCATGACATAATTTTCTGTAAACTTCTGACCCACTGGAATTGTGATACAGTGAGTTATAAGTGAAATAATCTGTCTGTAAACAATTGTTGGAAAAATTACTTGTGTTATGCACAAAGTAGATGTTCTAACCGACTTGCCAAAACTATAGTGTGTTAACAAGACATTTGTGGAGTGGTTGAAAAACAAGTTTTAATGACTCCAACCTAAGTGTATGTAAATTTACGACTTCAACTGTAAATACTGGCCTGATGCCCTCCTAGTAGAAAAAGTATCTTGCAACACATCCTAGAAAACATCATGGTTCAACCACTTCGACATACATGTACCATGAAAACATTATGAAAGTCTCTTCCCGTAATCATCATGGGGCAACTTGAGCAATAGGATTAAAATATTGCAGCGGTCAAAAGTAGGGCGCAAGTAGTGGATGGGAAAAGTGTTTACATCAGTGAGATTAAGTCTGACCTTGACATGTGGAAAATTACAGGGGGGGAAATATATAGAATGTATATATTTAAAAAACAAAATTGTGGTAACCTTATGCAAGTGTGGATTAGGCTATATCTATTTAGCAATTAACACGTTGATTGGGTGGCATCCATCTATGAATAATCACGTTCTGAAGCATTTCACAATTGGTGTGTTTTCTTTTGGCCAGTGATGAAACACCCCATCAGTGTCAATAACCTCTTGCTTCTCATGTGTGTGTTGGTCGCTTTGGGTGTGGTGCCATGTGAGTAACCTTCTGAGTGTAGGGCTTCCTTCCTCATTGCTTCTATAGAGTAGAACACATCTGCACTACCAGCCCACACAGGGGATGGCTGTCCACACACCGCATCACCACCAACAGCATCTCTGCGCCAGTAAGTAACATTTGTTCTTCAAGTGTTTATTGTGTTAAAATCAAAAGGATACAACATTTGTCGTGATGTGTTAGCCTATTCATATGAAATTATACAATTAGATAATGATTGGGATGGAGAGCCAGGTGTATAGTCACATTTAACTGTAGCAGTAAATATGCAAAGCATTTGCGGTCATGTACAAGCTTTTGCTCCCATGCAACAAATTGTAACACTAATTATTCCTAAAAGAACATTTAGAAATGTAAAGGGAAATTGTATTATAAAATCTAAAAATGAACAGAAGTTATAAATGTAATAAGGTACTTTTTATTTCACTCCAGAGGGGAAAACAGTTCATACTTTGCAATTTTGGGAGAATGGGATGATGTTTTTCAGTCGTTACTACTAACAGGGATTTGGAAATAGTTGTTTTCAAACTTTCAAAGATGTTGACTTCACGTGCAGATTTAAATCCCCTTCCTGGTAACAGCTGGCTGCTCCTCTCAACTAACCACATGGTGGTTTAAATAGCACCACAAATGTCCCTAATGCCTGCTAGTGGAGGAATGCAGTTTTATGATGAGAATCCATGTCAGTCAACTGACAAAATGTCTTATCTCACTGTCTAAACATTTGTTGTATTTTGGGGGATTTCTTTCAGCTTTTCACAATACATTTATAAGCAATGCAATTTGACCAAAAAACACATTATTTTCATTACCTGCAGTTCATGCACTACAAACATCTTAGAACTTATTATCGCATATCAGACATCTTTTCATATCAAACATCTTCCTGTGTTTGCTAGGTGGGTTGTGAGACCGCAGAGCTCCAGTGGAGAGACTGTTTTAGCCTGAGTCTAAGCCCACATCAGGAGTTCTACACTCACCCAAGTCCTGCCTTGTCCAGCCCGACCCAGCCATTTTCTGACTTGCCAAGCCCTTCACAACCCAGCCATGGATGCCCTGTCCTCCCTGAGCTCCTCAACCTCCTGCTCTCATCTGTACCTCTGGGCCAGCAACACCACCAACAGCAGCGCTATTAACATTGATGTGATCCTGGAGCACTACAACCACACAGGGCGCCTGCAGCATCGCGTGCCCCGCCAGGGTGGCCTGAGCTTGGCAGCGGCCCTCTCCCTCTTCATCAGTGTCCTCATCATCCTGGAGAACCTGCTGGTCCTAGTGGCCGTGCTCTCCCGGATCCTCCACAGCCGCCGCTGGGTCTACGTGTGCATCGCCAACATCACCCTGAGCGACCTGCTGGCCGGGGCGGCCTACGTGGTCAACATCGGGATGTCGGGCAGCCGGACATTCAGGCTGAGCCCGGCTCTGTGGCTGTTCAGGGAAGGGGTACTGTTCGTGGCCCTCGCCGCCTCCATCTTCAGCCTGCTGCTGATTGCTGTGGAGCGCTACACCACCATGATGAAGCCGCTGCACCAGAAGTCGGCCAGGAAGACGTATCGTATCTACGGCCTAGTGGCGCTGTGCTGGATCGTGGCCTTCGCCATCGGCTTCCTCCCCCTGCTGGGCTGGAACTGCGTGTGCAGCCTGGAGAGCTGCTCCACCCTGCTGCCGCTCTACTCCAAGAGCTACATCCTCTTCTCCCTGCTCATCTTCTCCCTCATCCTGCTGGCCATCGGTGTGCTCTATGGCGCCATCTACTGCCACGTGCGCAGCAGCTCCAAGGTGGGCTCCCAGCGCAGCCGCAAGCGCTCCCTGGGGCTGCTAAAGACAGTCATCTCCATCGTGGGTGTGTTCATCATTTGCTGGGGGCCTCTGTTCATCCTGCTGCTGGTGGACTTCTTCTGTGTGTCGAGGCAGTGCGCACCGCTCTTCAGCGCCGACTGGGTCATCGCCCTGGCCGTGATCAACTCGGCCCTGAACCCGGTCATCTACACCCTGGGCAGCACAGAGCTGAGGAAGGCCATCGCAGGCCTGTTGTGCTGCTGCTGCCTCAGGGCAGGCCTCTGTCACCCTGACACCTTTGTGTCCAAGGAGACCAGCAGCACTGGGAGCATCAGGCACAGCAGCCTGAGGAACAGTTTCAATAAGATCAGGAGTCTCACTGTCAGCCCCCCGCCTGCACCCAATGCCCCCAAGAAGAGCCGCCGCCTGAGCTCCACCACCACCTGCCTGTCTGTGTCGAGCGGTTAGACCACAACGGGCTGCCTGGGGCAGGCGTAGCTGTGTGTGTGTTTGAGAGAGAGACACAGAGAGACGGAGACAAAGAGTGTCAGTGGAGGCTCCTCAGAGCAGGAAGGGGAGGACCTTCCTACTCAGGTAGTTTCATAAAAGTAAAAATATAAAAAAATACAAATATCAATTATTAATTTGTAGCAAACTGCAATTAAAGCCAGACTAAGTCAATGGCACAGATGGAACTATCCAAGCAGAAGATCTCCATCAAAAATCGAAGTTAGGCCTCCCGGGTGGCGCAGTGGTCTAGCACTGCATTGCATCTGTGCCACCAGAGATTCTGGGTTTGAGCACAGGCTCTGCCGCGACCAGGAGGCTCATGGGGCGACGCACAATTGGCCTAGCGTCGTCCAGGTTAGGGAGGGTTTGGTTGGTAGGGATATCCTTGTCTCATCGCGCACTAGCGACTCCTGTGGCGGGCCAGGCACAGTGCACGCTGACCAGGTCGGATGTGCATTGTGTCAAGAAGCAGTGTGGCTTGGTTGGGTTGTGTTGTGTTTCGGAGGACGCATGGCTCTCGACCTTTGCCTCCACCGAGTCCATACGGGAGTTGCAGCAATGAGACAAGACAGTAACTACTACCAATTGGATACCACGAAAAGGGGTGGGAAAGTTTTATTTTTTAAGTATAACAACAACAAAAATCGAAGTTAAAGAATATGACTAAATCTAATCAAACTTTAAATGCAATTTAAATCAAGTTTGATTTGGTTTAGTTCTATTCGTTAAATGCAATTTAAATAAAGTTTGATTTGATTTAGTTCTATTCTTTAACTTAGATTTTGGGTTGAGACGGAGACGTGAATCCAACATATTAATGACTAACGTGAAGATTACATTTGAAATCAACCAAAGCTTGAAACCCTAGGCCCATATACTGTATATTGTACATTTTTGGTTTGAACCCTGGGTTGAATTAAAACAATAGCTGTTGCTGACTTTGCAAATGCTATATAGGCCTAAATAGTATAATTGATGATATGGGACTTATAATGTGTGGTTACATTTAATTTGCTCTGTTAAACCTACCCTTTGGAACTACTTTGATAGCAACAGTGAATATATTTAGTTATTGAGAGGTCTCTGAATAATCACTCACAATAGCGCATTGGTAGTAGGTAATATAAAAACTAAGCTGGGTTTGGTTAAAACCATGTATTGGAGACCAAATGAATAGTTGTAGATCAACTCTCCAATAGGAGGTGCTGCCCAGACATGTTTTTTCCCTGATATTGGACATTACGTTGAAGATCTGACGTTGTTTCAAAAAGGTACAAATTCAATTTACTGTATTTTAAAGAAGGGTTGTCTATGTTGAAAATTGGTTACCATGATGACATAATCCTGTGGTTGAAATTTCACCCTCAAAACAAAAGTTGATTACTTTTTTCAAATCCAATGTATTTTCCACGTAACATATACATTGACTAATTACACTGAGACAATGTTAATTCAACCAGTTTGTGCCCAGTGGCTCAAGGTGGGTATAGGGCAAATTCTAGTATCTTGTAGAAGCCTAAACCTATCGATGTTACATTGAGCTGGATGAATGGAATATGAAATGACAGTCATCCAATACGCTGAAATAGAAATAAGGCCATGCTCATAAGAAAAAGACTGTCCTCTCAAATGTGAAAGGGCACTAACCACCGCTCGTGTGTGTGCATGTGTGTGTGTGTCTGTGTTACCACAGAGAATGCAGTTCCTCCATTATCTAACTCCACCCAAATGTGGCCTTGATACAACCAGGTCTAACGGTTTCCTCTGCTGTTGGTTTTGTTCAATTTCTTCATTGTCTTCAGCCCAGGACCTGGTACACTGATGAAAAAGCGTCTTTGTGGTCCTCTGTTACTGTAGCAACACCAATCTGTTTCATTTTATGCATTACAAAAAAAAGTTTAAAAAAAGTTCAAACTCATTCAAGATTTATCATAAAATATGCACTATGGAAGCTGCTTTTGTTTCACTGTTTCAGCCTTAAAACAGATACTCTTTTACTGTGAAGATGGGTTTCATTGAAAGGGGTGCTTTCTTATTGTACCACTTAAATAGAACTGGATTAAAAACAAAAAAAATATGTATATATATTTAGAAAATGCAATATTATTTATACATACACTGAGTGGACAAAACATTAAGGACACCTGCTCTTTCCATGACATAAACTGACCAGATGAATCCAAGTGAAAGCTATGATCCCTTATTGATGTCACTTGTTAAATCCACTTCAATCGGTGTAGATGAAGGGGAGGAGACAGGTTAAAGAACGATTTTTAAGCAACTCAATATTTGGAAGGTGTCCTTAATGTTTTGTACACTCAGTGTACATTGTACAGAATGGTAGTTGAATACATTTTTTCAATTGGTTAAACATTTATTTTGTTCAATATTGTTTTTAAGAGTATACATTTGTTGAATGCTTTACTATTGCTGTTATTCTGAAAGAGGATTATATTTAGGTTATTTTGTACATTGAAAATGTATAAATAAATATTTGAACAGAATATGTGTCTTGTGGAAAGAGTTTTTTAAAACAGTTTTTCAACAGAACATTGTACGAGGGGCAACAACATGCTGAATTACAACCTACATTTGAATATTAAAACTCAATAAACAGCAGATGTAGACAATTAACTGTTAAGCAGGTAAACCTTGGCTGGGATGGCACAGCAACGGAAACGCTCAGTCCGGTTGTTTTACTGGATCACCACTGGGTAAATGGAAATGAACCATTGACTCCCATAAGCAATTAGCACCATCTACCTCAAGGTGGAGACATGTTACCATGGGCTTGCGTGAAGATGTTGCTTCACCTCCAATGGCAAGTTTCACCAGTGCTGCTTGCATAGTCACAGAAACATAGAATTCAGTAAACAGTGATCTCTGAAGTACTTAACTTCTGATGAGGTTAACTGATGAGTCATGCATAGAAATGGATATCAACACGTTGGCAAAATTTCCAGACATTAGGATTAGAAAATGTACAGATTCCTTCCATGTGAGATATCAAGTGACAAGAGTAACTATGTTTGCAGAGAATGTATTCCTTTTAAGATCATTTTCTGGCTCCGAGCCATAGTTTATTTTGCATGCCTGAATTTCCAGTATGTCCAGAAAACCTCTTTGTTTTGTGACACCAGATCTGTGAGTGAGGTGCAATGGTGAGAGTTGAAACGGAACCCCTGAAGGTATTTAATAAATTAATTAAGATTTTCTGACATCATGTAAAGATAGGGAAGATAACTAGAAGTTACCCCTAAGCCATGTACTGAGTTGTCTGAGCTCTGGTGCGTGCAGTTTGTTTTGTCACTAGGTGAGAACATATTAGCATAGCTCCCGAGTGGCGCAGCGGTCTAAGGCACTGCATCTCAGTGCTTGAGGCGTCACTGCAGACACCCTGGTGCAAATCCAAGCTGTATCACAACCGGCTGTGATTGGGAGTCCCATAGGGCGGCGCACAATTGGCCCAGCGTCGTCCAGGTTTGGCCAGTGTAGGCCGTCATTGCAAATAAGAATTTGTTCTTAACTGACTTGCTTAGTTCAATTTTTTTTTTAATAACACAGAATTCCATGTCTGTCTGCAACTCTTTGTCACTCTCCCTCTTTCTGCAAGGGTGTCTGTTGGAGGATAGTTCAACCTTAGATTGATTCTGCAAGGGTGTCTGTTGGAGGATAGTTCAACCTTAGATTGATTCTGCAAGTCACATTTTGATCAGTCATACAGTGGCTAGGAAGGACAAGCAACCCACTGGGCACACACTGGTTGAATCAACATTGTTTCAGCTTAATTTGTCTTAATTGTGACATGGAATCAACATGGAAAATACATTTGATTTGAGAAAAGTAATCAACAAGTAGTGTTTTCATCTAATTTCAACCAGCGTTGTAAACATTGAAAGTAGGGTAAAACTTCAACTTAAATACATTGACTTAACCTGACCAACAGGTTGTTACATCAATCTACACTGAACAAAAATATAAACACAACATGGCAAGTGTTGGTCCCATGATTCATGAGCTAAAATATAAAATCCCAGAAATGTTCCATATGCACAAAAATATTATTTCTCTCAAATTGTGTGCACAAATTTGTTTACATCTCTGTAATTGAGCATTTCTCCTTTGCCAAGATAGGGCATATCAAGAAGCTGATTCAACAGTATGATCATTACACAGGTGTACCTTGTGTTGGGGACACAACAGTATGATCATTACACAGGTGTACCTTGTGTTGGGGACAATAAGAGTCCACTTTAAAATGTGCAGTTTTGTCACACAACACAATACCACAGATGTCTCAAGTTTTGAGGGTGCGTGCAATTGGCATGCTGAGGAGTATTTATATATGTAATAAAGCCCTTTTTGTGGGGAAGAAAATCATTCTGATTGGCTGGGCCTGGCTCCCTAGTGGGTTGGCTGCCAAGTGGCTGGGCCTATGCCTTCCAAAGCCCACCCATGGCTGCACCCCTGCCCAGTCCTGTGAAATCCATAATTTAGGGCCTGATAGATTTATTTCAACGGAAAATTCCATGTGGAAATGAAAACAAAAAATCACTAGGTGAGAACATATTAAATATACACCATGTATACCAAAAATGTGGAACGTCTTCCTAATATTGAGAAATACAGTGCCTTCGGAAAGTATTCAGACCCCTTGACTTTTTCCCCCCAAAATATGTGATGTTATTCCAAAATTGATCAAATTATTTGTTTTCCTCGTCAATCTACACACAATCAAAGCGAAAACAGGTTTTTAGAAAATTTTGCAAATTTATTACAATTAAAAAACTATTCAGACCCTTTGCTATGAGACTCGAAATTGACCTCAGGTGCATCCTGTTTCCATTTACAACTTGATTGGAATCCACCTGTGGTAAATTCAATTGATTGGACATAATTTTAAAAGGCACACACCTGTCTATATAAGGTCCCACAGTTTACAGTGCGTCAGAGCAAAAACCAAGCCATCAGGTCGAAGGAATTGTCCGTAGATCTCCGAGACAGGATTGTGTTGAGGCACAGACCAGGGGAAGGCTTCCCAAAAAATGGCTGCAGCATTGAAGGTCCCCAAGAACATAGTTGCATCCATCATTCATTTTTTTTCCCTCCCCAATTTCATGGTACCCAATTGGTAGTTACAGTCTTGTCCCATTGCTGCAACTCCTGTACGGACTCGGGAGAAGCAAAGGTTGAGAGCCCCGCGTCCTCCAAAACACGACCCAGCCAAGCCGCGCTGCTTCTTGACACAATGCTCGCTTAACCCGGAAGCCAGCTGCACCAATGTGTCGGAGGAAACACCATACATCTGGCGACCGTGTCAGCGTGCATGCACCCAGCCCACCACAGGAGGCCGGGACAAGGGCATCCCGGCCGGCCAATCCCTCCCGTAACCCGGACAACGCTGGGCCAATTGTGCGCCGTCCCATGGATCTCTCGGTCACGGCCGGCTGCGACAGTGCCTGGACTCGAACTAGGATCTCTAGTAGCACAGCGAGCACTTAGACCACTCCGCCATTCAGGAGGCCCCCGGCCGCCATCATTCTTAAATGGAAGACATTTGGAACCACGAGGGCTCTTCCTAGAGCTGGCTGCCCGGCCAACCTGAGCAATCGGGGGAGAAGGGCCTTGGTCAGGGAGGTGACCAAGAAACGGATGGTCACTCTGACAGAGCTCCAGAGTTCCTCTGTGGAGATGGGAGAACCCTTCAGAAGGACAACCATCTCTGCAGCACTCCACCAATCAGGCCTTTATGGTAGAGTGGTCAGACGGAAGCCACTTCTCAGTAAAAGGCACATGACAGCCCACTTGGAGTTTGCCAAAAGGTACCTAAAGACTTTCAGACCATGAGAAACAAGATTCTCTGGTGTGATGAAACCAAGATTGAACTTTTTGGCCTGAATGCCAAGCATCACATCTGGAGGAAACCTGGCACCATCCCTACGGTGAAGAATGGAGGTGGCAGAATCATACTGTGGGGATGTTTTTCAGCGGCAGGAAATGGGAGACTAGTCAGGATCGAGGGAAAGATGAACAGAGAAAAGTACAGAGAGATCCTTGATGAAAACCTCCTCCAGAGCGCTCAGGACCTCAGACTGGGGATGAAGATTCACCTTCGCCCCAGTCAAAAACCTAAGCACACAGCCAAGACAACGCAGGAGTGGCTTCGGGACAAGTCTCTGAATGTCCTTGAGTGGCCCAGCCAGAGCCCGATCGAACATCTCTGGAGAGACCTGAAAATAGCTGTGCAGTGACGCTCCCCATCCAACCTGACAGGACTTAAGAGGATCTGCACAGAAGAATGGGTAAAAATTCCCCAAATACAGGTGTGCCTAGCTTGTAGCGTCGTACCCAAGAAGACTCGAGGCTGTAATCGCTGCCAAAGTTGCTGAGTTAAAGGTCTGAAAACTTACGTAAATGTGATATTTCCGGTTTTTATTTGTAATACATTTGCAAAAAAATATGCTTTGTCATTATGGGGTATTGTGTGTAGATTTATGAGGGGAAAAAACAATTTAATACATTTTAGAATAAGGCTGTAACGTAACAAAATGTTTAAAAAAGTCAAGGGGTCTGAATACCTTCCGAATACACTGTATATTGGGTGGTAGAAAATATGTTGAATTTCATATTTTATTAGACATATTTTATTTGACCTTGTTTCAATGCTGATAGTAAAATGGTATGTTTGAATCAAGGTCTTGCTTTCATCCTAAACAAAGAGGTATATTGAAATATGAACATTGACTCCTACTAGTATATGAAGGGTTATGCACTTCAGTGAGTAAATTCAACATAATTTCAAGTCAATGTGTTTAAGTTGAAGTTTTACCCTAATTTCAATGTTTACAATGCTGGTTGAAATGAGGTGAAAAGAGTACTGGTTGATTACTTTTTCAAATCAAATGTATTTTCCACGTCAGAATATGTTGCCAATTACGTTGGAATAACATTGATTCAACCAGTGTGTGCCCAGTGGGTAAAAGTAAGGATACCTTAAAAGAAAATGGCTAAAGTAAAACATAGTCATCCAGTAAAATACCACTTGATTAAAAGTCTAAAAGTATTATGTTTTAAATATCAAAGTAAATGTAATTGCTAAAATATACATAAGTATCAAAAGTAAAAGTATAAATCATTTAATATTCCTTATATTAAACAAACCTGACGGCATCATTTTCTTGTTTTTTAAATTTACAGTTAGCCAGGTTGTTCCTGTTTCCTAGTTTCCCCGGTGTTGACCATTCTGCCTGCCCTGACCCTGAGCCTGCCTGCCGTCCTGTACCTTTGCCCCACCTATCTGGATTACTGCCCTAGAACCGTCTTTTGCGTGCCCCTGTTCGATTAATAAACTGTTGTTACTTCGACTTTATCTGCATCTGGGTCTTACCTGAAACGTGATAGTACGAACTGGCCATGACTGACCCAGCACCCTCGTACCAGCTGCGCAACGCCATCTCCTCCCATGGAGCCACCATCGGTAGGCACAAGGAATTGCTTCGTGGCCTTATGGAGGGTGTCCACACCTTGGCCGAACGCCATGACCGGGCGTTGGACATCTTGCTGGAGCTATTCCGTGGGTTGGATGGGAGGCATACTACTACTACGGAACCTCACAGCCCCTCAGTACCTCAGCTGTTAGCAACACACCCTCACCGGTCACTCTGCCTTCCCGGGAGCCCCGCTTACCTCCCCGGAATGCTTTAATGGAGAGCCGGGCATCTGTCGGGCGTTTCTGGCTCAGTGTGCTCTCATCTTCGAACTTCAGCCTTCCAGCTTCGGCAGGACTCCCACAGTGTGGCAGACTATGCGGTGGATTTCCGCACGTTGGCAGCTGAGAGTGCCTGGAATCAGGAAGCGCTGTTCGACATGTTCCTACACGGAGTCTCGGAGGAGGTCAAGTACGAGCTTGCAGCCCGGGAATTACTGACAGATCTCGACTCCCTCATCGCCTTGAACATCAGGATCGATGGGCGACTATGGGAACGACAGAGGGAAAGGGGATTTGATTTTGCTCGCCCGTCCAAGGAAGTCCCAGACGGCCCCGTTGCCGAGAGAACCCGAGGCTACCCGAGGTTCCCCGAGAGTCGCAGAAGACGGCCGAGTCACCGTTTCCTGAGCCTATGCAACTAGGCAGAGCTGGGTTGTCTCCAGAGGAACGGCTGTACAGGCTCAATAACAAGAGTTGCCTGCATTGCAGAGCAGACTCAGACGAGGAGATTGGGATGAAGTAACCAAGGTATTTACTGAAACACAGTGAGAAGATGGAGTGCAGGCCAGGGGAAGCTCGGGTGGGTTGCAGGAAACCAGGTGTGGAGGCTGAGGCTGGAGCGAGAGGGGTTGGGACAGGGTAAGCAGGTCCAGAGGGGAATCCAAGGCTGAGTAACAGGATGAGGAGACGTGGGACAGGAGACAGGGACCAGAGTCAGAGCGGGAAGAACTGTAGCGGAGAGGAAACCCGTGTCAGGCAAGGAAAACAAGCACAACAGGATAACATGATCAAAATAGTAACAAATGGCTACAAACGTAGACTGACTGAGCAGAGATTACGAAGTGGCAGGACTGAGTATTTGCAGAGATCTTGATTATGGAACAGGTTGCAGCTGCTGGGGACTCCAGCACACCTGTCTCCACCCACACAATCACACACACACAGAGAGAGAGGGAGAGGGAGAGAGCACTGGGAGGAGTGGCGGCAGGTCAAGGAGACACAGGATGAGCAGTAGAGGGCGTGGCAGGAGCAGATGTAACAGTAATGTTCTCAAATTGTTCTGAGAATGTTAAGAAATAACATTCTTCTGTTGGAATTTCAGTACTTCAGCATAATGTTTCCTCATGTCTCTGATTAAAGTCATGTTCTCAGATTGTCGCGAGAAGATTAAGTAACACTGTTCTTCTGTGGGAATTTCAGTACTCCCACAGAAGATTCCACACAAGTTCCCATGTGTTTCTATTTAATGTCATATTTTTACTACATTCTG